>NC_081307.1:24231481-24540833 GCF_030435805.1 Mustela lutreola | reverse complement strand
TTCAAGAATAGGTTTGGACTAAAAAATATAAAAATTACTAGAAAGGCTGAGACTACCATTGAAGAGGCAGCTGCTACATTTTTGGCAGAGTTGAAGTAGTTGATTAAAGAGAAAGGATAGTTGGGGCTCATGGGTGGCTCAGTCAGTGAAGCATCCACCTCTTGATTTTGGCTCAGGTCATGATCTCAGGATCATGAGATTGGGCCCACATCAGGCTCCACACTGGACGTGGAACCTGCTTAAGATCCTCTCTCTCCTTTGCCCTCTACCCCCCACCAAAACAAGAAAAAGGAGCCACCCAAAGAAAGTCTTCAACTGCAGTGAAATCGGGCTCTTCTGGAAGAAGATGCCCAAAAGAACGTACCTTCTTAAAAGTGCAAGAGGGGTACCAGGGCATAAAACTTAGGAGGGCAGGTTAACTCTGTACCCACCAAGTACACTTATACAAGGCATATGATACACCCAGGCCGAGGGTACAGAGCAAAGAACACATGCACTCTCAAAAACAAAAGCAAAAATTATCTGCCCATGTTCTGGCAACATAATCAGAAAGCATGGGTAACAGCCATCTTTTTTCTGGAATGGTTCCACTAGTGCTTCATCCTGAAAGAGAAAAAATACTTGGAAAAGGAAAGGCTGGAATTTAAAGTGCTATTAATAACAGTGCCAGTACCTGGCCATCCTGAATCTGTTTGCTATGAAAATGAAAATGTTGAAGTTGAATTGTAACCTCCAAGTATCTCACAGCTTCAGGCCCCATGGCCAGGGCGTCATTTGCTTTGTGAAAGCTGCACACACCTGCCTCATATTTGATCGCATTCAATCATCAGTTGGTGCAGACCCTAATCTGAACACGATGCAGGGCTGGAAATCATGCACTACTACTGATGTAGTAACATTCATCAAAGCTGCAGTGGATGAATTAAAACCAGAACCTGTATATGCCTCCTAGAACATAGCAAGTGAAGTCGTGGACATTTTAAAGGCTTCCCAGGGGTTAATGAAGAAGTTAAGAGAATCATTCACACAGAGAGAGGAACTGCCAATACTCCTGATGAAGTGGAAGAATATGTTGAAGGCCATCAAGGGGGGTTAACAAATGAGGAATTAGAAGAACTTCTGGAATCATGTATAGAAGAGGAAGATGAAGAAGAAACTGAAGCAGAACCAGCAATGTAGACATTCCCAAAATTTGCTGACATATATCGAACTGCACAAACATTAAAGGATAGAATTATGGAATACAATCCTCAGATGGAATGCAGCATTCAAGTCACCCATAGGATCACCGAAGGATTACTACCTCTGAGCAATACTCTGATGAGTTACAAAGACAACCATTTCTGATTATAATGCTCTTCCAAAAGATCTCAGAAGAAAAAACCTTGAACTATGGAGGATCCCCAACCATGGACATCGTCTGCTCCTGACATCCAACCACTGACACTGTCATGGCTCAATGATTCAGGATCACCCAAATCAGATGATCCTTTCTGACCTACTGTCAGAAAGCCAACAGTGGCTATGACTACGTCACAGTGCTTACGTCATTCATCTCGCTTCATATCATTTAGGCATTGTATCACCTCACATCATCATAAGAAGCAGTATGAGTACAGTATTTTGAGAGAGACCACATTCATACAACTTATTAGAGTGCTCTGTTATACTCCTTCTACTTCATTATGAATGACTGTTGCTAATCTCTTACTGTGCCTAACTTAGAAATTAAACTTCATCATAGTAAGTGTGCATAAGAAAAAAACAGTATATATAGGGTTCAGTACTATCTGTGGTTTCAGGTATTCACTGGAGCTCTTAGAATACACCCTCTGGACAAAGGGGAGACTACTACACAATGAATAAAATTAAAAATGCAATAGAGAACTTCGACAGTAGGCTCAGTAAGATAGAAGGAAAAAAATGAAAACTGGAAAACAGGTCTCTTGATATTATCCAGAGAATAAAAACATTAGCAGAAAAAGAGTGGAGAGAGGACAGCACAGACTCAGCCCAGCAGAGAGTGAAAGAGCCTATGGGCTGGACGGCAGGCTCACCCACAGGGTGGAAGGTCAGCAAGGACCAGTGCTGCTGGGGAGAGAAAAGATGTTTGGAGTTCATGGCTTAGGCAACCTACACCTCCTCCTGCAGTGGAGCCGGCACTGCCCACCGGAGACCAGCCGTCTCAGCGACCCTGCACCCAGGTGGGTACCCCAGAGCAGAGTGCTCTGCCCTCCTCAGACCACCTTGGGCCAGATGTCCTCCCTTCCAGGTCCCTGAGCTCAGGACAAGGGCCTGCTGGTCTGGGCTACAGAGCAGAATGTGGTGGGAGTGCAGAACCCTTTGGTGTGCAGACTGGTGTGCATACCGTGCTAGGTAGGGACAAGGTGCAGAAGCTGCTGCACTGGGGATTCTCCTATTTGGGTCTCACTGTCCCGCCCCCACCTCCTTTGCTAGAGCTGGGCACCAAGGACTTTGGAGAAGCGGGAGTACCCTCAATCTCAAGAGTGTGCAGGTTGCCCTTCTCTTTGCAACCCACACCCAGCAACCCCTGGATGCCCCTGCTCTGGGCCCACAGGACTGAAGGACTGGAACTTTTTTGTTCTTATAGGCCCTAAAACTTGGAAAAGGGGACCTGGATTTGATTCCTACCAAATAGTAGAATGTCTTTGGTTCAGCCACTAATTTAGCTTCACAACTCAGCAAGTACCACTGTTAATGCCTTCCTCACCAGGTTTAAATGGTGCCCCCACTTTTAAAAAATAGCATTTATAGGGGCACCCGGGTGGCTCAGGCAGTTAAGCAGCCTACTATTCTTGGCTCAGGTCGTGATGCCAGGATCCTAGGATCAAGCCTTGCGTTGGGCTCCACGCTCAGTGGGGACTCTGCTTGAGATTCTCTTTCTCCCTCTGTTCCACCCCCAACTCTCACATAAATAAAACCTTAAAAAAACTATCATTCGTATAAACACATTTAAAAAAAAAGGAGTAAAAAATGCTTACTTGAACTATGGGATATCAACTGAAACAATACTTGCTTTATGGGAGTCCCAGAAGGAAAGAGAAAGAGATAGAATATTGATTTAAAGAAATGATGCTGAAAGTCTCCCAAATCTGAGGAGATATGGTCACCCATGCACCCAGGTACATGAAACTCAAAGATCCCCAAAGAGATACAACCCAAAGAAATTTTTACTGAGACACACTATAAAAAAAAAAAAAAAAAAAAAATCTCAAAAATCAAATAAAAAGAGAATTTTGAAAGCAGCAAAAGAAAAAAGTCTGATACCAGTATACTTTTTAGCAAAAACCTTACAGGCCAGGAGAATGTTGGATGATATATTCTAAGTACTCAAAGAAAAAACTGTCACCTGTCAACCAAGAATACTTTAGAAATGAAGGAGAGATACAGACTTTCCCAGACTAACAAAAACTGGGGGCATGTGTTACCACTAGATCTGCCTTAGAAGAAATGCTAAGAAATGTTTAACTTTTGAGTTCAGTTGCTGCTTGCTTATACAAGACTGTTGTTGTAACTGTGAGGTATATTATGAAAGCCTCATGGTAATCACAAAGCAAAAGCCTATAATAGACACACAAATGATAAAAAGAAAGCACACCACTATAAACAACCATCAACGCACAAAGACAGAAAGGAAAAAAGGAACTACAAAACAATCAGAAAGCAATTAACAAAATGGAGATACTGAGTCCATATCTATCAATAATTACACTAAAGGTAAATGGTTTAAATTTTTCAATTAAAAGAAAGAGTGGCTAACTGGATATAAAAACAAGACCTAACTATATGCTGCCATTAAGAGACTTACTTAAGCTTTCAGGGCACTCATAAGCTAAAAGTAAAGGGATAGAAAAAGATATTCTATGCAAATGGAAAACAAAACAGAACAGAATAGCTATATTTACACTGGACAAAATATACTTTAACTCAAAAGCTGTAAACAAGAGGTAAAAAGGATGATTATATAATAATGAAGGCCAATTCATCAAGAGGCTATAACAATCATTTATGTACCCAGTATTGAGCACCTAAATATATTAAACAATGATTAACAGATCTGAAGACAAAAATAGACAGCAATGCAATAATGGTAGAGGATTTCAGTACTCCACATTTAACAATGGACAGATCATCCAGATAGAAAATTAACAAGGAAATAACAGATTTGAGTGATACTTTAGACCAAACGAACCTAACAGACATATACAGTATATTTCAACCAACAGCATCACAATACATGTTCTTCTCAAGCACACATGGAACACTCTCCAGGAGAGATCATATATAAGCTCATGAAATAAGTCTCAAAAAATTAAAGAAGACTGAAATTATATCAATTATTTTTCTGACCACAATGGTATAAAACTACAAATCAGTGACAGGAGGAAAGCTGGAAAAGCTCACAAATATATGGAAATTAAACAAAACACTTCTGAGGAACCAATGGATCACAAAAGAAATCAAGAGAACTCAAAAAATGTCTTAAAACAAATAGTACATATACAATGGATTATTACTCAGCCATGAAGAAAAAGGAAATACTACCATTTGCAACAGTGTGAATGAACCTGGAGAGCTAAGTGAACTAAGGTTGATGGACAAAAACAGGTGGTTGCAAAGCGTACAAATTTTCAGTAATAAGAAGAATAAGTTCTGCAGATATAATGTACAGCCGTGTTGACTGTGGTTAATAACAGGGTATTATAAACTTGAAAGTTGCCTAGAGTAGACCTTAAGCATTCTCACCACCAAAAAAAAAAAAGTTGACTATATGAAGTGGTGTGATCTTGATAATCATTCCACAATATACTTCAAATCATCACATTTGCACTTTAAATAATTTAAATATGTACACTTACATTTGTCAATTATTCCTCGGTAGTTTTTTAAAAAATGAGAACAGTAAAACATCACCAAATGAAATACCTGACAGCCAAAAAGACGTTGACAGCTTGTAAGGCTGAAGATCTTAAAAAGAAATACAGGAGGACTTAGGTACTTGGGTGTTGGTACTTGGGTTATTTCATAAAAAGGACAAATTGGTGCAGAAATTAGAAGTCTGATTTAAGTCTGATTATGTGTTGTTACACGAGAAGCAATATTTCCTTGCCATTTTCAGATTTCTCAACTGCAATTTCAGCTGTTAAGTAGCAACTACAGAAGCTGGCAACAGATAATTAATGGTTTTGCTGGGGCATGAATTTGATTTCTAAGGTTAAGGTGGCTACGTGGAAAAAAATCGCCTAAAAAGAGTGCTAGTGGACTTCCTGGCATCCACATCTCAACAGTGATTTGCTGTTCTCTACAGCTCTGCCTGAGCCCAGCAACTCAGTAAGGATTTGAAGGAAATTCTTTGAAACTTAACAGCAATACTTTACAGTATATTTTATGGTACTATTTAGGATTCACAAAAATCTCAGCATACATCCATTTCACCCCCAAAGTTTACTGCATAAATATAAAACATCTAGATTTCCTTGTTTTACTATAATCCATATCAGTTTGTGTAAGGGCATCACATCCCTTGTGCCTTCTGTTATCCACTTGTTAGTCTTTATTCTTATTCTACAACTACCACTCAAAGGCAAAATTCATTCTTTTTACAGCACTGGGGAGAGAATTCCCAGACCAAGAAAAATGCCTCCTTTTTTCCTATGCACCAAGGTTGGAAGCCTCTATAAAAGTCATTTAGTTAATATGTAAATCATTAAAATAAAGTAGCATCACAACTACTAATAGAAAGGAAAAGAGAAGAGGCAAATTGTTCATGAAAGCTATAGGGGGAAATTCAATTCAGAAAATATTTTTAGCATCTAGGTAAGAGTTTTGCTTTTTCAACTCCATAAACCCACTTATGTTTTTAAAATTAGTTAAGAATTAACTATCAAGATTTAGTGGTCACTCACTATGTAAAATCAACCTTTAATAAAAACATTAGGTGTTTAAAAGCATTATTTGACTTTATTAACCTTACTCATAATGTTGAATACAAATGCAAAATTAAGTGGCAACCCTATTCTTAGTCTATATCAAAGCATGGTCTCTTAGATTTAAGAATTAGGGTAGATGTATGTCACAAGAGGGAGGGGAATCAAAAAATAAAGTCCAAAGAAGCCCAGTGATATGTTTATGTATGATAAAGTCTGAGCTACAGCCCTTATATTCCTTTAAATGGTATTTTCTTCTGACTTTCCATTAACCTCATCAGTAACTGACTTCTTAACAAGACCCTATAATCTACCACAAGTCTTCCAACTACAAATTGAAAAGAAATGTAGGCAGATATGTGTACCAAGTACTTTATGAAATTCACCATGCACAGCTGAACTTTACATACAGAATTCAAAAGTCAAAAGGACTGTGATAGTCTTAAAACCCAAAGCCTAGATAAGGCTTTCCAATCTTTCCTGCACTGTAAGAAATGACTTGATCTAATGATGTTAATGTAGAAATACATTATATATCCTAACATCAGTAAGATATTACATTCAAGGAGAGCGCCAGTAAGCCTTTGCATTTTAAAACCAAAAGGAACACGTCTTGGACACCTTAAATTAAAAAAGTCAATTCTAAGCAGGAACTGTTACTGTGTAACAAATACTGCTCATATCAAAAGTGCTGGTGACAAAAAATTCAATATGCCCTCCCCACAGAATCTGTTCACACATATTTATATATAACTGTAGTAAGATTGTAAATGTTTAAGGTGCTTAAATATTGCACCACAGGACTAATTCAATGAGTATTCACCTGCTACCTCTTTGTAGCAACTCCAGTTAGAGTGAATGATCTGTGGGCAAAGGGCAAAAATGCTGTTATTTTCTAGAATGCGGCATTTGTGGAGCTGGAGTGCCCTCTATTGGTAACGAAGAAGACACACTCATTAGCTGTCCTGCGTGCATTTTCTCATTAATTCGGAGTTCACATCCATCTTGAAGCATTCGAACTGCTATTCGGGCAATGTTCTTAGAGTCGTCAAGACCACTGTGAGGCCGCCCATCATAATCCATTCCTAGCTTTTCAAGCATTATTGTCAATTTGGTTTGGCTTCTAGGAACCTGGAAAATAAACAACTTAGTAAATAATTCTTTAGTTTTCTGTAAGCCATTGTGAAAAATAAGAAAATAAAAATTAATGGTAACAGCTAAAGTTAGGCAAAGGGCAAGTACTCTTGGACAAATGAAGCAAATAAATAACTTAAACCTTCAGAACTTTAAAAAAATTCTCAAGTTATAAATGAAAATACATATAAATCGGTAGAATCCTCAAGACATCTAAAAGGTTTGCAGTTCTGTAATTTGACAAATCACATTTATGAAAGGAAATGTACTGTTCTGGACATCTAAGTTGAAGCTCTACCATTTTTTTTTAAAGTAGGTTCCCCGCCCAGTGTGGAGCCTAACACGGTGCTTGAACTCACAACCCTGAGATCAAGACCTGAACCAAGATCAAGAGTCAGACACTCAGCCAAGTGAGCCACCCAAGCACCCCAAAGCTCTATCATTTTAATCCAAACATTCTTTTCCATGGTATTTTACTATAATGTATTACAGTGTATAATACATATACATATACATAATACATATACACATATGGTGTATAATGTATTGACAGATTCCTTAGACAGATACACCAAAAAACAAACTCCAGCCTTTCTATGACTAAAGATAATGAAGATCCAGCATGAAAGAAATTATCATGTGGTGTTCTTCAACCTATTTAAACACCGGCTCCAATTTGGTAAATGTAAAAACCTCACTCCCCAAATTCCAACATGCCCCTCCACTTTCGAGAACCACTATTCTACCAACTGTACATGTTAAGTTTTACATTCTGTAGTTTGTATAGCTATATGTCACCTATACACCTTAGGGTCTTGGTTTCTTCATCTGTAAAATAAGACTAACAGTTATACTCTCTATTCACTGGGTTATTGGGAGAATCACAAAGCAAATGATATAAAAGCACCATGATAAAAATTAATAATTATCCTAAACTGTAATACCATAATGCATTCTGGTCCTTTCATTAAGTATCACCTAGAAAAATGTACTTTTCCAACATGTTGGACAACTTAGGTCAATTGGACTATTCCTAGACACACACAACCTACCAAGACTGAATGCTGAAGAAAACAAAACCTGAACAGACCTACAGTAAGTAAAGAGGACTGAACTGGTAATCAAAAACCTCCCAACAAATAGAAGCCCAGAACTTGATGGCTTCGATGATGAATTCTACAAAAACATTTAAATAAGTCTTAACACTAATCCTTCTCAAACTCTTGCAAAAAACTGAAGACGAAGAAACATTTCCTAAATCATTTGATAAGCTTGGCATTATCCTGATATCGAGGTCAAAGACACTACAAGAAAACTTGAGACCATTATCCCTTAAAAATATTGGCATAAAAATCCTCAACAATACTAGCAAACCAAATTCAGCAGCATATTAGATGAATTATACACCACGACCAAGTGTGATCTATTCTTGGAAAGTAAGGATGGTTCGACATACAAAGAATAATCAATGTAACAAACCATATTAACAGAATGAAGGAAGAAACACATGATCACCTCAAATTATGCAGAAAGCCATTTGACAAGATTAAACATTTTTTCATGATAAGATACTCAACAAACAAGGAATAGAAAAAAACTACCTCAAAATAATAAAGTCCATATATAAAAAAATTTAGAGTGAACATCATATTCAATGGTAAGAAGGCTGAAAGCTTTTCCTCTAGGATCAGGAACAAAATAGGGATGCTCACTTTTACCACTTCCATTCAAAATAACGTCAGAAATTCTAACCAGAACAAGTAGGCATGAAAAAAAAATAAAAGATCTGAATCGGAAAGGAAGAAGTAAAGTGATCTTTGTTGGCAGCTATCATGATCTCATATGCAGAAAGTCCTGAAGATTCCACCAAAAAATTGTCAGAACTAATAAGCAAAGACAGCAAAGTCACAGGATACAAAATCAACAGAGAAAAATCAGGTGAATTTCTATAAACTAACAATGTAGAATCCAAAAAGGAAATTAAGAAAACAATTCCATTTCAGTAACCTCCCAAAAAAAAAAAAAAATTTAACCAAAGATGTGAAAGACTTGTACATCAAAAACTAAAAAATGTTGCTGAAAGAAATTAAAGACAGTATAAATAAATGGGAAGACATCTGTGTTCATAAATTGAAAGATTTAATATTGTTCAGCTATCAATCTAACATAATCTACAAATTCAAAACAATCACTAATAAAACATTAACTCAAAATGGATCAAAACCTAAACCTAAGTCCAAACTATAAAAGTCTTAGAAGAAAACCTACAGGAGAAGTTTCATGACACTGGATTTGGCAATGGTTTCTTGGATATAACACCAAAAGCAGAGGCAACAAAAGAAAAACCAGATAAACTGGACTTCATGAAAATTTAAAACTTTTGTATCTCAAAGGGCACACTATCAACAGAGAAAAGCAGCCAACAGAATGGAAGAAAATATTTGGAAGTCATAGATCTGAAAAAGGATTAATATCCAGAATATATAAAGAATTCCTGGGTGCCTGAATAGCTCAGTTGGTTAAGCATCTGCCTTCAGCTCAGGTCATGACGCCAAGGGTCCTGGGATTGAGTCCTGGCCTTAGGTTCAGTGCTTGGTGGGCAGTCTTTTTCTCCCTCTCCCTCTACACTGCCAGTGCTCATGCTTGCTCTCTCAAATAAAATCTTTAAAAAAAAGGATTCCTAAAACTCAACGATAATAGTTTAAAAAAAAAACAAAAAACTACTTGATTTCAAACTGGTCAAAGGACTTGAACAGACATATCTCCAGATATGTACAACTAGCCAATAAGTTCACAAAAAGCTGCTCAACATTACTCATCATTCTGGAAGTATAAATTTATACCACAATGAGATACCACTCCAAACCCATTAAATGGCTATTATTATTATTTTTTTTTTTTTAAAAAGGGCAAGAAAATGGAAACTAAGTGTTGGCAAGGATGCAGAGAAACTGGAACCCTTGTGCATTGCTGGTGAGAATGTAAAATGGTGCTGCAGCTGTGACATGGAAGTTCCTCAAAAAATTAAACACAGAACTACCATATGATCCAATTCCACTTCTGGGTATGTACCCAAAGAACTGAAAGCAGGGACTCAGTTATTTGCACACCCACATTCACTGGAGCATTATTTACAACAGCCGAAAGGTGGAAGAACCCACGTGTCTACAGAAGATGAAGGGATAAACAAAATGGGATATAAATCTAATGAAATATTATTCCACCTTCAAAAGGAAGGAGCTTCTCAAACAATGGAATTATTATTTAGCTTTACAAAGGAAGGAAATTCTGACACATGCTACATGTCTGAATCTTGAAGACACTATGCTAAGTGAAATATGCCAGGAACAAAAGGACAATATACTGTATGATTCCAGTTACATGAGATACCTAGAATGGTACAATTCAGAGACAGAAAGCAGAATGGTGGTTACGAGGGGCCAAAGGAAGGGGGAACAGAGAGTCACTTTTTAAAAGGTATAGTTTCAGGTTTGGAAGATGAAAAAGCCCTGGAAACAAATGGCGGTGATGGTTCCATGACAGTATGAACGTTCTTTTTGACACTGAACTGTGTACTTAATGGTTAAATGGTAAATTTGTTATGCATATTTTACCACAAAATGAATCAGAGTTAACATGAAAAGTCCTGGACAGTGCCAGCAAAGTGATTAACTCTGTTAAACAAAGACCAATTCACTCAATCATGTCTAAAATTTAATAGCTGTGTGAAAACCTGGATAAAGAACACATAAGCTTCACACTTCCTCTGGCCTGGCAAGGAAAAGTTCCCGGCAAGATGCCTGACTTGAAAAGTGAATGGTAGGAAAACAGTAGGCCAAAATTTGCTGAGTGGTTTGAAGAAGGGCTACAAAAACTAGCCTAGACATTTTCATTACATAAACCAATTGAAGAAATCTCTAGAAGACCCTGTAGAAAACATTTAACTTCCAGTGACAAGATTCTTGGATTTTGAAGAAAATTAAGTCTTTGGAAAAATCACATTGCAAAAAAAAAATAATAATAATAATAATAATAATAATCTGAAATGTTCACACTTTTGCTTGGGCTTGGCAGTGAGAAAGTTATTTGCAAGTCTCAAGACCTACTGAAAGCCATCTGGAAAAACTGTAGAAAATTAGTATTTTTCTTCCCATTGAACACAGAGTACAGCTAGGTTAAAAAAAAATAATAATAAATAAACTTTCTCAAAATCTGCTCGGCCACAGAACCTGACTCTGAAATGAGCTTTGTAATGTAGAGTCTGATCATACTGTAGAGATGAGATTTACTCATCTGCCTTTAGAATAGCTGCAATTTCTGCAAAAGAAGAGGGTCTAGTCACTCACAGAAAAGCAATGAACATTTTTCCATAGCTTTCAACCTTTTGTATGTGTAAATGAGCCTCTTATTTAACAAGATGAAGAGCACAGGCAGAAGTTGTCTGTTTTCAGTGGAAAACGAAATCCATTGAGACCTTACCTCAAATCCAACCCAGAACTGAGTATTTGTACAGGAAAATAAAAAGACAAAAACAAATAACAAAAACAAACATAGCTTTCACCTTCCCAAAGCATATTTCATTCTTTACTTATACTTCAAAAATGACATTTTAATGCATATACAGAACTACTAAAGAAATAAACATGTTTGTATAATTTTGTAAATGCTGAACCTACATTTGAGTATGATCATGCCATAGATAAGTAAGTTTATTTCCTAAAATCTGGTATAAAATTGCATCTGTAACCTGTATTTTTATTCATATTGTTTCAGCTTACTTACAGAAAAATCAAACCCACTGTAAGTTTAGGCCAGCTATTAAAGAGAAAAGTATTATGCTTGCCCTGTAAGTTTCTTAAACTTATGAAAAGGATAGAGATAATTTCAAATTTAATGATCTATCTCCACTCCCAAGAAAGAGTGGGTAAAAAGTCATTTCTATAGTTTTAAAAAGGAGAAAGAATACTTTGTACATACTGAAGACTATACACTGGTAGCATACTATACAGAAAAAAATTGTGTTAAGACTTTTAGGCCTACTTAAATCAGGAAAACAAAACAAAACAAAAGAAGGCAACATTTTAAAAAGAAAAAGGTTACATTTCCTCAACTTCCACTAACTGGCATTAAAGTTGATAACCATCATGAATACAGGAAAACCATATAGAAAGAGCATCCTATCCCTTCTGAGCAGAGAGACCCTGCTTCTCCCTCTGCCTGCCACTCCCTTTGCTTGTGCACTCTTGCTCACTCTCTCTCTCTCAGGCATAAATATAATCTTTAAAAAAGAAAAAAGAAAAGAGCAGCCTAATAAATTGGTCAACATAAATAGATCCACCAAAAAAAAAATACTATATTCAAAAGAGCACTTGACAATGTTATTGTCTTACTAAATATCTACAACTTTCTGAACACTCCATGTATTGTGATGTATTGTGAGCTGTGGATGTTTTTATGCAGACTTAAAAATTATTTTATGGCTTTATTAATTATTAGTAATTATCCTTAAAATAAATAGAGTTAAAGGTTTGAGAAAGACACCCTAATGTAAGAATGCATTGTTGTCTGGGAGGTATAGTAAAAAAAAAGCAAACCTAAAGATGACTGAGCCCCTACAATTTACATGAAACACAGAGGATTTGGGGCACCTGCATGGCTTAGTCTTAAAGCATCTGCCTTTGGCTCAGATCATGATCTCAGGGTCCTGGGACTGAGCCCCACATTGGGCTTCCTGCTTGTGTTCCCACTCTCGTTGTGTCTCTGTCAAATAAATAAATAAAATCTTAAAAAAAAGAAAGAAAGAAAGAAAGTAGAGGCATCTGAATTAATATCACAGGATACAATTAGCAAAATCCAGACTGGGAAAATGAAAAAATGGCTCCATTTCTTTCTTTCTTTTAAAGATTTTATTTATTTGTCAGACAGAGAGAGAGAGAGAGCACACATGCAGGGGGAGTGGCAGGCAGAGGAAGAAGCATGCTCCCTGCTGAGCAATGACCCCCCCCCCTCCCCACCTTTGTGGGACTTGATCACAGGATCTTGGGATCAGAACCTGAACCAAAAGCAGACACCTAACCGACCCAGCCACCCAGGCATCCCCAAATGGCTCCATTTCTTAAAAAAATAATAATATTAAATTGCTAGAGAAAAAAAGGAGGTGGAAAACAAATTTAGAGATTAAAAAACTTAAAAGAGACATGTCAACCAACTTTAAATGTGTGGACCTTATTTGGATCCGGATTCAAATCACAAAAGGTAAAAGGAAAAAAAAAGAGGTGAAGGGAATTAAGAGGTATAAACCCCAGTTATAAAAAAAGGCAGGGGAATAAAAAGTACAGCAATATAGTCAATAATAACTGTAACAATATATGCTAGCAAACGGTAACACATTGTGGTGAGCATGGCATAATGTAACAGAATTGTCCAATCACTATGTTGTACGCCTGAAACTAATAAATGTCAACTACACGTCAATTTTTAAAATTAACTAATTAAATTTAAAAAGAAAGCAGCTATAACCACTTGATGGTATTAAGGAATTATGGTTGATTATTTTCTAAGTGATGGTTATGTTTTTAAAAACGATTCCTTGTTTTTTGGAGCTACATAATGAAATGTTTACAGATCAAAGGAAATAACATTTGAGGGGCGCCTGGGTGGCTCAGTGGGTTGGCCTCTGCCTTCGGCTCAGGTCATGATCAAGCCCTGAGTCGGGCAGTCTCTCTGCGAGGTGGGGAGCCTGCTTTCCCCTCTCTTTCCGCCTGCCTCTCTGCCCACTTGTGATCTCTGTCACATAAATAAAATCTTAAAAAAAAAAAAAAAAAAAAAAAAGGAAGTAACATTTGAGATTGGCTTCAAAAGAGTAAGGAAAGGGAAAAGTGGGTAGAGAGCAGATGAAACAAGGCTGGCCATGAGCTTATACCTATTAAAACTGGCTTGTTAAAACTGGGTCATGAGGGCTTATTACACCTGTCAACTTTTGCATATATTTGTAATTATCCATAACAGATTTTTTTTAAAAAGATCACAAAATAAGTGAAAAGATAAATTCACAAAAAAGGAAAAAAAATTTACCAAATATAATCAAAAGACTATTATCCAAGATAAATATCTATAAACAATCACAAATTATAATCTACAATTACAAAAGGACAGGCCACCCAATTTTTTAAAATGGGAAGACTTAAACAGGGACTTCACAAAATAAATTCGAATGACTAAGAACCATAAGAAAACAAGCTCAGGCTCCAAGTCATGAGTAGTTAGGCAAATGCAAATTAGACCCTTAATGAGATGGGTCTAATTCACCAGATATATAAACATTTAAAATGTCTGGCAATACCAGATGCTGGCAAAGATGTGGAGCAATTTTAAGTTCATCCACTCTTCTGGGGAGAGTACAAATCAGAAAACTATTTTTGCATTACCTAACGGCAATGATGCACATATCCTATGAATAAGCAATTCTACTAGTAGGTTTATACCCTGGAGCAATGAGTGCACAAAGGAGCCAGAAGACATGTGCAGGAATGTTTATAGCAATACTGTACCTAAAAGTCCCCAAAATGGCCAAAGCAGGACAGATAAATAAACTACTATGTATTCACACAATGAAATTCTCCACAGCAATAAAATAAACTAAGCGTAGCTACATACACAACATCAACAAATCTCAAACATAATCTTGAGAAAAAAAAGTAAAATGAACAATATAGCCAATACAATGTTAATTATACCATGTTCAAAAAGAAGCAAAATTAAACTACATAGTATAAGATAGACACATAAATATGAAAGCTTTAAGGAAAAACAAGAAAATGATTTCCATGGAAGTGTGAACTATATGGGGGGGGGGGGGGGGCGGAGGTGGAGGGCTCTGGGAGAAAGGAAAGGAATTAAGAGAGTGGAACTTACAAGGGATTTCACTTTAAAACAATCAAACTCCACTTTTCTGAATGTATATTTCTCAGCTTTAAAAAAATGGGAAAATTACAAAAAATGTTTTTAAGGGACAGTACCTTTTCTCATGAAATTACTTTAGGATTTGCTTCACCAAGATGAGGGTGTAAAAGAAGATGACACAAAGTCTAAAACATGACAGAGAAGTAAGGAAAGAATCTCTTAGGATGACTTTAGAAGAAGCCTGAAGAACAAGTAGTTCAGATTAGAACAGAATTAAAAGCTATAGGAAGGTAGCCTCCAAGGAAAAAGGAAAAGGAAAAAAGGAAGGAAGGAAGGAAGGAAAAAAGAAAAGAAAAAGAAAGAAAGGACAAAGAAAGGAAACAGACCACTGAGTGTTTTGAATACGGAGAATGATTTCCAGATTGAATGGAAAGTAACAGGACAAGAAAACAACTGAAGGTGCTTATAAAAATCTTGGGAGAAGTGGTGAACACTCTCCATTGCTACAAGAATGTAAGCACTGATAATGATTTGCTTATAAAGATAATGTAACTAATTAAGAAGACACGCAGAGGGGAGGACATGCAGGTATGATGGCTTTCATACAGAGCTAAATATCATCTTCCATTGTAGGACTCCATATATAACTTAAACTGAAAATTCAAGAAATAGGATAAACATAAGTATGAAGGTAAATACTGGAAGAAATAGCTACAAAAAGTTCAAAGTGTTTGCCTCAGGAGGGTAAGGAGAATAAGGACCAGTACTGGTGAAGGCCATAGTGGATGAAGGCCATTTTTCATAAGCTTTGTAGTACTACTTTAAAAATTTACACTACACTTATATATTAACTTTGATAAAATTAAAGTTCAGTGGGGAGCATTTGTTCCACAAACAATTCACATACTGAATACCTCCACAATTTCAAGCCTCTCTTAAAGATCATGTACTTACAGTTAACCTATTCAAATAATGGTAACGGATTAAAAGAAAAATAGCTCAACTTCCTAAATTCATATAATCATCCTGGTGTTTGGATTATAAAAACTTAGAACTAAAGTATATGGCCTTTTCCTGTGAAGAGCACCTAGTAAATCACAACTTAAAAGCAAAATGTAATAAATTTATCATTAAGAGCAGTACAATCAATAATATAGAGAAATTTTACCTTGTAAAAGTTTCCATATGACTTTCGAATATTGATCCACTTTTTAGCAAAAGGAGGATATTTGAGCCTGCTTAACCGGCACTGAATGTTCAGGAACTTACTCATATCCCATGAACTTGTAAAATCAAAAACAGGGATAGAAAAATGATAAAATAAATGCTCTACTGTTCTACTGTTTTAAGTCATTCTAATTGTTTTTTATTTACATGTCACCTCTCTGATATTCACACACATCAACAAGCTTACAAAATTAACCTACTTCCAAATTACTAATTCAAAAATAAACAACAAAGGAAAGTAGAAGTCAGGTATATCAAACTTTTTTTCATAAACAAATCTTACTAGGCTAATCATGATCACTTGCATGGTTCTGATTACTTGGGCAGACCTCTATCTTGTTAATTAGTTTTTCACAATCCTAAAATAACACTGCTAAGCTTACTTTTAATGCTAGATATATTGTATTGGGAAGTTTTTTGAGGGTATGCTTTGAAACAAAATAAAACAAAAAACAAATGAACAAAATATTTGAAAGACGAAAGCAGCTGGTATTAAATGGTGAGAATACAATTTGCTCTGTTACAACGTTATGTTTCTATAACACTAATCAACTTACATAGTTAAGTAGGAAAATACTGATTGTATAATATGGAAATCATGTTGGTTCATACATGGTTTTTTCCTAGGGAAGGGAGGTAACACAACAGCCGTACAAATTATAACCTTAGCAGGAAAGAAAAAAGTTCTCAATTCAGCTGCTACAGTGCTGAGAGTACTTTCAGGTATATTTTTTAAAAAATTTAAAAACGAGTGCTTGTTCCCAGGATCCTACTGCTTCTGTGCATTTATAATATCCTCTGAGGTAACTTCTCTGAACTCTGAGCTATCCGAATTATTTCTGGAGGTATGAGCTATGTCCCAGAATGTGAAGAATCACACATACATAATTTATAGAATCACACATACTGTGTTATGACAGAAACACCTATATACCTGACCAGGAACATTGCTCATTCACATTTAAAATCAACAGATTTCCAAAGAGGTCCTCCAACAGTGTTCCCAGATTTCTATTTTTAAACACAATTATAATGTGACTACACTCAATGCTTTTTTCCTATGTAAGGGTCACTAAACTGCAAGTGATATAAGAGATTTAAGTGACATCTCAGTTTTAGTGTATAAATCTGTCCAGTTTGAAAGAGAAGCTGATCGGGACTTCCTTCTCCAATCTTAATAGCATCCTGGTATAGGAGTTGCCCTGGCACAGTGCCTGTAATCCTCGTTTCAATCCTCCCGATCTTTCCTCTAAGCTTTCCATCGAACGAATGTTTCTGAGCACACGTTCTGAGTCCAGACTATAGGAAGCGTTAGGGAAGACAATCAAATAGCAGAAGCTCTTACTCCTAAAGGATTTTTAATCTCCCTGCAAACAAGTCTTACATAAAGTTTAGATATCAGAATACTTAGATGGCAGCACAAATGGCTCAGATATACAGACTATAAGACATCAAAAAAAAAAAAAAAAAAGATGATTAGTGTGAGTTGTAGTATGTGGAGTAAAACAAAAGAAGGGCTTTGAATAATAACACAGTAGTAGGAAAGGAAGAGAGCCTTCCAGTAGAGAGGAGAGCATAAGTATGTGCACAGAGAAAGGATACACCACGTGATTCATGGCCAGCATGCACAGAGTGGACAAGAATGGCAGGTGGATCAGGCTACCCAGGTGGGTGGGTTAGCTGAGAGAACGCTGAAAGCCAGACTGAAGAGTTTGGACTTCTTTGAGCAAGGAAGTGTCACGATAAAAACTGACTTTAGTAAAGTCATTTTAGTTTTACATAGTAATATTTACTTTTCCCTAGGACTCTAGTTCTGGATTAAACTATTATCATTCTTTCCCTCCTCTTTTTTTTGATCCTTAGGATGCAAAGCTTAAGTAGAAAAAAGAAAACAACACAAAGCTGAAGTGGAAATAAGAATGTGAAAGGAAAAATACGGTCTCTTGTGGGAGACCCCAGAATTATCAGAAAATTTTTTTTGTGGTTATTCTAAAAGTTAAATGGATATGAACATCTTTCATCTTTTAAAAAAAAGTAGATAAAAAAGATAATTTTCCTAAATACTCACCCATCTGTCAATATGCAATATTTATACTTTGTTCCTAATTCCTTCAATTTCATCCAGTCAATTACTTTTTTTAGTACCTGAGGGAAGGTATCAGCTCTGTCTACCTGATCCTGAGGATATAAAAGTAAAATTTATAAAAATAAGAGTAGCTACATGTAGTCCTGCAAATACCCAAACAGAAACGTTGAAAGGAAAACGAAGAGAAAGTCTTAACTATGATATTTTAAACACTACATGATTTCCTTAGCTGAGGTCCACCTAACATTTCATTTTTAAAATAATAAAAACTTGTTCCCAGCCAGGCATTAGGGACACTTTCAACTGAAGTACATAATCCTCCCAAAATTAAGATCTGTGGTCATCCCCGGTGTTTCTTTTCTTTCTTTCTTTCTTTTTTTTAAGATCTCAATCCAGTGGCTTACTATTTCTCCAGAGTGGAAAAAAGGGAAATCTCCCTGCTAAAAACCATGGCCCACTAACATGGTCTCCCTATCTCAAAGCTCAGATCTTTCCGCAGCAGATGACACACCTCTGCCAAACTGATCTTCCTAACTTGATCCATCACTTCCATACTTAAAATCCTCCAAACATCCCCCAAGGCTTTCAGGATAAGACACATGGACTCTTCATGGTATGGCCTCCCTCTGCCTACCATTTTATTTTCAACCACTTTCTTACCAGCCCGTACACAGCAGAGCGATCGATAGTGTACACCCGAAATGCCTCGCTATGCTTTCCTGCCCACTGACCTATCATGATTCAGCCCAAGTTCACTAACTTGAGAAGTCTGACACTAGCCAGCTCTCTATTTCCTCTGCCATCAGATACCCATAATACCCAGATAAAACACTGACTTGTCAGTCTTCCTAACCATATTGTCACCACTGGTTTAGTGTGTCTGTCTTCCTGATTATAAATTGTTGAGTGAGCCAAGGAGATTGACTTGACCACCTCTGTATCCCCAGTACCCTGGCAACTACTGTAGTAGGCACTGAAATACTTGTTGAGTGAATGAGTAAATGAATAAAGGAACCAAATTAATGAACAAAGACCAATTAGAATACAATAAAAAGTCAGAGACTTAAAAAAAAAACATTAAACTATGTATCCAGTCAGGTTATAAAGAGATACATTTCCAAACTTCCTCTCCAAATCCATCAAGGTAACACTTGGTTTACTAATGATCTAAATAAATACAACCTTTAGTTTCATCACTACAAGTCCTTAAGAGGAAAGGCTGAGAAAGATTTTACCGGGTATAAAATTTGCTTTTCTACTTTTTTAACAGTATAATCTGAAAAATCTTTACCAAGTAAGGAAAGCACCATATTAATTTGTTTACAATAATAATGATTTTTTTAACTATGAAATAAAACCTAATTTCAGAACTTCTTTCAAACTCTAGAAAAAGGAACATAGAATTAGAACCTGAGTAATTCCAGTTAGGTTGATGCAGAAATCAGAAAGTTGTGTGTTAATCTCTGGTCTCACATACTGCTGGAATGTATCTTCCTACAAGGGAAGAACAAGGAGAACAAGTTAAAGTATTTTCTATGACTTCAGAAACAGGACACAAAATACATGAAACATTAAGCTACAGAAGACTATAATTTCATAGGTGCTCATGGTATAGCCCTTTCTAGAATTTTAACATTTTAAAGATAATTCTCTGGTCCCAAAGCACTTTAATTTTAATTACTTCATAGTTTAAAAAAATTTTAAGAGTGGCACCTGGCTGGCTCAGTCGTTAAGCATCCAACTCTTGGTTTCACCTCAGTTCGTGATTTCACGCGTCATGAGATCCAGCCCCAAGTGGGGCTCCGTTCTCAGTGAAGAGTTTGCTAGAGATTCTCTCCCTCTGCCCCTCTCCCCACTCACATGCGCACACACATTCTCTCTCTTTCAAATAAATAAATCTTCAAAAAATAAAAAAAAATAAAGATGGGGTGCCTGGGTGGCTCAGTTGTTAAGCAACTGACTTGTCATTTCAGCTCAGGTCATGGTCGCATGGGTCGTGGGACTGAACCCCATATCAGGCTCTACACTGAGCATGGAGCCTGCTGGAGATCCTCTCCTCCTGCCCCTCCCCCACTTGTGTGTGCACATGGGTGCTCTCTCTATCTAAAATAAATATATCTCAAAAAAATTTTTAAGATAAGGCAAGTGTCTAAAAGCAAGTCTTCAAACCAAAGGTTAAATATTTTCTTGAAGAGCAAAATGTTGATAATTTTGCTCATAATATTTGAAATCATAAAGCTTAATAATGCAACCTCAACTTCAAGTTACAGCTTTTTAAATAATAATAAATTCTTTGAGGACATGCCAATCTTTGGTTATAGAAAATTAGCTCTAGATTACTACTCTCTCATTTTCTCTTGACTACTCCTTATTTTTATATTGATTCTAATAAACTGAATACTGAATAGTCAAAATTAAACATGAGATGGAGTAGTTTAAAGGATGATAATATTATATTTCTGTAGCAACTTTAACCTCTTCGAGAAGCCTTCACGCTTGCCTTCCCATCTTACAACCACGACAACTCTATGAACTCGTAGGCCAGTATTATCACCAAGCTCAGATCTCAAAGTGCGAATTTTCCTCTAACCTAATACTGCCTCCCTAAACTAGAACATGCTAAGTCACTTGTTAAAACTTAATGAAAATTTCAAAGCCTAAAGGCAGCAATCATTAATACCAGGTAGATGCAGAGAAAAAGTCAAAGAATATTTTTTGTGACAGAAAATTTAAAAAATTAAGAGAAGTAAATGTTTTATTTCCCAATAATAAATTCTTTCTTCACACAAGTGTATGAAGCCAATGAGTTATAAAGATTATGATTATAAAAGAGCAAATTTAAAAAACAAAGAATGTTTGAACTTCAAAAGTCAGATGCTCTTTATTTACCAAACATGCTGCAGAAGGAAAAATTTTACTTAATTGAATTTCATAGATAAATGGAAGCTTTATCTTTTTAAGTATCAATATTTTTATGATTTTCAATGAAAACCTTTCAAAAAGATGCTGCAACTTCCCTTACCAATACAGGCAGGTAATATTAAACACACTATTAATAAAACTTTAGTCAGTATTTAACCCTTTTATCAGAATGATATAGAGAAGAACTATGCACTTGTTGACCAAATATTTAGCAATAACTTAAGTAAATTACATAGTAAATTAACAGGTGATAAGGGTTATTAAACATTAAAGTAGAACAGGTAAATGGGATCAGAAAAATGGGGGGGCGGGTTCAGCTACACTATTAAATAGGTCATCACCTTTATGCAGAAGGTGAGAACTAAGAAAGGCCTGGAAAGAAGAGAGGGAGGGAGGAACTAGCAGCAAGACCTCTGGAGGAAAGGAATTAGAACTAAAGCCCTGGAAGGTGAGGGGGTAGAACAGGCCTGGCATTTCTGAGAAATAGCAAGCAGGTCAATATGGCATGATCAGAGGTAGGGAGAAGATAGCTCATGTTAAGGGAAATGGCTTTTACTGAGTTAAATGGAAAGCCTCTAAAGGTTTTAAGCAGAGAGAGGAAATGATTTGACTTTTTTAGGATCACTCTAGCCACTATGTTGAGAATTGGCTGTAGGAGGCATGGAAGGAAACCGAGACCAGTTTGAGGGTGAATGCAGTAAATCCAGACAAGAAATTATGGGGGCTCAGACTACAGTCACAGCACTGCAGTTAAGTGGCTGGGGTCTGTATGTATTCTGAAGGCAGAGCAAACGGGAGTTGCTGTTGGTCTGGACGTATGATGGGAGAGAAACAGAAGTCAAGGATGATTCCTCGGTTTTGAACTGAGTAACACTGGAGACAAATCAAGAGAATGAGGTGTACTGATAGTCACTTGCAAAAAATGTTTCAAGGAAAGAGTGGTCTCTTACACCAGGACTTAGGTAGAGATCCAAGATGACACTAATGAGTGATTTTAATGGAGTGATGGGATTGAAGACTGGATTTGAGAGAGAATGAGAGGAAACAGCAGTAGGTACCTTTTTCAAAGAACAAATGAATAGGGTAGCTGGCAGGGAAGTAGCATAGAGTGAAAGCTTTTCATGGTGTGAAAAGTAACAGGTATGTGATGGGAACAATACAGTAGAAAGCAATAAATCATTACTGTCTAAATGAGAGAAAAGAATTGCAAGAGCAATGTCCTTGAGTAAGAAAGAGAAAGTGAAATCTGGTTGAGTTATACAAGATTATTACCTTCACAGCTGTCATTTTTCCTTTTAATTTATTGACTTTAATCTTCTTTGGACAAGAAAATTAAATTAATAGTCTGATTATAACTAAGAGGCTCTGAACAACACTACGAAAAAGATCTATGCATTTTAATACATAAGCCTTTTTATACTTGCTCCCAACGTGTTGGTGCCAACTGGGGAACAGCACAGAAGTAACTTCTGGATGGATGAGATGCTAATACAACATTGCTCAGATTTTACACGGCAAAGAGTAGTGTCTGGGGAATTCCTGCTGACTTCCTGAACTAACACTGCAATGACAGCAAGTACGTAAAGCACATACATTATAGGTCTTGAGGCCAAGGTTTAGGAGTGTCATCGCACCCTAGACTTCTCACTAGAAAGATGGCCAGTTCTAAGTTGAAAGGTGATTTCCGTAATTTGCCATTTTTAGAGATCACAGCATACAGTCATCTATAGCACCGGTTCTCAACCCAGACTGCATGTCAACTAAGAAGTTTAAAAACATGCTGATATGAGGGGTTCCACCACAGGACAACTAAATCAGAACCTCTGGGATGAGGGCCAGGCATTTCCCCCCACTCCCTAGGAGATTCTGACGGCCAGCCAAGAATGTGTTCCAAGCAAACGGGAAAAAAAAACACTATAATTTTAGCTATTAGAAAAGGAGAGAAGTAGCCTCTGAAATTATTTCATTACAGCTTTTCTATCAATCAAGCTGATACAAAGTACACAAGAGCAAACAGCCCACTTTAGAATTCTCATTCTAGCTTTAAAATAGCAAATGAGATGCCTGCTCTACTGAGAACCCCAGGAGAGTTGCTGCTAAGAATAAAACTGAAATACAACAATTCACTTACTATTTCTAAGGTATGGGTATTCAGTAAAACCACAGGAAATTCAATTATTTCATGTATAAATTCAGGTGGGTTGCCCTCTTCACAAGTGGCTTCGAAATCAATGATACAAATGTAGTCGTAGTAGCTGTCAGCACAACTGCCCTCTTTCAACATGAGCTTCTGCTTCTTGTAATAGTTTTTCAGCCTTTTCTTTAGCACATCCTTTACTCCTCTAAGGAAAGAAGAAGAAAATGAACTCTCAGGTGAATTTTACAATCACGAATCTGAAGTCTTATCTGCTGGCACTGTGTGGAACACTGGCAGTCGCAGCACAATTTAGCAAACATTAGGTAAAATAAATGTAAAGAAAGCAAGACTTAAGGCTAAATTAGCAAAGAATTAAAATCAAAAGTAATACAGCATCAGTATTTTCCTTCCCAAGTAACTTTTCATTTTTGTAGTACATAAGAGCTTTCTCCTATTCTAGTATTTCAAACCATAAGCCTTGTTAGCATACACCACCTACAAAGCCGCATTGCCCTATACACCAAGATGATATACACATTGCAAAAACTGAAATTAATGTTGAACTATTCTATGGGCCAAAACACATATTTCAGAATAAGAACATTCAGGTATATGGAACATTTATGTTGTCTCATACCTTTCTTTTGGCTTTTATAGGTTAAACAACTAAGATATTCAAATGAATATGAAAGCTCTATGAGCTTAGTATGTAAAGTTGAATGTCTATTAGCTACTTAACTAGGAAAACTCATTTAGAAGATATCCTAGTATAAACCACTTCTAGAAGAACTTTGTCATACCTTGTAGGTTCTTAACTGGAAGTAGGTTTCTTCATGTACCATGAGTAGAATTTAATTCAGGAAATTATAGGTATTTTTAAAATATATGTCTCACAATTGGTGGGTGGAGAAAGGGTTGCTCTAAATAGATAACAATGGTTGGTAATTGCGGTCATGTTCTTCAAACTATATGTACTAAAAATTAAAAGCCATGACTGTTGCTGACTTGTTTCAGTGTTACTTGTTAGCGTCCTTATATTAACAGCTCATATATACAAAATGGCAGTAAAAATAAGCAGATCTAAATTGCAATTAGTGCATAGCAACAACTCGGGAATTTTGGTCACATCACTGATTAGTGACTACTAAAAAAAATTTTAAGCTTTTATTTTCCTTTCTAAACTACCAATGAAAAGGAATCCTATTCATGAGAATACTGACAACCAAGTGCTTTAAGGCAAAATGGTTTAATATGTTTATTTGCTTGAGATTTTCTAAATTACCAAAATCTAGGAGGGAAATCCCTTAAGCCCCTTCATATTAAGGTACTGTGAGTGACCTCTGTGTCATGGGGCAGCTCTGGATTCCTTCGTCTTAATTTCTCTTTCTTTCTTGGAGAAGCTGCACTTACTTTAAGGGGTGCCCGCAAACCTAATGGCAACAGGAACAATAACCAGGTGCTCCAGGGAGAGACTTGTCGCCTTTAATACCTCCTTTGCCATCCACATCCAAATAATCACCACTTTTGCCAATTCTAACTCAGAAAAGAATTCAGAATCTGCTTCTCCTGAATTGTCTCTGGTGTGGCTCCCATGAGCTTCCTTCCCTAGACTCTGTCAAATGCTTCTAACGCCACAGCCCTCCTTTTCATTCTTTACCCCACTTTGAGAACTATCCACTAATGCCACTTTCCTGCTATATAATACCCTGAGTAGCTCCCTTGTGCTTATACGTTAAACAGACTTCGGCATACAGTTCCTTCACAATTTGCCTACATCCTATCATTTCTGTATCATCTTCAGATGCTCCCACTCCCCACGGTACATCGAACACTGCAGACAAAACACTGCATGAGCCACTGTCTAATATGTGATACACTTTCTTGTTTTGTAACTTTGGTCATACAACAGCTGATGAAAAAGCAAGATTATTTAGCAGAAAACATACCTACAGAAATTAGTTTTGAATTCCTTCTGCCTCAACTACCCTCCATTCCTTTTCTGTATGGTCTATCAATTCAATCATCACTCCTGAATTCCTAAGACAGACTCTCTTCTTTATTTGCATGCTGTGCTCGGCCAGACCTCCAACACAGCACTGGTCACACTGTCCTGTGATTGTCTGTGCGTGTTCCCAAAAGACTGTCTGCTTTCCAAAGTGGGGAACGTACATATCCATTTTACTTTTATAACTTTAATGCCCAGTGCAGTGCTTAGAAATCAGTAAATGCTAGTTGAATAAATGTACAAACATATAATTAGATCTCTAACTGCCATGCAAGGTCACAAGTAAGCAAGTGATCTTCACTTCTGGAAATGACAAAAATTTTGCTCAGAAAATTTTCACAAACTATATCTTCATCATAGAGTCAGGGGGAAATGAAGTAAAATCTTTCTTCACAAGTTATATGTAGACAATCTAAAAGGGAAAAAAGTACGTGTGTGCTCTTTTGAAAAGTAGTGAAGCTCTATTTCAAAGCAAAGAAGAGGAATCTTGCCTAAAAGAGAAAAAGGATACAGGGGGACCCAGAAACAATAACTTTTATTGCATGCAATAAAAAATAACATTTACTGCATGCAGTCAATTTTTTTTATCAATGCCTGACAACTGAATTGTCCATCAAAAATAAGCATGCTTTGGGGCACCTGGGTGGCTCAGTGGCTTAAAACCTCTGCCTTCGGCTCAGGCCATGATCTCAGGGTCCTGGGATCAAGCCCCGCATCGGGCTCTCTGCTCAGCGGGGAGCCTGCTTCCTCCTCTCTCTCTCTCTCTCTGCCTGCCTCTCTGTCTGCCTCTCTGCCTATTTGTGATCTCTGTCAAATAAATAAGTAAAATTAAAAAAAAAAAAATAAGCATGCTTTTCTGGATTCCAAAGTTCATTCTTACCTCATGCCCCAAGTTGAAATAAAGTGATTCAATTTGCAAAAAATTACTAAAAGCTGAGTATAGGGGGCATCTGGGTGGCTCAGTGGGTTAAGTCTCTGCCTCAGCTCAGGTCAGTTCTCAGGGTCCTGGGATCGAGCCCCACATTGGGCTCTCTGGTCAGCAGGGAACGTGCTTCCCCCTCTCTCTCTCTCTGTCTTTCTGCCTACTTGTGATATCTCTCTCTCTGTCAAATAAATAAATCTTAAAAAAAAAAAAAACTGAGTATGTATACATCTCACTGAACACCCCCCCACACACAGAATTTGCTAAGCTATATTATTTTCTCTTTTAATATACAGTTAAACATAGATATACTATCATTCTGCATACTTTCAGAAACTAAAACAGAAAAAAATATTTCCTGGTAAGTGATTTTTTTAAATTACCTAGTTTCAAAGAAACCCTCTTTATAAAAATAACACAACATAATACACACACACACACACACATCTCCAATCGCATTAATGAGATGTAATTAACCATCAATCAAATGAGTACTAAAAAGATTTAAAATATATGTAGTAATAAGATAGCTACTCCTACACATTATTGGTAGATTGTCAAAATATTCAGACTTCAACTCAGCAATCTTAGTCTATCACCTAAGAGACTGTCAGAAGTAATCAGAGTTGCACATAAATATACTTTAAGAATATAAATTACAGCTGTTATCTGAATTGTTAATAATGACGATCTCTTTATGGTAGGATTATAGATGACTTAGTTTTTCAGTGTTCTCAAGATTTTCTACAGTGAACATGTACTACTTTTAAATTTTTAAAAAGTTTTTTTAATTACCTGGTTTCAAGCTTGAATTCTGAAAGTTTAGCTCTGAGTTCTTCCTTACTCATTCTATTAATGCATCCATTTGTAATAGCAATCTCTTTGTAAACTGGGTCACTGAAATCACTTGCACTGGAGGTAATGAACATAGACTCTTTTGTTTCTTGGCCATCGAATCTACATCGTTGCTTTTTCTACCAAAAAAAAAAAAAAAAAAGGTACAGCACATAATTAATACAAACAACTTAAAGATTCAAACTCCTTAGGCCTACTCATGCTACAATGTGCAATGAAAAGTACACAGAAAGAAGAAAGACGTGTTTCCAATACAATTTACCCTGCTGTTCTAAGTCATGAGATATCTTAAAGGAAATGAAGCTAAGTAAAAATAGCACTGGTATTGGGAGCACTTCAAAACAGAGCCCTAGCTGACCATTTACTAGCAGCAAGACCTTGGATAGTTACTTATTAGCCTCTGATCTTCAGTTTCCTTATCCATAAAATAAAGAATAATAATAATAATACTATTCCAAGTGACACTTGGCATTTGGTAATGGTAAACAGCATTTAAACAAGGTTATTATAGGGGTACCTGGGTAGCTCAGTCAGCTAAGCATCTGACTTCAGCTCCCCTGTGTCCTGCTCAGCAGGGAGTCTGCTTGTCCCTCTTCCTCTGCCCCTCCCCCCCGTAAGCTCTCTCTCTAATAAAGAAATAAAATCTTTAAAAACTGTTTTAAAATAAACAATGTTATTATAAGGATTAAATGAGATTATGTATATCAGCTCCCAACACCATACCCACTGTGCAATTAATGGAAATTTTATTACCGTATCATAGACTATAGAACAGACCTTTTCACAAATGACAATCTACAATTTACAAACAAATTTTTAAATGACCTTTTACAGCATTATGCATGTGTAAGTCAGTGACTTCCTGAGAATTTTTTAAAAAAGATTTTATTTGAGAGAGAGGGAGCATGAATGAGCATGTGTGAGAAGGGTAGGGGCAGAGGGAGAGAGAGAATATCAAGCAAAGTCCTCCACTGAGCACAGAGCTTGATGCAGGGCTTGATTCCACAACCCTATGATCATGACCTGAGCCAAAATCAAGAGTCTGACACTGAAGAGACTGAACCACACAGGTGCCCCCACAGAAATTTTTAACCTGACTTCATTTCACTAACTTAACAGAAATTGCCCAATATAAAAACAAAATGGGCTAGATAGAAATCTAGCTCAAAACTTCCTAGAACCCAAAGCAAAGGAGGAAATATATTCGGTTTCAAAACACACAATTTCTAAAACTCACATTGTACCAATTATTCAGAAGAACTACAGTTACTGTATCATAAATCCTCCCTCTTTCCTTAAATCAAAATCTTTGTATAAAAAAAATAACTATAATCACTCCACAGGTAGTACCAAATTATTAATATGTTAAGTAACAGAGTTCCATTTATAAGTTAATTATTTTCCAAATGCAATGTCACAAATATTAGGTATATTTCAGAATTTCAAAAAGACTTTGGAACTTACCATTAATCTATTTTAAAATTTGTTAACTTAGTTATAACTTACCACATTGTCCCCACATGAACTTTAATGACAGATTAAGAAGGGATAGCCATGGTCAGGCCAAAGATCCTGACTTAGCACTAATCCTAATGGTCAGGAACTACTTCCCACTCAAAGTTCTCAATTTAGTATAACACACATTTACTAGAAATGCAATGCTTGGTATTATGCTAGATACTCAAGAATTACTTCTATCTCGTCAGAGGAAGATATCAGCAATCCCAATATCCGAATTGTCCATAAATAAGAGTAACTATATTGAAGTTCCTTGTTGACAAATTCTTTAAAAAGCTTTATTACACTGATCTTTGACTAAAGCTGAGGAAATAACTAGCTTTTGATAATATGTTAAATTTATAATACCTAGCTATTTTATCACTAGAATCTAATCAAGATAATTTATCTTGTGTCTTTAAATTTACATTAAATTTTAAACTTCATCTTCAGTCAGGTTAAAATTTAGGTCAACAGCAAGTTAACAGTTTGTCTACCAAAACAGAAGGCTCAGTCAATTTAAGCAAATTTACTCTTTGGCTAAGTCCTCTCTCTCTGATTCGCCTGCTTAATTCTTATCTAAGATTGTAGCTACAAAAATTACCTACAAAGAACACTAAGACCTCTTATAAATTTGCTATAAATCATGGTTTCCATAACAGAAGATCTGCTTCCTCTCCCAGATCCAACTCTGGCTCTTTCACCAACTCTGGCTCTTTCAGTGAAGCTCAGGGCATCGGGGTCCAGTTCTCAGTGATCAGTGCCTTCTCCCAAATTTAAGCTCTACACTAATGGTTTCCAAAGGTGCTGAAGTCAATCCACTAAGGAGCAGAAAGAAAATATTAAAAATCTCATCTGTATTATTAATCTACTAAAATGCATAATTAGTTTACTAAATAATAGACTGATACTAAATAATGCATGGATTGATATACTAATACATAGATTGATAATACATAGATTGATACTAAATAATATATAGATTGATACTCCCCAATGTCTATGTCCACCTGAAACACTTCACATAAAGTCCTGGACATACAATGAGGAAAGGGTGGACAGATTCCATAGTATGGGGAGGAATATTCACTTTCGGTGTTGTGGCATTCTGCAATTTTCCTGTATTCAAGTAAATGGCTGTATAATTTATATTATCCCAAATAAGAAGATATTTACATTATGGAAAATGATTATAAAAATCTTTTATACCAAAAAGAGGCTTACTATCTTGTCTTAAGTACTTAAAAATGTTTTTCGACTTCAAGTGACATATTTTCATTTAAAGGCAGGTATTCCAAAATTGCTGTCATTTTCTGTGATGAGAAAGGGATTAATAGTTTGAAATTCAGAAGATTCCTTTTAACAAACACAACTTGTTATTTCAACATGAAATAAAATATGTTTTAATAACAAGATAAAAAGAAACTTTTCTCTGTGGCAAGAACATTTTTAAAATAGTTATTTGGGGAATTTTTTCATTATTTTATTGCCCAAAACTGCATTACCCACAAAACAAACAAAAAAACTTCTGCAACTACACACACAAAAAAAGACCTTAGAAATATAATTTAACTTGATTAAAATTCTTCCAAAAGAAGAGTTCTGATGAAATTGGAACCTACTTGCTTAAAAATATAAAAAATGCAACCACTATTAGTTTACAAAAACAATGGATATTAGGGATAATGAAAATGTACTTAGCTGAGTTCCAACAAAATGCTCTGAGATTGAAAAAAAAAACTCTATCACCATTTATTAATGGTATCCAACAATAGGTTTTCAACAAATAGGAGTCACTAAAACCAATTTGGAAGATAGATCTAAGTTTTAAGTCGCTATATCTCAAAGTTTTAAGACTTTCAAATATAATGAAGTACAGTCAATATTTCTAAAGCAACTTACATGATGAAGATCTCAGATTGAAGAGGGAGGTGGGTGGAAAAGTGTTTCTTTAGAGAGAAGGGGCCTGGAAGTTCTCTTTGAAAGTAGTATCTTAAAGAGAATGCAGTAACTATGCAAAGATCCCAAAGAAGCGCATGCAGGGCAATGGGAAAATACAAAGATCCTTAATGAAAAAGACCATCCACCATAAAAAAACAAACAAACAAACAAACAATGAAGCCAAGAGCTCTGAGAGCAAAAGGGAAGAACTGTGTGAGATGAATTCAGCACTGGCGGCCGGAGCCAGGTCTTGCAGGACAGCAAACTGAAAACTTAGGAAGGGAAGAAACCCAGTCAGATTTATGTTATTAAGATCATTCTAGCCGCTATATGAAGACCTTAACCAGATCCAAGAGCGAGAACAAGGACACCTCCTGCAAGTACCCATTCTAGGAAGTGCTCAAAATACATTCCTGAAATGAAATAACCAATTTTAGTATTATTTACAATCTGCAGCGCTGGTCAAACAGTAACTTATTATCTCTGTCCAATAGGACGAATAAATAAGTTTGAAGGCCGTCTTCACAATTTTGCTCTGTAACTAAGATCTACCAATGATCTGTCAAAATCATTATGGAAAATAAGTCACACGATAGGTCGATATGAAATTGTAGCAAATGGGCAAAATCTCCAACTAACAGGGACAACCACCTTCCGTGAAGTCTGGGAGGCCAAGGGCTTCAGGTCTTAAGAAATGACATACCTAGAGCACAGGGTGCGCTTTTTAAAAACATAACCTATCAATTACCTCTAAGGGCTGGAGAGAATGACCACAGCGACAGCGCGCACAGAATATCAGAGCAGAATTCCCAGCAGAACTTATTAAAAAAAACCCAGTTCACACACTTCTCTTCTTGACTATTTCCTCACATCCCGAGGGTAATTCCGGCGAGAGGGGGCTCAGTGACAACCATGGTACCGGAGGTGGGGACAGGGAAAGCTGCCGGGGCTGGGGTGGAAGGGCACGCAGGCTGAGGTTGCTGCGGGACACCCTCGAAGACAGGGACGCGGGCATATGGAAGGGCCGGACACCGACTGCCGGGCGCGGGCGGACTCACCTCGGGATTCGGATGCCGCGGCTCCTCCCCACACTCCGACCGGGGCGACTCCAGCCGCGCGGGAGCCACGGCCTCGCTGCTAGGCTGTTTGCTCCGCTCATGCTCCATGCCGGCTGTCACGTAAAAAGAGAGGGGCTGGAGCCCGGCACTCGCTCACTCACTCTCACTCGGCCAAGCCCGAAAGCCTCGCCTTTCTCCGTTGAAAAATTACCGGGCTCGCGTTCCCGCGGCGGCGGCCACACAAACTCGAGCGGACACCTCCCACTTCCGGGAGCGTGTGGCGTCCACACGCCGCGCAGGCGCAGTGAGCAGGCGCGCGGGGAACGCTCGCGCGTCGGCCGACGCGGGAGGGAGGAAGAAAGTGAGGGAGGCGCGCGCGGGACAGTATGGGTGTTGGTGTCGCGGCGCGGCGAGACGAGCCCGCGGGTGTCTTTGGCCATTTCGCCAGAGCCTAGACTGGTCACTGGAAGATCCCGCCGGAGTACACGATCTCATCGCCGTATTTCCTAAGGAGAAAAACGAGGCGTGCCGTGGAGAGAGGTGAACTTTAACCGTGGCAAAAAAACATCTCTACAACAATTTTACATTTTCCGTGAGGAGTTTAAGAGGTCCGCACCTGGCAAAAGAAGATGGGACTGGACTTAGTAAAAAAAAAAACAAAAAACAAAACATATATTTGAGCAAAATATATTAAAACAGCTGTTCTCAGACATTGGGCTATAGGAAGTTCTGGACTGCTGGACCTGAGAGAAAAGCAAACAAGATGAACCTTATATGGCTTTCTGCCCAAAGGCAATTTCCAGTTAGGGGCCGGGAAGGGGAACTCTGAAAAAACCTTGGATTTCCCTAGGAAGGCAGACAGAAGCCTTAACTGAGTTGAAAAGACAAGGACCGGAGTTGAGGGAATTGGGGGAGGCCAAGCTGGTTGGAGTGTATGAGGCAGAGCTCATGGAGAAAGAGCTTCAGAATCTAGCGAGGAATACCCTGGAATCTTCAGCTGACTAAGAATCCGCGGGTAGGTCATGTGCCACTCCGCAAGGCCCAGAAAGCGCAGTTAGGAGGAGCAGTCAGCCCAGCAATTCTCAAAGCTCACCCAGCACTAGGACTCGTTTGAGTGCCCCGCAGCCAGAGTGAAGAAACGTGTGTAGAGACCCCAGAAGTGTCGTGCCTTCGTTGTGAGGTAAACTAGCCTTAGACCCTGGGGTCTGGAGGAAAAGCTGTTGTAGACCCTTCAAGCCCCCAAAGGATCAAACTGCTCAGTAACTCACCCGACTGCCTACCAGAGCAGAGGCTAATTCTGAGAGACTACAACAAAACTCAGGACTCAACAACATTACGTTGAAAATATCAGGCATCCACCAGTTAAAAGTTAGTAGACATCTCAAATAAGGAGGAAGATAAATCGAAATAAATCAGACAATAGAAACATACCCAGAAATGACACAAATGGTGGCACTGACAAAGACTTTAACCATCTATTATAAATGCACCCAATATGCTCAAAGATTTAAAGGGGGAAATGATGGGAGAAGAAAGAATTGTTGTTGTTGTTGTTTTTAAAGCAAATAGAATTTCTGGAGATGAAAATGATAATGTCTGAAATTTTTAAAAAATCTCTAGAGAGGGTGGGTAGCACATTTAGCACTGTGAAAAAAAAAGAAGAAGAAGAAAAAGAAGTGATGAAGATCTGCAGGAGAAGCAATCCAAAATGACACACAGAGAAAATAAAATGGAAAAAAATTAACAGAGCCTCTGTGACCTATGGGACAATATTTAAAAAATAATAATTTTTCAAAGAGGACTTCAACTGCCTCCCTTTTGTCCTCAAACTTTCTAAGTAAGTTCTTGCCAGCTTACCTCCTAACTCAAGCAGAAAACCCTGAGGGCAAAGTATTCTCTGGTGGGAACTGAAAGTACCCCCTCAAGCAGGACTGCCTGGAGCCAGCAAGACCCCACCCATGATTGACTCCAAGACAGTGGTTGACTTGACCTTCACTGCCCACCTTTGTCCCACATTTTCCTTATAAACCTAGAAGTATTTTCAGCACTTGGAAGACATCTTTGAGATGCTAGTCCACTGGCATCAAGACTCTGGGAAGACTCCCTGTTGGCCTCACTGAAATAAATTTCCTTCTTTTACTACGTCTAGTTTCTCTGCCTTTGGATTTTGTCAGTGGTGTGTGGCCTAACCTGATCTGTTTGGGACCCTCTCCCACCCCCAGAGCCAGGTGCTGATAAATACAAAGACAACAGCAGGCCACATCATAATCATACTGGTAAAAACAGTAATAAAAAGAAAAATCTTAGAAGTAGCTAGAGAAGAAAAGGTATATAGCACAATAAGAATTTTTATAGACTTCTCATTAGAAACTCTAAAACCAAAAGTAATGAATGGTAACTTTAAATTGCAAAAACAAAGCCAACCATCAGCTTGGAATACTACATTCGGGAGGGTGAAGCAAAGACTTTTTTCAACAAGCCTAGGAAAGCCACATCCTGAAATAAGAGTCCTCTCAGCCGACTTGCAGACCTGTGAGGAAGAAAAATAAATGCTTTTTGTAAGCCACTGGGGTGGTTTGTTATTCAGCATTCTTATAGAAATAGTTGAAGTACAGCATCAATTCAAGTTACCTGGCCTTGGTGAAGACAAAATTCCCTAACAGAAAAAGGGACACTATTGGAAGTCTACTACAAATGTTTTATTTCTGCTATCACCAGCTTCCTCCTTCGTGGACTGCATGTTTTTCCTCATAACTACAGATCTACCTTTGTGTTTACAAGCTAAAGTTAGAGACTCAGAAATTATAAAGATTTCTAAGATACAACTAAACCAATACTCTTTTGCCAGATTTGTTCATTTTCTCTTTAGATTATGACTGAGTTTTGACACACAACTGCAGAAATTGATGAAATTTACTAATCTCTCTGTCACCTAGAAAATGCTTTTTTCTCAAAGGAGAAGAAAACCCAGTAAACATGTCAGGATCCACATTACATTAACATTAATAAGCACTAGTTAAAACTGTTCCACTTGAACTTTTTGATATATGTATGTCAGCTGTTAAGAACTTTCATCAAGGAGTAATAATTTATCTACATTGCAAATGAGGTGCTTATACCTCAGTACAGTTGTCTGTATATATGGGAATAAGATACAATAACCATTCAATTATTCGGCAAATATTTATTGAGCACCTTTTATGTGCCAGGAATGAGCATTGAACAAAATAAAAAAATATATGCACTAGTGGAGTTTATGTTCAAGAAGTGGAATTAGACAATAAAAGAAATGAGTACAATGTTTAGTCTATGGAGAAAAATTAAGCAGGTAAGGGGATATGGGGTTGTCCTTGGGGTGGAGGGCAGGAGGTGGTTGCAATTTTATTTTTATTTTTATTTTTGGTGCTTGCAATTTTAAATAGAGTGGTTATGGGAGGTTTCCCTGATGATGTGCTTTTTAAGCAAAGACCTGCAGGAGGTGAGGAATGAAGGAGTGAACTGTGAGGATATTGACTAAGAGAATTTCAGGCAGAGCAAGTAACAAGTAAAAAGGCCTTGAGCTGAGTATGTGCCTGGAATGTTCAAGAAATACTACAGTGTCCCATACTTTTCTTTGATTATATGATATTGCATGTAGGAGACACAGATGTTTTTAAATGTTGACTTTGCTGTTACTTTCCACATAACACTGAGGTAGAAACATCAGTGATCCTAGTGCTTTCAGCCTAAGAAGATATGTGCTGTAGTTGGAGAGCTACGGAAGAAAGCCTCCCTGAATGTTCGAGGTATTGCAGAAGCTAAAAGACAGGTTTTAGAGTTGGCTATTCTCTTATTAAGCCCAACCAAAAAAAAAAAATGTACCTGCTCCTGGATTACCCACTGTCAGTGACAGATCTGTGTATAGATACTGTTAGATAGTGGAGTTTGTAAATTGTCCTAAGCTGAACTAAATACATGAACTTTGCAGAATTCATTGTTTCTAAGTCATTTGTTCCTTGCTGCCTGGTGCCACAAGTTGTGTTTTTTGTTCTATGTTTAGGTTTGTATCTGAGCTCTTCTCTGTTCTATCGGTGGTATCTGTTCTTATACCTTTCCCTGTGCTTTCTTATACCTTTCCCTGTGCTTTCTTATACCTTCCCATGCTGTTTTTATGGCTTGGGTCTGTTATGTCTTAATATCTTCTAAAAGAAATTACTCTTTTTTTTCAAGATTGTCTTAGCTATTTATGGATTTTTGATGTTTTACATACATCTTAGGACAAGTTTATTGCTCCTCAAAAATTCAGCAAAATTTTTTATTAAAATTGAATTCACTAGATTAATTTGAGGAGAACTGACATATTAAGTCATCCTATTCGAAAGGATAACTATTTATTCAAGTAACTTTATAAGTCTTTATAGTGTTTTTATTTTGTCCTTAAAAGTCTTTATATTCTTGGTTAAATTAATTCCTGGATACATTATGATTTTTGTTGGTATTATGAATGGTGTAATTTTTTTTTACTTTAGGTTGGCTATTTGTGGTGAAAAAATACTACTAATTTTTTATAATTCCTAAACTTTATTATGAATTTTGATAATTTTTCAAAATTCTATTGGTTTTTTCTACGTTGGATGACTATTTCTTTTTTTTTTAAAGATTTTATTTATTCATTTGACAGAAAGAGAGAGAAAGAGATCACAAGTAGGCAGAGAGGTAGGCAGAGAGTGAGGGGGAAGCAGGCTCCCCACTGAGCAGAGAGCCTAATGCGGGGCTCGATCCCAGGACCCAGAAATCATGACCTGAGCCAAAGGCAGAGACTTAACCCACTGAGCCACCCAGGCACCCCTAGATGACTATTTCTGCAAAAAATGTTTTAGCTCTCTTTACTTGTCCTACACTTGGACCGCTTTTATCTTTTTCTTTCTTATGGCATTGGCCAGAGACTTGATAATTTGTTAACAGTAATGGCACTAGTGCTGATCTCATGGGAATTGCATATAAATAAATCTTCTCTATTAAGTATTAATATTTTCTGCAGGTTCCAAGGTCTTTTCCTTCAATATTTTAAGTATACTACTTTATTTTCTTCTTACATCTAATGTTGCCTTGAATATCAACATGATTCTTGCTCTTTTTTAAATGACCTGTTCTTTCTCTGGAAATGACACATATTTTATTTTTGTCATTGATGTTCTTATTTTTTTTTTTAAGATTTTATTTATTTATTTGACAGAGAAGTCACAAGTTGGCAGAGCAGGAGGCAGAGAGAGAGGGGAAAGCAGGCTCCCTGCTGAGCAGAGAGCCCGATGTGGGGCTCGATCCCAGGACCCTGAGATCATGACCTGAGCTGAAGGCAGAGGCTTAACCCACTGCGCCACCCAGGTGCCCTCTGCCATTGATGTTCTTAAATTTCTCCACAATGAGGGCACTTGGGTGGCTCATTCAGTTATGCTTCCAACTCTTGATTTTGGCTTAGTTCCTGAGATCCAGCCTCCCCACCCCCGCCAATTGGCCTCCATGCTGGGTGTAGAGCCCACTTAGGAGTCTCTCTCCAGCTCCAGCTTCCTCTGCTCCTCTGCCACCCACCACTCACTGGAGCACTTAAAAAAAAAAATTCTCCACAGTGAATCTAGGTAAGAATTTTCTTTCTTTTTTTTTTTTTTTTTGGTCTATTTTGTTTTCTGTGATTTCTTTCAACCAGAAGACTTTCATTTTTCCTTAATTTAGGAAAACTAGCCTCCATTATTTCTGAAAATGTATCTTCTTATCCATTTCCTCCCTCCTATCTGGGACTCATAATATATCCGGATATTGGCATTCTGCTTCTACCTACCATGCCTCCATATCTGTTATCTTTCTTTTTACACTTTCCATGTGTATATTTGTGCTCTGCCTTCTCAGCAAGCTCCTCAATCTGATTTTACAAATCTCTAACTTATTTTCCATCTGCATCCACCCTGCTATTTTTCCTATTTCCCTCCTATTATTCTATTTAGTCAAAGATTAATGTGGGGGGGGACCTTCAGTTAATTTGCTTCAGGAATTTAGTTATATGAGGAAGGCAGTCATTAGACTATTATTAAGAAACAACAACAAAAACTGAACTTAAAAGACTAGAGAGAGGGACAAGGCCAGAGACATTCTGGAAGGAGTGATTGGTACACATGTTTGGGGTATATGGTTAGCCAGCAGCTTGAATAAAACAGTAGAAGAATCAAAAAGAACAATTTTAGTGGCTCGTGGATTTTTAGAAAACCTTGAAAATTTTAGTCAGGAGCCTGTATACCAAGCCATCTGTCATGCCTGCCAGTGTCTTTGTGGCAGCACCCCCACCTTGTCGAGGCCAGAACTGTACTATCTCCCTCTTCAGAATTTCTCTTTTTTCATAACTTATATTTCCACTTTCAAATGATATCTTATTCATATTGCTAATATCTTCCTTTACCTCCTTAAGTATACTCATCATGCATATTTTAAATTTTGGCTCATCTGTTCTAATAATTATGATTCAGTTTTTTATCTTCATTTTATGGTCTCTTTGCTCCTCCAAAATAACTTTTTCAAGTTATTTGGGCTTGTGAGCTCATGTGCCCATGGGAACTTCCAGTAATGTGAAATTGGGGAAGAGGCATGTGTGACCCTCCAGGTGAATTTAAGAAGAAAGTCACTGAGCTCTAATCACCAAAAAATTAGTGCTAATCACTTCCATTTATTGCCACTCCACTGGGCAACTACTCTTTGAAAGTTTTACCTTTAATCTGTTGGGAAGAAATATCTTTGAGAGACCAACTCCCCAGTTCATAATCCATCAACTCTGGGACTTGGGGTGCAAGAGAAGGGTGAAGAAGTCAATGTCTCAAGTGAGCTGGACTGCGTGTCTTATTTTCATCAAGTCTATTTCCCTGCCAGGTGCCCTAATGCTTCTAGCCTGATGTAAGACATGGGCAGGTTTAGGATGTTCCTGCTGGTGTTGTCTAAGCCTTCCATGGCTGCTCCCTGTTGCCCGCTACCCCAGTATGACCCCCCCCCCCCAAATAAACACCTGTGCCTCCCACACCATTTCAAAACTACCTTCAGACTCCCAAGGAATTTCTCCTTTTGTTGTAGTGTGATTGTTCATTTCTCAGATCCATGCATTTTTCTTAATTCTAGAATTTTTCTGGGGTTCATGGGAAAGGAAGGAAGCTAATGAGTTATGAAACTACTTCATTATTTCTATAATTTTAAGATATACAGTGTATTAGTTTCCTAGGGATACCATGGCAAAGTATCCCAGACTGGATAGCTTAAAAAACAGCACTTTCTTTTCTGTTTTTCTTTTTTAAACATTTTATTTATTTGACAGACAGAGATCACAAGTAGGCAGAGAGGCAGGCGGGGCGGGGGTGTTGCGGGAAGCAGGCTCCCAGCCAAACAGAGAGCCTGATGCGGGGCTCAATCCCAGGACTCTGGGATCATGACCTGAGCTGAAGGCAGAGGCTTTAACCCACTGAGCCTCACAGACGCCCCAGCACTTTATTTTCTTATAATTTCGAAGACTGGAAGTCCAAGATCAAGGTGTGTGCCACGCTTGGTTTCTTCTGAGGCCTCTCTCCTTGGCTTGTAGACACCATCTTCTCCATATGTTTTCACATGGTCTTTTCTCTGTAAATGTCTATGTCCACATTTCCTCTTCTGGTAAGCACACCAGATATACTGGGTTGGGGCCCACCCTAATGAATTTAACTTAATTACTTCTTTAAAGACCCCTGCCTTCTAAAACAGTTACGTTTTGGAAGACAGCAGTTAAGACTTCAGTATATGAATTTGGGGGATACACAATTCAGCCCACAACAAATGGCATTTACATTCTATTTTGGAGCTATAATTTCATGTCTGGTTTAGCTTACTTCTCATGTTTTGACTTTCTCCCTCACCACCTAAGGTTCTGTGGTCCATTATCATAATTAAACTTCTTTACAACATCTTAAATTCATTTCCCTAAAAAAACCCCATGGTGATAAATCTGTCTACCTTCTGCATACTTGCTCTGAGTTCTGAGAGATACCTTAGAGGTCACACAACAGGTAGATTCGTGCTACGGTAAATTAAGGATCACCCCATCATCTGAGTGCTAGTACTCCCTGGCAACCCTAGCATGTTTCTCACCTCATCTTGCCTTCCGTCTTCACAACTCCTACTGTAAACCTCTGCTCTCACCTCCAACCTCCAACCTACTTCCTGCTTACACTCACCTCCTGCTTCACAAAGACAGTAGAAACCTTCTGAAGAAAACAACTTTAGCTTTCCTCCTTGAAATCTTCACTTACCCATAACTGATCTTATCTTTAACATTTTAATATTTTGTTCATCATTGATTTTTTTGCATTAATTTTTATTTATTACACTGAAATAGTGTCTATCCTAATTATTGAGTTTTTGGTGCTTCCTTATATTTTGTGGCTGAGTGTCTCATTTGCTTCACCCTAGTCCCAGCCCTGAAAAATCCATCCATCCATTCTTCCCTTCCTCAATTTCTGAGTGAATAGGAGTACATGTTGTCTGAATTCCCCTCCTCTCCTACATTCTCAGAAAGTTTAAATTTTGTATAATCCATGCTCTCTTCTGTGTTTTCCATCTTTTCCTTGCAGGTGAAACTTCCCCTTCTGTATTTAAATGGACTCAACTCAAAATTTTCCAACTTAGAAACCAAACCAAGCCAAACCAAACACTTCCCTCAAACTCAGAAGTCCTACAGCTGCTGCCCTCTCTCTCTCTCTCTCTCTCTCTCTTTCTCTTTAACCACCCCCCCTCTTGGAGCTACACCTCTCGAAAGAAGTGTCTCTTTTTCTACACTGTCCACTCTCTATATAATCTTCCAGAGTTTGGACTCCACCTTTATAGTCTAGGGCTTTTACTTTTCCTTTGAGGTCACCCATTGTCTCCCTGTGGTTAAATTAAACCCAACAGGCTTTTTTTGGGAGATCATCCTACATGAGCTTTCAACAGCATTGAAAATTGTTGTCCATTATTTATTTGCTGAAACAGTTTCTTGCTTTGTCTCTATGACAACACACTTGCCTGGTTCCTTCCTTTCGCTTCATCCATTCCTTCTCAATCTCCGTGGTCAGTCCCCTCTCTTGTATTCAGTTATTTAAAGCAGGAATTCTGGGGCACCTGGGTGGTGCAGTGGGTTAGGTGCCTTCAGCTCAGGTTTTGATCCCAGAGGGATCAAGCCCCACATAGAGCTCCCTGCTCAGTGGGAAGTCTGCTTCTCTCTCTCCTTCTGCCCTTCCCCCTGTTCACTCTCTTTCTCTCTCTGTCTTTCAAATAAATAAATAAAATCTTAAAAAAATAAAGCAGGATTCTGTCAGGGTTGGATCTTAGGCCCTTTTCTTTGCTCTCATATTACTTTCTCAGTATGGATCCTCACCCTAAGTGTTCTTAGCATTCTTCTATCTTTATTTACTGTCCACTTGCCAGTGATTCCCAAACTTACATTTCTACACAAGTCCTTAATTCTGAGCTCCAGATCCATGTAACTAATTGCCTACTCACAAACACATCAAACTCAACATTTCGAAAAGTGAATTCATCATCTTCCAACCAAAACCTGCCACTTCTCTGTCATTTCTTTTCTCAATAAATGGTTCTACAATCCGCACAGTTTTTCTGACCAGAAACAAGGGATTTACTTTTGACTTTTCATCTTCTTCACCTCCCTTAGATGGCTACAAAGCACAGAATGACCTGGTTATCTCTGTAGGCTTAGCATGAAATATCTTCTCTGTCCTTCCCATACTTAACTTCTTTCAGTACCTCTGTGCTGATTCTCATCTCAGGGATTCTCCAGCTAATTTCTCTCATTCGTTGTGTTAGAGATTAAATTTCACTTCTCCAGAATGTTTCCCATGAGTTTCCAGACTTTGTTAGATTCTGCCCTTTATGAGCTCTGCTTCCTTCTTTGGCGTGTTTGTTAGAATAAAGATTTGACTGTGTAAGGAAAAATAGCAGTTAAATAGCAGTAGCTAAAATGACATAAAATTTTATTTCTCTCAGAAGTTCAAAGGGGTGCCTGGGTGGCTCAGTCAGTTGAGTACCTGCCTCTGGCCCCAGGTCGTGATCCTGGGGTCTTGGGATTGAGCCCCATGTCAGGCTCCCTGCTTATGGGGAGTCTGTTTCTCCCTGTTCCACTGCTCCTCCCCTCCACACACTCATGTTTTCTCTCTCTCAAATAAATAACTAAAATCTTAAAAAAAAAAAAAAAAAAAAAAAGACGACGACAATGAAGTTCAAGTTTTGCTCTATAATGCAAAGATGTCAAGGGCCCAGGGTCCTTCTATCTTGTTACTCCATCATTCAGAGTATGTTGACCTCATCCCCATGTTCTTGGTATTCTGTGTGCCTTCCAGCCAGTGGAAAAGGGGAGATTGAGAGGGAGAGTGTGCATTTCCTTTTAAAGTCACACGGGAAGTCATGCATATTGTTTATGCTTAGATGCCATCTGTTGAAACTTAATCACATAACCACACACTAGTCACTGAAGAGGCTGGCAAAAATATTGTCTTGGTTGTTGAAAAAGAGGAGGTCAGATATTTGGTCAGTTGATAGTCTCTGCCACAATCCTGGTGAACACAGATATCCATGCACACCCTTCTTTGCATATAAAGCGCGCTCCTCTTTTTTCCAGTGGAGACAACCCCCAGATCCTATTCAGCTAGTGCATCTGGCTCAATGCTTACAGCGACTGGGGGGTGTGCAGTCCTGTCCGTCAGGCTCAGATGGGGCTCTACTTGGTTCAACCAGTTAAAAACCAAAAGATAAGTTATCTGCTCTGACCATTTCCAGTATAAAACAGTAAGAGCAAGACCAGGATAACGGAAATAAAAATGCTTATTTGGAAAAATAAGAATGGAAAACATAGAGTCACTGGGCCATAAAAATGACCAATTTTGACCATGCAGGATCTGAAAAACTGGGCCCAGATTGATTAAACTTGTGCAAGTGCTGTTTCTGCTCTTAGGAGGACTGGGAGGGGTGGGGGTTGTCTCTATTATCTTTATCTTCTGTGACTCCCATCTGATAATACCCACTTTCCTTATATTTGCTTGCCAGAACTCCTTTGCTATAGAAAAAATTTAAAGTTTAAATAATTTTATTCAGTTTCAATATGTATGTATGCATGTATATAGTATATATAAATAAATTATATTTACCTATGTTATTTAGATGTAAGATATATTATTGCATATAGTTATATAACTTATTAGACAAATAATTATTTTTTTTTAAGATTTTATTTTTAAGTAATCTCTACTCCCAACATGGGGCTTGAACTTTCAAACCTTAGATCAAGAGTTGCATGTTCTACCAACTGAGCCAGCCAGGTATCCCAAATTATAATTACTTTAATATTACATAAACAACATATAATTTCATACATACATATACTTTATATATGTATGCACATTTATATATATAATTTATAGTTTAATTCCTTGTCCTTTTTCTTCTTGCATAGTATCATGTAATTACTTAGAAGCATTTGTGTGACCTGGTATAAATCATGTCCTGTCTCATCTTGAGTACAAAGCAAATAGGGTCTTCTGTTCTACCCACAGAATGGGGACATGTATCCTTGCTGACAAGCACTGACCTGCACGACAACTCAGTGACAGGGGAGGTATGTACAAATTTTGCCACTTTTGTTAAACAGATCATACAAGGAAGTTTATTTTGCACATTTTATATGTCTTTATTTTTTTAATTGATTAATTTATTTGAAAGAGAGAGGGAGGGAGCATGGGAGGGGCAGAGGGAGAAGGAGAGGGCATCTCCAACAGACTGTGTGCTGAATGTAGAGCCCAGCATGGGGCTCAATCTCAAGACTCTGAGCCTACAACCTAACCTGAAATCAAGATTTGGACACTCAACTCACTGAGCCACCCCAGGTGTCCCAAATGTCTTTGTTGAAATAAACATGCCTAAGCATGCATATTAAAGATTTCAGATTTATTTTGAAATTGAGCAGAAGAAAATCAGTTTGGGTGTTTTGTACGTAAAATAAAATGGATTTTCTATTACGAAGTACTTCAAATGTTTACCATTTGAATTATAAATAATTCATTTGAGGGTTATAATAATTCAACTGAGTCAGATTGAGAAATAATAAAAATATAGTAAACAACAGAAACAGATTATATTCTAAGAACTCATATATTTATACTTTTGTTAACTTCCTAATATCCTTATATTGTATCATAAACTCATCATATTATTTTGAAAATTATAGCTTTTCTCTGATTGCAAAATTCATGTATGCTCAGTTGAGAAAATAGAGTCATGCATCCCATTGAGTTAATAACAATAGCACCAAACATCCTCCTACTTTCTTGATGATTCACAGGCTGTAAAAGAAGTTAGTTTCTTGAAATGCCACCAGAGGGCAGTCAAACCAAAATTTACTCTATCGTGTATGAACCGGTTTGTATGCTGTGGCGATGTTAAGAGTTTCCAGTTTTAGTTTGGGAAGACATCAAAAAAAGAGGAATTGAAATGTGTTTGGTAGAACATGCATCTGAATAAGTGTTTAAGTTTTTTAAAAGTCTCATTACTACCCTATATGGAATCTAATTATACATTCCTGAATATAGCAAACATTTTTGGAGCGCTTGTTGTTTTGATAGGTGCAGTTGATAAAACAGGGTCCTAACCTCTTACAATTTATACTTTCTCTGGGGAGAGAGGCATACGTAAGTAAATGGATTAGGATCCAGTTTGTTTTGTACCACACAAAGTATTTGAGTGTAATGAAGGACAGGATTAACTCTGCTAAGGGCAAATAAGTGAGAAGAATGTTTCACAGAAGAACTGAACCTTAGAAAATGAGTAGGCACATGGAATTTCCAGGTTCCAGTGGTAGCTTGAACATGTGAATTTAATTTTCTTCCCTCTTGAGCAAACATTAAAAATAGGAAGTGTTTTGTTTTAAGACCTAAACCTACAAGGATTAAGCAAGTAGGAGAGGAAATAATAGCAACAATTTTGGAAGCTGAAGAACGGATAGATCACTGGTAAGTGACTGAACAAAATCCCAAGCTATCAATGAGAAAGCTGAGAAACCAACTATATTTACACAGCAAAATCCGCGAAGGGCACAATTCCTAGGCCCTTTAATTTATGGCAACAAGTCTAGGACTGCAGGTAAAAGGAGAGAAGACCTAATATCAGGAAGACCAAGGTCAGAGTTGTTTGAGAAGAAATTAGAGCCCTAGACCCTCCTTCATGGTGGCAGAAGTCTGAATGCTTATTTTCATTGATGGGGATTAAGAGAGCTTTCCCCCAACTTGGTCCCCAGAAGGCAGCAGTTAGACCTTTACCCTGTAGTTGGGAGATTAGTTGACTCTTTCCTGGAGGAATCTGGCCCTTGAAAAAGACAATATTTAAAGATACTGACATCAGGGTTTCCCCAGTGGCCTCCCCACCAACATCTCCTTCTAGTGAAACTCACATACTCACTCTTACTTTTGACTAGACCACAAAGAATTACCAGACATCTGATGAGAGTCTGTTACATAAAAGATAGAGATCAAAACAAATAAGCTCAAGCAAAAGAAGCATCTTCCACTTCACCTAGATTCCCCAGTTTCTCTCCTTTTCTCTCACTTTCTTCATGCCCCCCCCCCTTTTAAAAGATTTTCTTATGAGAGCACCAGCACATGAGTGCACAAGCAGGGAGAGGGGCAGAAGGAGAAGCAGAGTCCTTGCTGAGTAGGGAGTCCAACTTGTGGCTCAATTCGGGACTCCCAGATCATGACCTGAGATGAAAGTAGATATTTAACCAACTGAGCCACCTGGGACCCTCCCCCCCTCTTTAATCTTCAGTCAATGTTTGAGCCAGTGAGTGCAAGCTTCAGATGAGCTGCTCCAGCACTTCTACATGCATAAATGCGTACCCCAACTAGAACACACTCAGATCTTGTCTTAAAATAGTGGTTTCTTTTCTTTTGGATATATAACCAGGAGTGGGATTGCTTAGTTATTTGGTAATCCTATTTTTAATTTCTTGAGGAACACCCATACTGTGTTACTATTTTCCATGACTGTACCAAACCGATGTATTTGTTTATTGACGTCAGTGGGAACTCGTGGCTTCCTATTTTATTCAAGGGGTTGTAATTTATCCTAGCAACTTTTTAATGCCAAAATTGACCCACATTTGCCCAAAGGATTCCCTTTAAGCCAGTTCTATGTCCTTTTTGGCATGTTTCCATTGTTGTTCCCAACTTCCTGTGCAACAAAATGTTTCAAGTACTCTGTGTATTTACTTGCCCTGGTCCTGGAATCAGCCATTTCTCTAAATTAGAGTCCTGGTTCATTTCAATGAAGAATAATATTTGGAAACCATGTACTCATTTCTACTGGGATTCCACTGTATGAGCCCCGTCATGAACAGAGCTAGACGATATACACATAATCTATATAACTATTTCTGTGTTTATCTATCTTTATCTATATAAACTATGAGTTCACATCAACACTACCAGGTTTTGTTTTTTTTTTTAAGATTTTATTTATTTATTTATTTGACAGAGAGAGATCACAAATAGTCAGAGAGGCAGGCAGAGAGAGAGGGAAGCAGGCTCCCCGCTGAGCAGAGAGCCCGACGCAGGACTCGATCCCAGGACCCTGAGATCACGACCTGAGCTGAAGGCAGCAGCTTAACCCACTGAGCCACCCAGGCACCCAACACCACCAGTTTTAACCCAGCACCTCAGAGTTCATCTCTTCCTCTCATATATGTTATCTCTTACTCCCACAGTAAAAACCCAGTTCCCATTATTCTCTATGTAGTTGTGTGCTTATTCCTGTATCCCCACCATGCTCTCTCAATTTCCATGAACCCTACTGTCTCCTCACTCAGCTGTCCTATTTAAGTTTATATCTTAACGCAGGATCTATCACTTGTATTTATTGAAAAGAAACAAACTTTCTCAAGATAATCCATGGATACTTAACTTTTAAAAACTTAGCTCTCTTTCAATCTCCTAGAAATGTGATTTTCAGTCATAAAATAAGCGATGACCACATTATTATAAAAAATATTGAATTAATTTTTTGTTCTGTAGATTATATTGATTGGAATTTGCCTACTACGGTAAATGAACTCACCAGGCACATGTCAACTGACTGATTATATTCTTATGTAGGTGCTTCTGTTAGTTCGAAAACTCCAGGCTCTCTGAGGCCTTGCTTTCTATTTCACCCTATTCAGTATAAAATTTATATTTAGCAGATCTCAATCCAAACACAACAGGAAAACTTGTTCCTTTGATGTACTTAGCAAATACTTTCAGTAACGATGAAATAGTACTGTTCGTATTTTTATACATATTGCCAATCAGATCCTTCAAAACAGCTCTGGGAGAGGGGCACCTGGGTGGTTCAGTGGGTTAAAGCCTCTGCCTTTGGCTCAGGTCATGATCCCACGGTTCTGGGATCGAACCCTGAGCCCCGCATGCATCAGGCTCTCTGCTCGGCTGGGAGCCTGCTCCCCCCTCCCCTGCCGCCTATTTGTGATCTCTGTCTGTCAAATAAATAAATAAAATCTTAAAAAAAAAAAAAAAACACAAAAAATCCCAGCTCTGTGAGTTAGGGCAGGTCTGTGGTCCCACTTGATGGAGGAGGAAAATAAGTGCCAAGAGATTTGGAGAACATTTATCTCCGGTTCTCATAGCTGGCAGCTGACTGGTCCAATTAGAACTATATCCCCTATTCCAAATCCAGTAAGCTTTTTATTATTCCTTGGGAAAGAAAATATAAAAAAAAGAAACTGTAGGGGCGCCTGGGTGGCTCAGTGGGTTAAGCCGCTGCCTTCGGCTCAGGTCACGATCCCAGGGTCCTGGGATCGAGTCCCGCATCGGGCTCTCTGCTTAGCAGGGAGCCTGCTTCCTCCTCTCTCTCTGCCTGCCTCTCCGTCTACTTGTGATTTCTGCCTGTCAAATAAATAAATAAAATCTTAAAAAAAAAAAATAAAAAAAAAAAATAAAAAAAAAAAAAAAAAAAGAAACTGTAGTTACATAACCAAAAAAAAAAAAATCATGTCTTTCCCAATCTACGAAAATATTTCCATTTAAAAAAGCAGTAAGCCTTTTCTCTAGAAAAGTTAACCATGAGGGAATGATTCCAAGAGTATGGTCAGCACCATCCAATTTCCTTCTTACATTTGCCAACGTGATAATCACTGTATTGCCAAAGGAGCTGGATCCCAATCTTTCCATCATCTTCATTGCATGATATACCATAGCCCTATACACTTGCTTATCCCATACTGGCCACAGTTTCCACCACACACACCTTTGCTTAGTGTGGTTCAATTTCATAGCATCACTGACTAGAATTAAGAGGTCACGAATCCATTGTTCTGCTTAAGTTAAACTGTAGTTAATTCATTCCAGATAGAAGAAAATTTCTTCTGCTCTGAAAATAAACTGGAAAAGATACTCCACAATATCAAATTGATTATCCAAGGCTATTTGTTAGAAAAAGACGATATGATTAATTCTTTTGTTCTGGTTCTACTTATTTATTTGAAACTACCCACATCTCTTGTGTTCCATCCAGGATAGTAGTAATAGCTAATATTTACTAAGCATGGTTACAAATGCTCATTATGAACACATAAAGGATATAAAAATGGGTTTTTTACATTTCCCAGTTTTGACTAAAGCATGAAGACCATAGATATTAAATATCAAAGTGAGTTGTAAGGCAGACCACCCTAAAGGGCTTTCAAAACAGGATTCAAGGGCACCTGGGGCTCAGTGGGTTAAGCCTCTGCCTTCAGCTAAGGTCATGATCTCAGAGACTTGATATCGAGCCCAGCCCACCCCCACCCCCCCTGCTCTGCTCAGCAGGGAGCCTGCTTCTCCCTTCTCTCTGCCTACTTGTGATGTCTCTCTCTGTCAAATAAATGAATAAAATCTTTAAAAAAAAACAAACAAACCAGGATTCAGTTGAAAATTAGTTATACAACTCTTGACTACTTCACCCAAGTCAAATATATAAAAGAGTTGAAATTGAGAGAACAAATTTTGAATAAAACATATTTGGAGGGAGGTACTTTCTGGATCCTTTCCCATATGCACCAAAGGAGTATGGTGGGGATGCTGCCTTCCTCATCTCAAGTCAGGAAGGGTTTCTTTCCCCTGGGAACATCCAGAGCTCCCTACGTGTTCCATGCAAGGAGGAAGCAGAGTGGATGGTTGTCTGACTGGTATCTGGAGCATCTAGAGGGTAAGAGAGAGGGTGGATTCGAGCACGATTAACAGAATAGAGTTGCTGCTGTATTAAAATCAGCTTGCACCCCCAGAATGTCAGGACAAAGAGTCCACGTGTAGACCAGAAGGGAGGGAAGGCTGGCTTAGAGCCTTCTGGAATTCTGGCTAAGGGAGTGCCTGGAGGAATAATTGGTCTCCAGCAGAGCTTCTGTGTGGAGTGAACAACTGAAAACACACACAGACACGCACGCACGCACGCACGCACACACGCATGCGCGCGCCAGCCAAGATAGGGAACAACAAGGAGAAAATACATTTCCCTCAACATGGGAAGTGCAGTTGAATTTTCATGGTGGGGCACTCTGAAACACCGGTGGTGGTGGGGTCGGGGGAGTCACCTTTGACATCTTCCAAGCCCAGAAAGCAGAAAATCATCTTCCAAAAACATCAGTTAAGTAAGAACTTTTCTGCCCACCCCCTCAGCTTTCCTCCCACTTCAGCTGATAAGAAACCCTAGTTATCAAATTAGGAGAGCAGGATTGGAGGGGTAAGGTAAAAAAAGTAGAGGAGACTTGTGCCCAGTATCTGGCTTCTTGGTAGAGGACCCCAGCTAGGGGGAACTTGGAGGAAACCAGAACATAGCATGTTTCATATTATATAGAACATGACTTCCTAAGCATCAAAACAAGATTGGGTTTTGCAACTTAATGGGGTTGTATAACTTTTTATTATCCAAGGGTAGTCAGAAACATTAGGGAACTGTTGGATTTTTCATTGGGGAGAGACCTCCCACTGACTAAATTTTAAGTAGACAATGAGAAACTAAATAAAGGTTCTTTCTGATTACATCACCTGAATCTTAATTATCCAACATCTTGGTCACCCATGAATTAATACATTGAGTTCTCCCAGCAACCCAGTGAGGTAAATATGTTGTTCTCATTTTACAGATGTGGAAATAAGACACAGAGAAGTTAAGTGACTTGCCTAAGGCCATACAGCAATAAAGGGTAGAGCTGGGATTTAACTAAAGCGTAACCTCCTTTTTTTTTTTTTTTTTTTAAAGATTGATTTATTTATTTGAGAGAGATAGAGAGCAGGAGCCAGAAGGGCAAATGGAGATGGAGAGAGAATCTCAAGCAGACTCTGAGCTAAGCACAGAGCCTGACATGGGGCTTAGTCTCACCACCCCAAAATCATGACCGTGAGATCATGATCTAAGCTGAAACCAGGAGTCAGACACCTAACTGACTGCACCACCCAGCTTTCCATCTGGGGCACTTCAAGAAGCAGGGTGGTGGTGAAACCAACTATCAGTGGTTAGTGGCAGCTGAGGGAGCAGCATCAAGTCCCCAAAAGCGGTGGCAGTAATGCCTGTGGTGGTGCACAGTCTCGCGCCTGCCTCAGTACTGCGCAATGGGCGACAGTAGCGGTGGTTTCATCATTGTACTGGCTTTCCGAAATAGCCTTCCAGTAATGGGCTTCCTTCCTAAATGAGCCAGGTGCCATTCTGTTGCTTGCAAATAAGCTGCTTGCTGATGCAAGTGAGGGGGGATTAGAGGCACTCTGATGTAGCTCTCAGGAGGGAAGACGTTCCTCTTTTTTACCCCTTAGATTTGCCTCGGTATATCAGGTTGCTCCGGAGACTGCAACTTGGACTGGGCTTAGAGGAAAGGAGGTCCAAGAGGCTGCTCATCCCACAGTCAGAGGCAGCCGCTGGAACTTGTCTCTGGTCCAGACCGAATGAATCCTTCACATCATTTAGCCCAGCTCTCACTTGAGAGGCTTCGAGTAAAATCCTCTCCCCGACACTTTCCCTGTCCCTCCCTCCTTCTCCTTTGCCTCTCTACGGACCCACCAATCCCTCTACCTGTTTGTCTGTCATCCATCTAGTTCTCTCTCTCTCTCTCTTTTCCTGGTCTAAGAAAGGACAGAAGTGATTAGGAGCCTGGCTCTCCCACCCAGTTCTTTGGATCTCAATACCACAGATCATCTTATCTCCTACACCAACCCAGTAAGCTATGCATTATACATGAAGGTCCTAGTCTACTTTGTGGAGCCCTTAGGGCGAAAAAAGCGCTGGCTATGCACATCTGAGATTGGCATTTACAGAGCATAAATGGACAGAAATGAGAGGTTCAAGGCTGAGAATGCCAAAGAAGACTGGGAACAGATTCATTTATGGACGCTGAAAATCTATTAAATCTCCCTCCATCTATGTGCAAAGGAAATGATTTAAAGATTTTTTGTTTTTGTTTTTGCTTACATCTTGAAATGTCCACTTCTCCAGGGAGGTAAATCTGTTGTATATGAATCTTCAATCTAATAAATTTTATTCCATTAGATATTAGGATGATGAGGAAATATGTATTGAGCACTCTCTATCCACATGGTGCTGTATTATTTACACATCTCTCATTTAACCATCACACCTGCATCAGGCAGTGCTGTAACCTTCTTTTTAAGACCTTGAGTCTTAGAGAAATTAACCAACCCAAGGTCCTACCATTAGATAATATTTCAGGAAGCATACTACATGGCCCAAACCTCCTTTGTAAAAGCATCCATATATATTAAATTACTTGGTAAAAACTCCACACTGGCAAGAGGGACAATGTTCACTCTTTTCTTTCCCTTTGCCAGGTTTATATTCTCCACTCTGACTGCACATTAGAATTACCTCATGATTTTGCAGAATTGATGCTGTAGTCCTACTTCCAGCCACTGAAGTCAGAATGCTGTGGGTAGATATTCACTGTAGAACAAGTTAAGCTAACCGCATGGATTCAGATGGAAAAAGGAAAGGAGACCACCATTGCATTGAAAATGTGATGGTAAATTTGAACTCATGGTTAAAAGAATGTGAACTAGAGAGGGGGTGTATGGATGGCTCAGTTAGTTGGCTGAGCATCTGCCTTCCACTCGGGTAATGATCTAGGGGGCGTGGGATTGAGCCCCTCATCAGGCTCCCTGCTCAGCAAGGAATCGGTTTCTCTCACTCCCTCTCTGTGCATGCTCTCTCTTTCTCTCTCTCTCCCAAATAAATAAAATCTTAAAAAAAAAAAAAAAAGGTGAACTAGACAGAGAAGAGGATGGGACTACATGGACAGCTTTTAGCTTCAATGAGAGGGAGGTTAAGTGGATGGAGTAGCAGATAATGAAACAAATGTAGAGTCACTGGTTTTCAGGTTTTTAAAATTTTTTTAAAATTTAGATTTTAATAAGTAATCTCTACACCCAACATGGAGCTGAAACTTACAACCTCAAGATCAAGAGTCACATGCTCCACCCCCCGAGCCAGCCAGGCGCCCTGGTTCTTGATTTTATAACAAAATGGGTTACAAGTATCTTAAGCCATGAATTCAGAAAGAGAAAGCTGTTGAAATGGTAGTTAATTCTCAGAAATAATCTCATTGGGGATAAGTGTGCAAAATGAGGATATAAAACCAATAACATTTGTTGCTAGCGCTTACTGAAAAAGAGGTCCACAATGATGAACACCCAAATCTCTTCCCAGGGGATCCCAGTGTGCAGCCAGAATTGAGAAAGTTTGGCTTCCCTCCTTCCTCTCCATCCAGTCTTCCTATTCTGCACATCTCCACTCGCTATTTGATATATGACGTATAGGACCTGCCTGTGATTTATGTTATTTCCAGATAAGCAAAAGGCCCTTAGCCCTGCAGAAGGAATGCTGTGCTCAAGGCATCCTGACATGGTTTCTGCAGAAGGCAGCTGTTTGAAGATGGAGAAGCTGAGAATAGTGCATCTCCTTCCCCCCGTTTCATTCAGCTCATCTCTGGTCCCATATTTACTACAGCTTTATTCCCCATGGTTGAGCTTCAAAGGCATCACCTGACCTTGGGGCCAGCTGCATTTATAAAATGCTTAGAAAAGCTTTTGGAGAGACCTAACTTTTTTTTTTTTTTTTTTTTTTTTTTTTTTTTTTTAAATGAATAAACTAGTCATTTCAATCTCCACCAGAAGTGTGATTAAGTTACTACATGTGATTTGAAGGCCGTCTGATTTTCAGCAACTTTGCCTTCTATTCTTTGACTCCCATCTCAAGTCCATGAATAAAATACATTATGTTCTGTTGGAGTCACATTGTGTTCCTGTTGGAGTCAGAGGTCTGCCTTTCAGAACAGTGGCTTAAAAGGTAGAATGTTTTGAAGTTATCCCAGGGGGTGCTTTGGAAATCCACGTGGGAGGGAGGATTACTTACCACAATATTTGGGTAGCATTGCTGGCATGGGACAATTCTGTCAACTTTTGAATATCCCATCAGATATTTGTGTAAGAAAAGCCAACAACCCAACACCCTGTATTTTGACTATCTGAGCCCAGAACCCAACTCCATTTTACACAGACACACTCCATATCTTTTGTGTGGTTTTAATACACACTGAATTCCATGAATGCAACTACCATGTAAAAGAGAGAAGATCATTTCACTTGGTTTACTTTACTAAGAGTTACTTGCCGTTTCAGAAAATCCTGTCACAGATTTGGGATCTTTTCCTTGACAATAGAAAACATCTGCATTAGCCTTCCTTTGTAGGTGTGACCTTCATGTGGGACTTTATGTCTCCTTCATTGTCTTCTCCTTTTGTTCCTTTGTATTATATTATTATTACTTTCCTTTTATTTCTCCCATATATATACATATTTTTTTTTAAAGAATTTTATTTATTTACTTGAGAGAGAGAGAGCATGAGAGGGGAGAAGGCCAGAGGGAGAAGCAGACTCCCCGCTGAGCAGGGAGCCCAATGCAGGACTTGATTCTGGGACTCCAGGATCATGACCTGAGCCGAAGGGAGTCATGGTGCCCTCTCCTTTATATTTTAGAGTATTGTCTTCATTTTTAAAAAATTATGTGATAGGTAAATGATATTAACTATGAATGCAATTTAAAGTACTTAAGGAGGTGTTACAAAATGTTTGTTATAAAAAATGAGTATGGAGTCTAAGAGGGTTGAGAACTCTTCCTTTCGAAAGCAATGAAGACTTGTTTTTTAGGGGCTGGATCTAGAGGAATCTTGAACCTCAACTCTGTATTTAATATAAGACCTTAAGATAAACTTCAAGGTATAAAATGTGCAATTTGTTTTCCAAACAATATATACTGGGAAGTACCAAGTTTCAAAATAAATATAATTAAATCATATGCTCCGTATTAAATATAACCATAAATGCAATATATAGTATGTATTGGACATGCATAATGTGTCTGTCTCTTTATATATAAAATATCAAGAATGATGCATACAATTGTATGAATGTGAGCTAAGGTATGATACTTTCCCTTTATGTAACTGTTTGAAAAAGCCGTTAACTCTGTAACAGTTCTAACTCCAAAGAAGGACATACTTTTAAATTTGTAGTGCAGGACTTCATCATGCAAACATCTTTGTCGTACTGCCTTTTCTTCAATGCCGGCTAACCAGGCCCTCCCTTCCCGAGGAGGCCCTGGAAGAGTGATCCACCCATGCCTGACTGCAGCGCCTGGCTTTCTTGGGAGGTTTCCTTTCCTGACTGGTGGAAGCCTGATCTTGTTTTGCTGTCGTTGCTATAGGAGCAGCCCGTGTTGCAGGGGTGACTCCATCACTAAAACAAATACACGCAAAACGCTGAGAAGCAGATTTCAGCCTTCAAGACTTCAAACACGGAGGAATGAAAACAATCTGTGCAATTTAAATAGAATAAATCCCAATGCCCCCAAGGGAAGTGGGTGTTTATTTTTAGGCTGTAAGCACCACCAGCCAGGCTTTACTGATGACAGACCGAAAGTCCGGAGTGGTGTGGAAGTGTGTCTGTTGTACTGTGAGCTGGACCAGAGGTGGGGGAGAACAAACCAGCACCGCGCAGGGCTTCCTTCCCAGCGGTCCAGCCCACCATGCTCTGGGAGCATTCGTGCCCCCTGCTCTCAAATCTCGTTAGTCAAGACCGCCCTTCGTAGAGAGGCACTGATTGCCCAGTGGCTAACTCAGCATCTTGGCCATCTCCTGGCTCATAGATGATGAGCAGGGCTGGGCGGCAGGTGCACCCGGCGCTGTGGGGTGCCATTGCGTGGCCACAGAGGTCACCAACTGGGTAGAAGCTACCCGTGTTGCATGAACCCTGGTGAGACCCCTCTGGCTAGGGAGCACAAAGCGAGCAATTGCCTAGGCCATGCAGGCAGAGGAGAACGAACTATGCCCATGCCAGGACAGCATGGGGGAGCACGCCTCCCAAGACTGGCTGTGCGAAGTAGATCGGAAAGAAAAGCATACCTGTGTCTTCCCTTGTAAAACGTGGCTCAGAGCATCAGAGCCCTGACTTGGTTTTGAAACGCTACTTTTTAATCATGTTATTACTGGGCTTTTATTATTACATATTGGAAGACAGAATTAAGTTATTAAAATTAAGTTCTTAAAAGTTGTAGCTATGGTTTTGCAGAAAAAAAATGAGCAGAAAGTACAAAGAATTCCCATGTGCTCCCTCTTCCCTCCCAACAGTTTCCAGATTATTAACATCTTGCATTAGGGTAGTACATTTGTTACACTTGACCAATCAATATAGATACATTATTATTAACTGGAGCTCTGAGTTTACATTAGGGTTCACTCTTTGTATTATACTGTTCTATGGGTTTTGACAACTGCATATCAAGTAACAATCATTATAGTATCACATAGAATAATTGCACAGCCCTAAACATCCCCTGTGCTCCCCCTGTTCATCCCTACCTCTTTCTCTTCTTCCCCAACCCCTGGCAACTATTATTGATCTTTTTACTGTGGCCCTAGTTTTGCCTTTTCTGCAATGTCATATAATTGGAACTACATAGTACATAGTCTTTTCAGATCAGTTTCTTTCATTTAGCAATATACAAAATCTCCTCCATGCCTTTTCATGGCTTGATAGATTTTTTTTTAAATCACTGAATAATATTGGGGGCACCTGGGTGGCTCAGTTGGTCAAGCAACTGCTTTTGACTCAGATCATGATCCCAGGGTTCTGGGATCAGATTGAGCCCCGAGTCAGGCTCCCTGTTCAGCTGGGAATCTGTTTCTCCCTCTCCCTCTGCGCTCATGATATATATACATATATATATATGTATATATATCTCCCCCAAATAAATAAATAAATAGATTTATCACTGAATAATATTCTATTTAATGGATGTTCTGCAGTTTGTTTATCCATTGATCTATTGAAGGACATCTTAGTTGCTTCCAATTTTTGACAATTGCTGGCTTTTTTAATGGAACTGTAATTAAGAGATTACAAATCAAAAGTCATCTTGATACCAGTATTTATTAACTGAACATGATTTTTTTTTTTTAAGATTTTACTTATTCACCTAACAGAGAAAGACACAGTGAGAGAGGGAACACAAGCAGAAGGAAAGGGAGAAGCAGGCTTCCCGCCTGGCAAGGAGCCCTATGCGGGGCTCGATCCCAGGACCCTGGGACCATGATCCGAGCCGAAGGCAGACACTCAACAACTGAGCCACCCAGGCGCCCTTGAACATGATTATTAATGACTCGGTGTCCAAACACACTTGGGCACTCTAATGTTGCTCACACATTGGTCTAATGCTTCGGCACACTCTCCTTGAGCAGATCAGGTACACAGTGATGTGTTTTAAGTTTAATCATTATAAAAATGATACCTACTTCAGATGAACATTTTCCAAATATGAAATATAGAAAGTGAGAAATAAAACCCCACTTTCACACCAGTCCCTGGTCCCATTCCCACTGCTCAGAGGCAACCACTCTTTTTTCCTTTTTTAAAGATTTTATTTATTTATCTGACAGATCACAAGTAGGCAGAGAGGCAGACAGAGGGAGAGGGAGAAGCAGGTCCCCGCTGAGCAGAGAGCCCGATGTGGGATCATGACCCGAGCCGAAGGCAGAGGCTTTAACCCACTGAGCCACCCAGGTGCCCCTCAGAGGCAACCACTCTTAACCTTTTTATATGTATCCTACTAGCATTTACTCTTCATATACATGCATGTGTGTGTATTATTTTGGGAGGTGCGGGTAACAAAATAAGTCTTTTGGAATATATGTGTGAAAATAATTTCTAGAGAAGGTGTTCTGTTTTTGTTTTAACAAAGTGCATTTGAAAATGAAATCAAATGGAACACTTACTTTAAATCTACTTTCTGGAATCTTCAACAGAAGAGAGACTTTCGGTTCCTTTTCTCCAAAACGTTACCCAGTTCCCTGGTCCCTAGAGCTACACCAAATGTGCAAGAAATTGTATGGTTCCTGAGCAGCACAAGAGTTTGGAAGGTGATGTCATCTGTCTAACTTGCAACTGAAAATTCTTAGATCAGCCAATATTTGTATTCTCTTATTCTCACTAGATTCTTGGTAACAACACTGCTACCCCAGGAAATGACTGATCTCTTCCATGGTAACCAAAGTCCCACTCAGCATTTCTCATATAGTTCTAGCAGAATAAACTCCTGAGGTGGGGGAGGGTTCCCCTTTAATTATCCCAAATATTCATTCATAAAGGTGTTTTTTTAAAAAAGCATAGGTCTTCCCTCAGACATCTGCCAAGCTCTTCCCTCAGTGTTCTGCCAAGCACATCTGAACTTCTTTAGAAAATCAGAATAGGAAGTAATACAAGTTCCTAAAATTCTGTTTGGGGAAATAATAACCATAATAGAGGTTCAAAAGTTAACCAAATATTCATCATTTCCTTATAAAAGTTCCGGTCACAAAAAGCACTCCCTCTTGCCCTTGCCTTTGCTGTGATCATTTACAATTGGAAAATCTTTTAATAGAATAAAATACTAGTGATTTTACAATGGATCTTTGAACTTCTGGGAGGATTTTTTTCTTTTCTTTTCAAAATGTCTTGAGGGGCGCCTGGCTTGTTCAGTTAGTTAAGCTTCTGCTTCAGCTCAGGTCATGATCCCAGGATCCTGGGATGGAGCCACATATTGGGCTCCCTGCTCAACATTGAGTCTGATGTTCCATGTCCTGCTCCCTGCCCCACAGGCATGCTCTAAAAATCTAAAAAAATTTAAAAAAAAAAAAAAAAAGAAGAAGAAGAAGAAGTGTCTCAATTACTCAGGTTTGAATATCACTGTATTATTAGACTATGTTGGGAAAGGAACCTCGTCTCAGTGTGTGCTGTTAAGTGAATGAATGAGGACACTCACTGGCACTTTGATTGGTTCCATTGACAGACCCCTTAACAGAGAGGGCTTTGCTCTTTTGAAGCTTGGTATATGAGCAAAACCATAGGTCAGGAGAGAGTGCTATAACTGAAATTTCACTTGGTTCTTTTAAGTCTATTTCAGTAGGCTCTTCAGTATCAGCCAAATAGAAAAGTAGAAATGAGTGGAAAGAAGCCAAACAATGGGCATCAAGAAATACAAACTGGGGCGCCTGGTCGCTGAGTGGGTTAAGCCTCTACCTTCAGCTCAGGTCATGATCTCAGGGTCCTGGGATCGAGCCCTGCTTCGGGCTCTCGGCTCAGCAGGGAGCCTGCTTCCTCCTCTCTCCCTGCCTGGTCTCTCTGGCTACTTGTGATCTCTGTCTGTCAAATAAATAAACAAAAAATCTTAAAAAAAAAAATAGAAATACAAGCTTTCCAAGGATTTAATAGTAAGAGACAAATAATGGGTTTCACCTGATGCATCTGGAATGTTAATATTTCATTTATCTAAATTGTACAGATAAATGTGTGTAGATAGGAGAAATAAGGGATAATCTGTTTTTTGCTGTTATGTGGCACTGTTACTAGCAAAGGGTCACATTTGTTCTATTTTCTGACCAGTAGATGTGAAACTAGAATGGGAGAAAATACTGAGATGGCTCATCCTCTATCTGTAAAATCCCTAAACCTACATGTGCCACAAAGATTAGAGTGTATGGAAGTGGTGGCGTGACAGAGGAGTAAAGCCAACTCAGTACATAATCACATTGTCTTCTTAGGGTCCTAAACTCCTAAAATCAGGTAGGTTAGAGGGTACCATTTCCTGGGGAGAGCTCTTTCTTCGAGAAGTTGCTGAACACCATGAATCACTTAGCTGAATGTTGTTTTCACTATTTAGAGTATGCTTTGGAATAATAATTAAACAACTTGGCCACTGAACAGCTTATTTATAAGTACATGCAGGCTGTTCATTGTTATAGAAGACATTCTCCAGCCATGAGAATTGATGAGACTCTCGATCACGATTTCCCCTACTTGGTACAGGCTATCTGAAGAGAACAACTAGTCAACTGGTCTAGCAGTGAGCTCAGAGTATCCCAGCAATTCAGTCTAACAAGCATGAGTGACCTGAAGATTTGCTGCTACTTCTTACTTTGAAGTATCTTCAGGTTCAAGAACTCTAGCACTCCTGCATTCACACAAGGTCGTAGAAACAAAATCAAACTGTTCCCCGTAGTTAAACAGGCCAATGGGCTCCTACAAACAAATGCACATTAATTTTTTTTGGTGGGGGAGGTCCATTGGAAGGGCACAGACTAGTAGGTAGAGAAAACTTCTAATTTTGTTTTATTTGTAAATTTTCTTTTTCCTAGGTTTTTTTGTTTTGTTTTGTTTGGTTTGGTCAAGAGAGAAAGTTGGTAAAAAAGAGTTTTGCTTTGAGCTTTTTCTTTTGCTATTTGTATCTGTCAAGTACACTTTGCATACCTTGTTATGACAATAAGCTGTTATTCATAAAAAGTCATTTGTATTTCCTATGTGGCTCCTCATCTATTTATTTTGGTATTTAACATTCTGCTGGGCATCAGAGATGTGGCACATACCATCCTAACTGAATTCAGATATCATTTCTGATGATCCTGTTTCAACCACTTAATTACTGAGCAATTTTAAAGACCCAGTTGTTCACTTTAAGATACTGTACACTAACCTGATAATTTTCCATTCAATTTGGCTAATAATGCAGAAAGGGGTTAGATATTTACAGACAATATTTCAAGTAATTGGGAACAATTGGCGCTTTAACATTTGCACACTTTCCATTTGCACAGAGAGCAATAAAACCCTAAGTAATTACAGCCAAAGAATCCTCCAGCTGTGCCATTCCGAGCACATAAATCACATCCTGTCAATATTCCATCCGTCAGATGGGCAAAATAGCAGTAATATATTTATGAATTCTGTATAACTATTAATAGAATATGAACAAGCAAATCTGAGAGGTTTCTATCTAGAATAGGACCTATTTTCAAAAAAGGAAGGGAGACTTCCTATTTGAGATAAAATGAATTTCTTGACATCCACCCTGTAGATAGTAGAAAGGAGAGATTCATTTCTGTTTCCTTCTGTCTGGGTGGGAAGACAGCCCCCACCCCCATGCTGCTGGTCCCATATTTCCTTCTGTGGCTTAAGGAAGAGGGTTTATGGTTCATTCTTGGCAGAATCCAAGCCTGTGTCCAGTCATCAGGGCACAGGCAAAGCAAGAGAACAGTCCAGGGGGCTCTAGGCAGGCTGGCTTTCATTTCCTCAGCTGTAAATTAAAATATATGCCAGAAGAAAAAAATTATACATTTCAGGAATCTGAACGTCCACAGGTAGGATAAGGTCTATGGGTGCAAGCAAGTTCCTGTTGGAATTGGTGTTTGAACTCTGTTAACTTATTAGTTCCAACCTACATGGCTGTGAACCTCAGTCTCCACTATTGAAATTCTCCTAGTTGTCGACAGATGGTTGGATAAACAAAATGTGGTGTGTACCTACAGGTGGAATATTATTCAGCTTTAAAACGGAAGCAAATTCTGATATGTGTTATGACATGGATGAACCCTCAAGATATCACGCTAGGTGAGATAAGCCAAACATAGAAGGACAAATACTGTGTAATTCCACTTATATGAGGTACCTAACCTAGTCAGATCCGTAGAGACAGAAAGTAGGGTTGAGGTTAGCAGGGGCTGGCGGAAAGAGAGGAATGGGGAGATAGTGTTTAATGGTTCGAATGGGTGCAGAGTTTCAATTTAGGATGATGAAAAAGTTCTGGAGATAAATGGTGGTGATGGCTGTTCCAAAGTATAAACATACTTAGCGTCACTGAACCGTATACTTAAAAATGATAAAAATGTTAAATTGTATATTGTGTATGGTTTACATAGTAACAAACAGATGACACTGAAAAAATTTAAAAATAGATAGTTCTGGGGCCCCTGGGTGGCTCAGTCAGTTAAGTGTCTGCCTTTGGCTCAGGTCATGATCTTAGGGTCCTGCGATCGAGTCCCGTATCAGGCGCCCCAGTTAGAGGGGTCTGCTTCTCCCTCTCCTGCTGCTGCTCCCCCTGCTTGTGCGTGCATGTGCTCTCTCTCTCTCTAATAGATAAACAAAATCTTAAAAAAAAAAATTTGTTACTGAGACACCCCAGCATTGTCTCACATTTAGTCAGAAGCAAATTGAGTCTCGCTCATCATTTTGGTTTTCTTGTATAAGTCCTCTGCTCAGATGTTTTTTTTTTTTTTTTTTTTTTTTAAAGATTTTATTTTATTTATTTGACAGAGAGAAATCAAATCACAAGTAGACGGAGAGGCAGACAGAGAGAGAGAGAGAGGGAAGCAGGCTCCCTGCCGAGCAGAGAGCCCGATGCGGGACTCGATCCCAGGACCCTGAGATCATGACCTGAGCCGAAGGCAGTGGCTTAACCACTGAGCCACCCAGGCACCCTGCTCAGATGTTTTTGAGGAAGGGATCCCATCTTCACTGCCACCGCTACCAGTGTCTCCCACAAAAGAAAAAAAAAAGGCTACTTCCCTTCTTGCTTAATTGCCTACGCTACACATCCTCACACCCTGAGTGGCACACGTTCCCCTTTCAGTCCTCCCTGTTCTACAGCTGAGCTGTGTTCCACAGAGAAATGGGGAAAGCACCCCTCTCCCTGGTGCTCTGAGCCACATCCTGGGCTCCAAAGCAGAATGCCTGTGCCTTGGAGGCTCCCCAGTTCATTCTAGAACAGCTTCTATCTCTAACCCATTTAACCACGGGGTCTCAAAACTGGCCTGGGAACTGTGAAGAGAACCAAACCAGGCCAGCCCCCTCGATCGTCATAACTTGTTCCCCTGGATTCTGTACCAAAAGACTGCCTAACTGCTTACTTCAGCTAAACCTGAGAAGCAAACATGGCCATTTACTTGAATAGTAATCCAAAGTGAGGAAGGAGATGGCTAGGTCCTTCCCCAGAGTCCTGCTTAGACTCGGCCAGAATGATCTGGTTCCAGGGAGCTCCGGCTGTCCATTAGCATTCACAGTATTTTTTCTCTTGTACAGAGAACTGACCCAATGACTGTTATTGATTAATATTCCTCGATGTAGTCCAGAACAATCTGTCAGAATGTGACAGACATCCCAGCAGTCAGGAAGTCAGCGTGGGCTGCTGGGCTGCAGGGGAGTGAGATGAGGGAGGGACTGGGTGCTTGGAGCGGAGCAGCCGCAGGGGGGTGGGGTGGGGGGTGGAAATACTTCCTCTACAGCCCTCAGGGTATGAGAGAGAGAGACAGAAAGACAGACAGATGGTGTGAGAGACCTATAGAGCTGAATTGTGTCCTCCAAAAGAATGTGCTAAAGATCTACTCCCTGCTACATGCAACTGCGACCTTCCTTAAAAATAGGGTCTTTGCAGATAGAGTCAAGTTAAGACGAGGTCATGCTGGATCAGGGTGGGCCCTCAGTCCAATAACTAGTATCTTTATAAAAGAGAGGAGAAAGATGGGGTGCCTGGGTGGCTCAGTGGGTTAAAGCTCTGACTTCGGCTCGGGTCATGATCCCAGGGTCCTGAGATAGAGCCCCACATTGGGCTCTCCCCTCAGCGGGGAGCCTGCTTCCCCCTCTCTCTCTCTGCCTGCCTCTCTGCCTACTTGTGATCTCTTCTCTCTCTCTCCCTGTCAAATAAATAAATAAATAAATAAATCTTTTTTAAAAAGAGAGAGCGAGAGAGGAGAAGGAAATTTGGATACAGGAATACAGACACACGGAATAGAAGCCCATGTGATGAAAGGCAGAATTTGGAGTGATACAGCTACAAGGCAAGGAAGATCAAGGGTTGCTGGCAGCTCCCAGAGGCTATAAGAGAGTCATGCAACTGATTCTCCTCAGAGTCCCCAGAAAGAACCATCTCTGCCAAGCCCTTGATTTCATACCTCAGTCCTCCTGAATTGAAGAGGAACACATTTTTATTGTTCTAAGCTCCCTGCCCCCCAATCCGTTTGTAGTAATCTTGTTATGGAAGCCTGAGGAAACTAATATAAGACCCACGGGAGAAGGTTTTCTCAGAGCAAGTTTGTAGAGAAGGCTTTACTTTGGTTTGCTATTGTCTTAGGAAAGATGTGAGTTTAGTGACCATTGAAGATTTTTTTTCTGCTTGGGTCCCCAGAAAGTTCTGCATAGACTTCATGACCCAACTATAGGACGTTAAGGAATAAATTCGTGTGTTCATCTCTTTTCCCTTGCTCTGATTCTGAAATGTTAGTGTATTTCTCTGTTATGTTTTTTATTTATTTGGTACAAGCTCTTTTTTATTTTTTTGGACAAAGGGGAGAAAAAAGTAGTAACTGGATAAACCTGTCTTTCTCCTCCTTCCCCAGGGAAAAGAGCTATTATTAGCCCAGATTATTAGCTCTGAAAGAAGCTAGACTAATGACCTTCTCATTTCAGAGTTCAGAGTTCAACCTTCTCATTTCAGACCTGAGAAAATGGAAGCCTAAGGTTATATGAGTACTTAGTAGATGTCACCATCTGTGTCTTTGATTAGTCAAAACACTTTGTCAGTTGGGTATCAGGTGTCTGATAGGGAGACAGCAGTAACTGGACCTGTACATAGTGTATAGACTAATGATGCCAATTGAAATTATTTATGTTGTTGAATATTAATAGTAAATATTTTATCCCTTAGCAAAGTCAGGTGGCTACTCACCTACATTTTTACTGTCAGATTCTCAAAGCAAAACAAACAAACAAGAAACTGAGTTATTCAACTTTTTGTTAATTACAAAATTAAAAACTTCTAGCAGAAGATATGTTTCTAGAAATGGAGGGCTGGATTATTTGGATCACCTTTTTAAAAATGAGAAGTTGAAAAGCATTGGCAAGTGGTGACTGACTAGATTTTTAAAAGGCTGTTTTCAGGATAATATATAAAATGTGGGAAGGGGAAGGGAAAGGAGGGGCCATCAAAGCTCAGATGCCCTGAGGGAACTGAAGGCAACACCCAGTTGGCTAAATTGATTTGCCCAGTGAGTAAGGGGGACAGAAGTCTAAGTCCAGTGTAGTTCTAGAAGACTGTCCCTATAGCAAAGTCGAACATCTTCAGTGTAAGAGTTAAACAGAGTTAGAGGTGCCTGGCAGGCTCAGTCAGTAGAGCATGTGACTATTGATCTCAGGGTTGTGAGTTCAAGCCCCACATTGGGTGCAGAGATCACTTTTTAAAAATCTTAAAAAACAAAAACAAAAACAAAAAAACCCCACCAAAACACCAGACAGTTAAACAGAATTAAACATGCTCTTCCACCTAAAAATGTTACCTTGGAGCTGAATAGAATAGGGGAAAACAAGAGAAAGAAAAAAGAGGTCTTATGGAAAATTGGCCGCAGATCCGTCCTCACAGGCATTTTCATTCTGGGTACCTATAGTCTGAAGGAGCCGCACACCTTAAATGTGATTTGAGGTTGTTCCCAAATAGTAGATGGTGAAGAGAACAAAGGCAAAAGGAGCGTAGATAAAATTAAATTTCCTTACAACTTGCAGCCCAATGACAAGTACTTGAAACAGGCAGAGTGACCTTCCTCAAGGAACTCAACGGCCTTAATGTTAATGCTTTGCTGGAGGCAAAAAGCAACCTTAGCTTAACATTAGCCTGACAATCCAGATTTGTAAATCTTCTTTAATATAAGAAAATCACTTTGAAAACTTACTTTATCTCAAACCCCACCCCACCCCTGCCAAGATGTATGTTAGCAATCATCCTTCAAACATATGGCCCATGGATACACATCTGAAGGGTCTCATGACTAAGGTTATACTAGACAGTAGTGAATACCCTTACCTTAACAGCAGCTAGCCCCTCAAGGTTCTGGAAGGCTTGCTTCCAAATTCCTTAAAAATTTATGCTGTCACTAACCCCCACTAGCTAAAAAGTATATAATCAGCCACTCCTCATAATCCTAGCGCTGCTCTTTGTGGCCAGGGGTCCTGCCCTGTGCTTTAATAAAACTACCCTTTTAGAACCAAAGACATCTCTCTCAAGAATTCTTTCCAGCCATCCGCACCTGGACCTCATGTCACCCCCAGCATCACATCAGTGGTCCTGCTGATGACATCTGATGACAGCAAATTCAAAGACTCACAGGAGAAGACATACTCAGCCTAGACGTTAGGAAAACCTCACACGCAGTTATCAAGGTCCAACATGCAGTTACAGGTAACCAGGTGCACAAGAGAGCAAGACTATGCAAGGGAGAACCAGCAGAAATAACATTGGGAAAGGGCTGCCCAGACTTCAGGCATCACTTTAAAGCTATTATAAAACTCATTATAAAACTACTTCACTTCAGTTTAAATAAATAAATGGCAAAATTGAAAATACTTGCAGGAGACTGTAAAAATAACATGGATTGGTTAAGGGAACAAACAGAATGTGTATGTATATATTATATGTATTATAAAATCTATGTATTTATTATAAATCATATTCATAAATGTCTAGGTGAGCATCTTTGACAGTAGGTTGGATACAACAGAAGATTAGTGAACTAAAAGTAGCTCAGGATATATTATCAAGAATTTAGAACAGGGGCGCCTGGGTGACTCAGTGGGTTAAGCCTCTGCTTTCATCTCAGGTCATGGTCCCAGAGTCCTGGGATCGAGTCCCGCATCGGGCTCTCTGCTCAGCGGGGAGCCTGCTTCCTCCTCCCTCTCTCTCTGCCTGCCTCTCTGCCTACTTGTGATCTCTATCTGTCAAATAAAAATAAATTAAAAAAATAATAATTTAGAACAGAAAGTCAAAAGTACGGACAACACAAAGCAGAAGAAAGAGACCTGGAAGAGACAGAAGATCCAACACACATTTGAAAATCGTATATCTTTGGGCGCCTGGGTGACTCAATTGATTAAGCCTCTGGCTCTTGAGCTCAGCTCAGATCTCAATCTCAGGGTTTTGAGTTCAAGTCGCACCCCCCCCCCCCCCCCACTGAACTCCATGCCAGGTGCAAAGCCTACTTAAACAAAAAAAAAGTGTTGGAAAAAAAAAATTGTACGCCTTCCCTTTCCTGAAGATGGCGCCGAAAGCAAAGAAAGCCCCTGCCCCTCCAAAGCCGAAGCAAAAGCCAAAGCCTTGAAGACAAGGCAGGGTGCTGAACGGTGTCCACAGTCACAAAAATTAAAAAAAAAGAAAGAAAGAAAAAGAAAAAGATCAACACATCACCTACCTTCCAAAATCCCAAGACACTGTGTCTCCAAAGGCAGCCCAAATATCCTTGAAAAAGCACCCCCAGAAGAAACAAGCTTGACTTCCATGCCATCATTAAGTTCCCCCCAACTCACTACTGAGTCAGCCATGACGAAACTAGAAGACAGCACATTTGTGTTCATTGTGGACCTCAAAGCTAACAAGCACGGGATCAAAGGCTTTGAAGAAGCTAGATGACATTGACAAGGCCAAGGTCAACACTCTCATCAAACTCCATGGAGAGAAGTCATGTATGCTGGACTGGCTCCTGACTATGATGCTTCAGATGTTGCCAACAAAATTGGGGTCATCAAAACTGAATTCAGCTGGCTATACCTCAATATAAAATTTTTCATCAAAAAAATAATTATGTCTTTTAACCATAAGGACTCTTGAAACAAAATAACCACAACATCATTATTACACCTAAAAATGTATAATAATCCCTTAATATTATCAAGCATCTAGCGACCATATGTTGGATCAAAATCCTAAAAGGAGAGGAAAGAGAGAAGAAGAGAGATGCAATATTTGAAGAAATAATGATTTGGATTTTTCCACAGCTAGTGAAAGACACTGTTTCCAGACTCACTAATCCTGTTAATACCAAGAAGGATAATTTAAAAATCCATGCCTAGATAGGGCAGAGTGAAACTGAAGAAAACTAAAGACAGAGTGGTGATTAGGGAGAAGGAGAATGGCCAGAGGAAACGTCAGATTACCTTTGTAGCAAGTGTAGCTTGGACCTTGACTTGATTTCTGAGCAGCCAGAGCAGTAGCCAGAGAGCAGCAGTGTGATATTTTCAAGACGCTAACAGGAAACGGCTGCCCGTCAAGTCTTACACCCGTACCTCTGAGATGCAATCTGCCCAAGAGACAGAGGGAAGATCTAACACACAATTGCATTTTGCGATTCTGAAGTTTTGTATTTTATAAAATCACCTACAAAATTATGCACAGATGCATGTGACTTGAATCAGTTTGGTTTATATTACCATCAGTAGTACTAAGAATCAAGTTGAAAGAATCATGTGGCTAAAATGGTCCCATTGAAACTTTCTCATCTATGTGCTTTGAAATAGAAAAAAAATGAGTTCTGTGTTTACAAGCATGTTGTGAAGGTGTGCTCTCAAAATTACTACTTGCTAGGGCCTTTTGAGAAAGCAGTTTGGTAGCATGTACTGAGAATTTCAAAGTTCTCATTTTCCTTTGGTCTGGTGATTTCACTTCCGGGACATGAATTTAAGAGAAGGTAAAATGCACAGTATACATAAAATACACAGCAACACAATATGAGTCTTTATGCAAAAGATATGCGTCAGAATATGTTTATAATAATGAAAAATTGAAAGTAATTTATAAGTCCAACAGTTTAGGGAACAGTTTAGGAGACAGTTTAAAAGTTATGAGTTAGAGGCACTTGGGTGGCTCAGTCCCTTCAACGTCTGCCTTCAGCTCAGGTCATGATCCCAGGGTCCTGAGATCCAGCCCACTGGACTCCCTGCTTAGTGAGAAGCCTGCTTCTCCCTCTGTCTGCCCTTCCCCCTGCTTGTGCTCTCTCTCTCTCTCTCTCTCTCTCTCTCTCCTGCTCTCTCAAACAAATAAATAAAATCTTAAAAAGGAAAAAAAAAACTAGAAAATTCATGAAAAAATAGGAAGTTTAGACTCAGTCATACAACGGGATATTTTGCATCTATTAAAATAGATGTCTACAACAGTAGTAATAGAAGAAAATACCTATGATCCAATATTAAGAATAAAAGGCAAGATACAAAGTTGTTTCTATAATATGATTTTCTGCAGAAAAATATTTGATGGAAGCATATAAAAGTAGTATGTTGGTTGCTGTTGGGTAATAATATCATAGATGAATTTTCTTCTTCCTAATCCTTTCCTATCTGTTCTGAAATATCTGCAACAAATATGTATTATTTTACATTCAAAAATTACTTTGGAATCTAGTTGGTATTTCTTAAGTAGGATGGGGAGACTCAGATCGTCATTTTGTCATTTACTTTTATTCCTACATTTGTCTATCATATTTATGTGATATAAAAATTAACAACAATATGAACAGATGACTGGCAAAGTTAAGTTTTAACCACATATAATATTACTTAGAAGTCAAGAATCAAAAGATACGAGGTGCCTGGATGGTTCAGGAGGTTAAACGGCTGCCTTCAGCTCAGGTCATGATCCTGGGGGTCCTGGGATGGAGCCCCGTGTTGGGCTCCCTGCTCAGCAAGGAGTCTACTTCTCCCTCTCCCCCTCTTGCCCCTCATGCTCTCACATTCTCTTGCTTGCTCTCCCTCTCTCTCAAATAAATAAATCTTTAAAAAAAATTAAAAGATGCCGCATCCCTTATTTTGATCATTCACAGAGACTATAACTCACGACTACTAAAAACTAAAATGGAATAAAGAGAAATGTATCATTTGTAAATCAAATTATCAATTTAATAAATAATTTAATTTAATAAATTAAATTAATAAATTAATTCAATAAAATAAACTAATTTAATAACTAAAATAAATTGATTTAATAAATAAGAACTCATTTATGTGCCAGATTAAGAATACATCCAAATTATGTATTTAAATAAAAATAATCTCATGTTATAGTTTAATGACAAGCAATAGATTTAATAAAAGAAAAAGTTTATCTCCTTTAGTGGTGAAGGAAATATTATCTTCTCTGAAATAAAACCACTTTCCTAGATTATAATTTCAATATTATTGCAATTATATACACACACACAAACACACATGTACATATACATGTACTTAACAAGAATTTCAGGGAGCCAAAAAAATGAAAAATATAAAGCAGAGAGAAAAGACCTGGAAGATACAGTGAGAAGGTCTAATATACATTTTGAAATAACATGTATTATTTAAAATGTATACATATGTATTGTACGCATAGGTATACACATATGTATTCTAACTTAGAATTTCATTCTAACTTATGTAATTTCAAAATCATACAAATGTGGCTCAAATTAATATGACAGTATGGATATGACTTGAACTTTTCCTGACTAGGTGGTCCCCAGAGAGGGTCAAGGGTGATTAACGAAATGGCCGTGGGAAAAAGATCTTATTAAAAGCCGATTCCTAGCCACGTGGGTGTCTTCTGTTTTATCCTCTCCACCCAGCCCGCTTCTGCTCTGTATTCTTTATCACTAAGAGTAACCCTAGTCCATCTTTCATCTCCTCCATACAACTACCAAGTCTTGCTGATTTTACCTTATAAACATTTCTTGAATATGTTCCCTCTGCCCTATCCTGCTCTCATTTGCCATACTGAGGTCTCATTCCCTACCTGGAATATCACATGAGCCTCATGACTGGTTTTCCTCACAGCTCCCACACAGCCACCAAAGTGATTTTTTTTTTTTAAGATTTATTTATTTATTGGACAGACAGAGATCACAAGTAGGCAGAGAGGCAGGCAGAGAGAGAGGAGGAAGCAGGCTCCCTGCGAAGCAGAGAGCCCGACGCGGGGCTCAATCCCAGGACCCTGGGATTATGACCTGAGTGGAAGGCAGAGGCTTTAACCCACTGAGCCACCCAGGTGCCCCACCACCAAAGTGATTTATATCACATCTGTATCTAATGGCATTATTGCCAGGTGTTCATTCTATTCTACACACATTTATTTAGTACTGCTTAGGTACCAAACACTGTATTAGGCACTGAAGATACATCAGTGAACAAGACAGATTAGGTTCCTACACTCAAGGAACTTATATCCTAATACAAATAAGCAATTCAAAGACATGCTTTGTTGCCCCTTCTAAACCCTGAGCCTATAGCTTTCACCATCCTGTGTGTAGCTGACCCTTAAACACAAAGGTCTGAACTGTGCGTGTCCACTGACATACAGATTCATTTTCGATAAATACAGTATATACTGTAGATGTATTTTCTCTTTCTTATGATTTTCTTACTAACATTTCCTTTTCTGTAGCTCACTTCATTGTTAGAATACAGCATATCATACGTCACACATTCTAGGTCCTTGTGAAAATTTGTGGGAACCAGGGAATGTGGATACTTTGATCTGGTCATAAGGAAATATAAGCCCTGTGCAAGTAAGGATGAGATGCTCCTGTCCAAATTTACATTTTTGTCTTACCTTCTGCTATTCTTTAAACTATCCGGCTGCTAGGTTCTTTAGCAAGTGATTAGGAAGCATTAAGTAATTAACCAGGAGCAGCAGAGAACCAGTAGTGATGATCTCCAATCTCTAAGTAGAGAGAAAATTGCAGCAAAAAAATAAATAAATAAAAAGACTTATTTTAGTCACGAATGAATGAAGAAAATAGGCAGAGCATCTAACCATGATTGCTAGCTAAGCTATTAACCAAACAGGATCCACTGTCCTTACGCTGGGTAACATTGAATGCCAGAGATAAACTGAATAAAATAAACAACAGCACAACCAAAAAGCCACAGGGCCATCATAAGATGGGGTGCAAATCAGGATCTGTGTCAGCTCCCATGTTCTAAGTAGTAACAAAAAAACCCAACCTAAACATGTTTACTCAACAAGAAGGATTTATGGGATAATAAAACAGAAGAATTAGAATAGAAGTAAGGAGGTGAACCAATCAAGGAAGGTCAACACTGTCTTTTATAACTTCAGAATTCTGGTGACTTAACTCAGTATAAATTCATTTCTCCGTGCAAGTGTTCAGTCCAGGGTTCCTCAGCAAGCAATCGTCCTGAGAAGCTGTCCTCCAAGCGCTTACGCAGGCGCCTTCCCTTATGGTTCTCCACTCAGTGAGAACTTTGGAAAAGAAAATGGAAGATCAGGCTTGAAAAATGAGATGTCAACTTGGCCACATTCCATTGGCTAGAACTCCGTCATGTGGCCACACATGACTGGAAGGGAGCTAGGAAATGTTATTGCGCTGTATGGCCAGAAAAAATGGTGAATGTTTAACTAGTTCTTGCCGGCTGCAGTGGGAGCTAAATGTTCTGTAGTTCGTATCCAATGAGAAACAGAGCAGCTCAGCCCCTGTCTTACAAGCAGAAGACTGAGATTCACCTTGCTTGGCTTGCTGAGTCACAGGCACATCCCTGAGCAGATGAACTGACCTAAGGATTGCCACGGGCTGGTGGCCTTCAGCCCACCTGAGCCCACCTCTTGAGCTGTGAGTCAGGTCCACTTTCCTGAAATTTCAGGACTTCACAGGAAGTAGGAAATATCAGAAAGACAATGTAAGTACTATTAGGAAATGAGAATAAGTTGGTGCTTCCACCAATGCCCACCAAGGGTCCTAGCTCCAGGAAAACTGGGAATATCAAAAGGAGATGCCCAGAGAGTTCAAGGATCTAGAGAAAGCTATGGGAGAGATGTGTGACCTGAGGACCAAATCTGTGCTTGGGGGGCACCTGGGTGGCTCAGTGGGTTAAAGCCTCTGCCTTCGACTCAGGTCATGATCCCAGGGTCCTGGTATTGAGCCCCACATCAGGCTCTCTGCTCAGCAGGGAGCCTGCTTCCCCCTCCTCTCTGCCTGCCTCTGCCTAATTGTGATCTCTGTTGGTCAAATGAATAAAGTCTTAAAAAAAAAAAAAAAAAAGAAATCTGTGTGACTCCATAGGGAAGGGTGATTCCCACATGGCTGGAAATAAGAGAAAGCGATGGTGGAAAATATGCCATGCCACTATCTTTCATGAATCGCATAGGGATTTATTCAAGGAAATGGGCTTACCAATTTTTTTGCACTAACACCACCAAAACTCTACACATTATTTGGGGTTGATAGATTTTTAAACCTGTGTTTTCTTCTGCTGGTACTTTCAGTCTGCTTATTATTTCTAGAGAACGTCTCTAAAAACAAATGAACTAATTATGCATTTGAACCCCTCTAAACGCAACATATTCACTATCCATTCTACCACGTACGGATAGAAACAGAACCTTATTTCTAGAGCCCCATGCTCCTTGATCTTGTGAAATTTCTATTCACTTTTAATATTCTTTGTTTTTCAAATTCACCACAGCTTAGTGTACTCAAGACCTTCAGATTGCCAGCCGTCTTTCAAGTTTTAGGTTTGGGACTTTGCCGTCCTTGATTCAGAGAATGAATGTCCAGGAAACTTCCCCCTAAGTTAAAAAGTGCTTTAAAACCTAGAGCACATTCCTGAAAGACCAACTTGTGCTCTGGCCAAACCTGTTTAGTGAGGTTTGCCATCCTTCACTAAGAGCTAGGCCGGGTGTTGACAGCTGGGGGAAGTGGGAGGGAAGAAGACTCTACAGGAGAAGGACCGGTGAGGAACCAAAGAGTGAGGCTTTGTTCTCTCTGGCACAACTCCAGCCAGGGCTATCTTCAAAGTAGAGATCACCATCTTTTAACTCTGTCAAATTGGGAGACTATACAGCTCAGAACAATGCACCAATTCGACAAACATTCCTTTAGGGCTTATCATACTCTGGGCTCTGCTCTGTAAAGCGTCCCCCATTCAAAGTGTGGAAATGATTTAAATATCTTTCAGTAAGAATATAATGGATATTGGGACAACCACAAAGTTATTTTACAAGGTGAACTAGGATCATATATATTGACAGGGAAGGGTACCCAAGTTACGCAGTTGAGTGGAAACAAGTTTACAGAAGAGTCTGTAAATTACAGTCCCTGTTTATATTGTTTTTAAAAATATAAATAATGACCAGAGTTAGATTTACAGTGAAGCTAACAAAGTTTATGGCTCAGGAGCTCTCGCTTACACAAATCTCTTTCAAGACCCTGAAATTAATTTTGTATTTTTTGTAAACATGTTCTCCAAAACAACATAAGCATGAGGTGCAAAACCTGAATAATTCCCTAATATTTATATAAGACAAATATGGCCAACCATGGTTGTTTTGGACTGTTGGAGGGCGGAGACTCTATAATTTGCTATTATCCAAGAGAACCTACTAGTCCTTTATAGCCATCCTTTAACTCCTGCATTTCTACACATTTTCTCTGACTGAGATAGTTCATGGGCTTTGTAAACAGAAATCCATTATTCAAGTAGTAGACTTTTATGCCAGCCAGCCGATAGGACACACTCTACCATTATCTTCCTCCAAGTTCTACTCTTCCCACTCTTCCTACTGACTAGGGTCATGATCTTTCAGTTCTTTCCCTTTACGTTATATTCCCTTAGTTACCATGCTCTGTTTCTCTCCTACTCTGCTAATTTTCCAACAATAAGCAAAGACGAAAAAATGTGTTTCTAGGACGAGACTTTATTTCTTACTAGTGATGAAAATTGTCTAGCACAATAAATGTGCTGTTTAAAACTTAAGACAAATAAAAATAGCTCATAAAATCTATAAAACCAATAGTGATGCTTTTATCTTAAATAGATTATGGTGCTTTTTTGCCTAGCTTTTCCTTAGGAGTAATCTTTGGTGCCCAGAGAAGCTTAGGGCTATTGACTACTATCTAAAATTGACTTTCGATCAGCTATTTTTTTTTAAAGGTTTTATTTACTTATTTGACAGAGATCACAAGTAGGTACAGAGGCAGGCACAGAGAGAGGAGGAAGTAGGCTCCCACCGAGCAGAGAGCCCAATGCAGGGCTCGATCCCAGGACCCTGAGATCTTGACCTGAGTCGAATGTGAAGGCTTTAACCCACTGAGCCCCCTAGGTGCCCCTCAGCTACTCTTTCTTAAGCATCTTAACCTTTCTTTTATTCTTCACTATAAATCAAAATACAACATTTAGTCAGCAGTCCAGTATAATTAGTAGGCAATAAATTATTTGATAATAATGGAATCAGTGCATTACTTATCTGTGATTAAATCTCATGCATGTGAATTGAATATGAGAGAAACATAATTTGGGGCACCTGGGTGGTGTAGATGGTCAAGCATCAAGCTTGGTTTCAATGTCCTGACATCGAGCCTGCATGGGGCTCTGGGCTCAGTATGGCGTCTGCTTGAGATTCTCTCTCCCTGTCCCTCTGCCCCTCCACTCATGCTCTCTCTCTCTTTAAAATAAATAAATCTCGAAAGAGAGAAAGAAAAAAAGAAAGAAAAAAAAGGAAGGAAAGAAGGAAGGAGTGAGTATAATTTAATTATATCTTATATCAGTTCAAATTGGGTTCAGTTATGGGCACCTGGGTGACTCAGTTGGTTTAGCATCTGACCCTTGATTTCAGCTCAGGTCATGATCTCAGGTTTGTGAAATCAAGCCTTGCGTCAGGCCCACATGCTAAACATGGGGCCTGCTTAAGATTTTCTCCCTCTTCCTCTGCCCCTCCCCCTAAAAATGTTTTAAAAAATTAGGTTCAGCTAATGTAACAGTTTATATCTAGCATATAACAATGGCCACTTTCTCTTGCAAAGGGATTTTATAAGTAGGCAGTTTGGGGTTGGTGTAGCAAAGTGCTCCAAATTCATGAAGGACTTAGTCTCCTTCTGGCTGTCAGGTCTACTGTCTCTAAGGTGTGGCCCCTGTACTAATGGTCTAAAAAAGTAACTGCTGCTCCAGCCATCTCATCTGCATTCCAGGCTGGCAACAGATGAGGACAAATAAACACATTAACACTTTATTTATAAGGAGATTCCCTCAGAAGTACATCTCTATGGTAACTATCAGTCACCTGACACAGTCAACTACAAATGAGACTAGAAATTATCATTTTTTTTAACTGGACTTCAATGTACCAACTGTTACTGAAGAGAAAGGAGAGATTCGACTGGAGGAAGAAATTTATATTCTCTGCCATTTGTTAATAGAAATAACATCATGATGATGCAAGGATGCACTCTCTTTTCATGATATTTTGAATTCTATTTAAAGTTAAAGCACATAAAAATCTGATGAAGAAAAGAGTAAAACCTGTTTCGATCAGTATAGCATACCATAAGAGCTTAAATGGATTCATAGTATCAGCAGTGCACAGATGGGCTATATTTATGGAGAGGGTGCTTGGAAGAAGGATGCAGAATCTTCAAGAAGCAACCACTCTTCCCTGTCTGAACCATTTTGTGTACTGATATCTGAAAAATGCATATCAGCTCTGTGTGTCTGACTGCAGAATTCAGTGCTGGGGGATAGAGAGAACAGAAGGTTCTTGCCCCCCAAAGTCATTTCCATTTGGCCTTGGGAATAAGTTAAATAGATCCTTCAAATTTTCATGTATTCACTATATACAAGAATTCTCGATATAATGAAAGAAGACCATCCACAAGTCAGTGTGTGATTTTTTTTTTTTCACAACCAGTGGCACAGAACAGAAGTGTTATAACTGACTGCCTATGGTTTTAGTGATGGGCAGTAAGCGTGTAACTAAAGGAAGAAAGGGTTTCAAGAAGAGTGGGTAAGGAAATCCAGATGGCAGTTTGGGGAGCTAACATTTATTGAATGCTGCTATGGGTCAGGCGCGTTACCAAGTGCTTCCTATAAACTACAGGATAAATCCTGCTATCCCATTTTCAGATAAGGAAGGTGAAATTCTGATAAATACCTTCCCAGGGTTGAACAGGCAGCCAGGAGCGGGGAGCAGAATTTGAATGCAGGTCTGTCCCAAAATCTATGCCCGTTTCAGTACAGAATTGTCCATGAAGGGTGGTGTGACTACTGCATTGCAATCCCAGCCTCACCAGCTGGGAGCTTCTGGACGAGGTCCCATTGATATATTCGGCTTTCACTAGCTCTAAGTCCCTACTACCCATCTAAACATTCTACCCTGTGAATCAGTCTGCACTGCTGCCTTCCCTGGCCTTTTCCACTGGGGAAAACTCAACACTGCTGACCTTGACAGCGCTAGACAGACTCATCTCCCTCCTCCACCATGATCCCCTTAGTCCTGACAGTTCAGCAGCCTCCTTCACTGTCCGAAGACGGCTCCCCTCTTTCTAGATCATGCTCCGTTGGTCTAGGGCCACAGATTTGGAAGTGATCTGGTGACCTAGCAGGGTTGGTTGGTATATGTGTTTCATTAGCTCGAGTATTTATCAAGGGCCTCTGTAAGAAGGAGAAGGGAGCATGAGCTATGAACCTGGCTCTTACAGAGAAGGCGCTGTTGGTTTAGTGAGAGGAGGCAGACAATAAGCATGATAATTGCTAATTGCGGCAAATGCTATTAAGAAAATTAAACCGAGCACGGTGATAGGAAATAATGACAGGTAATGGGAAAGGAGGTGGCTGGGATTTTTGCATTCAAGTGTTAGAACTTCTAATAAGATAGCTATTTCTTTTCACGAAAACAGCTTTTGGTTTTCTTTTCTTTTTTTAAGCTCCCCAGAGCAATCACTCACATCAGGGTAGCTGGGCAGATAGAAAATGGAGGCATAGTCATGATGCCTTCCCTGACACCATTATTCCCCTCTAATGGCCACACACAGAGTCCACTTTCATCTAGTCATTTCTCTCATCCCTCCAGATCAGTGGCTCTGAAACCACGTTATCAGGATCACTAGATTTTAAGAATGCACATGCCTAGCCCCTGCCTCTAAGGACTAGAGTGAATGGATTTGGGCTGGGTCTCAGTCATGGTTTTTTAAAGCTCTCAGATGTTTCTTGTATGGGGGTGGGGGCACATCTCGTTTCTCTAGAGCGGTGGTCCTCAAGCTTAAGCACGCACCAGAATTGTCTAGCAGGATTGGTCGTGGCTCTGCAGGCTGCTTCCCATTGCCTTGCCCAAGTAAGGGGCCCAAGTAAGGGGCCTGGTTGTTTCAGTAAACTCACTGTGGCTCCTGATTTTATTACCTATGCTTCTCCTATGTAGGGCTGTGCTGCTCAGACTTTAATGGGCATATGAATCATGTGGGGATCCTGTGAAAATGCAGATTCTGGGTGGTTGCCAGAGGGAAACAGGGAGATGTTGTTTTAATAGGTGTAGTGTTTTAGTTTTGCAAGAAGAAAAAAGAGTTTTGGAGATAGGTTGCATAACAACTTGAAGGCATTTAACACTACTGAAAGGCACAGTTAAAAATAGTGAAGATGGTTAAAAAAAAAAAAGTGAAGATGGTAAATTTTGTGCTATGAGTATTTTAGCACCCCCCCCCTTTTTTTTAAATGTAGATTCAGTAGGTCTGGCAGGGCCTGAAGTTCTGCATTTCTTAAAAGTTTCCGAGTAATGCCAATGGTGCTTCCCAGGGCCTGCTTCCAAAGAAGCAAGGGTTCAAAGAGCATCAGGATCACCTGGAGAACTTGATTTAATGTCGCTTCTCCATGCCCATTTCAGAGATCTTGATTCAATGTGTCTGAGATGGGGCTCAGGGGTAGCTGTTAGAATTCCCCACGTTAAGAGATAATGTAGAGATAACCCTCCATGGGCTTCACCTCCAAAACGAAGAAAGATAATGTACAGGTACAAAACTGATTCTGGCATTTTATTTCAGGTCCGAAACAAAAGTTTCTGTGTTTTACAGCTCTATAAAATGCAGCGGCCTTTCCTAGTTCAGTGAGCTGGGAATGGAAAAGAGTTTCCTCTTCCATTGGAAGAGGGAGTGGAGCCTCCCGAATCATATCAGCCAGCATCCCCTTTGGCAGGCTGTGGATCATGGTTGTCCTGGAGCTCTTGGAAAATGGCAGACCTCGCCAATCACAGCTCAGGATTCCGTGTTGTGCCATACCTGACCAAGGATTCCCCCAGCTCCTGTCCCATGCCCACAATCCCCCACCCAGCCCACACCATCTCCAGTTCAGAGCCAGAACCAGTAACCCTCCAATCCACGCCCACTCCCATGAAGTGGAAGGGGCCCAGGAGGCATGCGCACACATAGAATAGTTACTACTTCTGTGTACCTGCTGTCCAACAGCCTTCACCCCATCATTTCATTTAATCCTCTTACCAATTCCTGAGGACTCTACTGCTGTTATCACTATTTTATGAGTGAGAAAATAGAAGCTTGGGTAGTTTAACAACTTATCCCAAATCATAAAGCCAGGATGTGACAGAGCCAGGATTGAAAACTAGCTTTGTCTGGCAAGGATGCCCAGGCTCTTTACACTACAGAGGCTGGCTTTGCCTGGGCCAGGAATTGGGGCCAAGAGTGGTTTAATGCTCAAGGAGCACTAATTAGCATTGGAGCTGTGGCTCGGTTACCAGACAGGAGCCTTCCCATTCAAAGTGCGCTTCTCCACTGCTCTCTGTAAGAGGATTTTTATTTAGAGTAAATGGCACTTAGCCTCCCTAGCAAGTCAAAGATTTTAAACAATAACTTGTTAACCTAAATGGGTCCACAGTTGATAGAAAGTACAAGAGAAATTCATGGAATAGGGTGTTGGGTGGGATGTTGAGGGAATTTCCTTAGATAAGATTTTGAGACTGAAAGGAATTCTGGATCATCTGGTCCCATTTTACAAACATGGTTTACTATAAATTCCTCCCTGTCAGTTTACAACACTTTTTTTGTTTGTTGGGTTTTTTGTTTTTTTTGTTTTTTTTTTTCTTTTTCATTTAAAGCCCTCTTCCCCCACCATGTTCTAAACAGGAACTGAATATGAGGTTATTGAAACACAGGTCTAAGTATGTGTTCAGGATTTATTGAACACTCCTTTGCCAGATTTTGGGCTTGAAATAAATAAATATAAATAAAATGCATGACCCCAAGGAACCCAGTGTCCTGGGTATATTATTTTCTTGAGTGCTAGGCAGCTCTGAGGAGGAAGAAGTACAGAGCCCGGAAGAGACATTGTAGCTGATTCTTGAAGGATGGCAGGTGCACGCGTTTACCATGACGACAGACAGGGCAAGAACCTTCTAGACAGAGAGAGCCAGGGAAGCGTAACTGCCGCCCACAGCAAATCATCTTCCAGGAGCTAAGGGTAGTGGGGAAAAGCAGCAGGATATACACTGAGAGCAGCAGGCAGGGTCAGAGAGGTTTTAGGGATGGACGAAAGCACGAGGGACTTTAGTGGAGGTGTGCTGACCAGACTAGCCAAGCTGCTTGGAGGGTTGACTGGGCCCCCAGGCTGGGGCTGGGTCGGTGAGTGGCAGAGGAGGAGGGGTGGAAGGGAAGGCCCGGTGGCTCTGAGGCTGGGGAGACCTGACGCTGGCTTTCACTCACGCAGCTCTCACAGCAGTGCTTGGTAGGAGTTGATGCACCAGCCTGGGTCTCAGATTCAACAGCCAGTCTGGAGAAATACCGAAGGAAGACCTAAGTAACTGCTGGAATCTGAAAGGAATCTTAATGCCTTAACAAGTGGAAGTATTGCAGTTAATTGTTTTTAAGTCTCAATGAAGGGGAAGCGAAGTTCACTTAAGTTAATGGGATTCTTCCCCTCCCTGAGTCATTCTACTGGCTCATCAAGGGATTTCTGAAAGCGCTAATACTGACCATAAGGCAGGTGTTAACTCGGCACCCCCTCGCCCCTTTACAGCTTTACCTCGCCCCTTTACAGCTGCCCTCCTCCTGGCAGCTTCCTCTCTGCTCTGCCAAATGTGCTGTCTCAGCAGCCCTGGACGGACTTTGCAGGCTTCCTGGCAGTCTCTGTGGGACCACGAGGTCAGGGTGGCCTGATTCCTGTTTGCCCAAACACAGGAGAGCGTTGTGTTTTTTTTTTTTTTTTTCAATCTGTTTTCAACTGCTGATGGGGAGAGAAGTGGAAATCTCTCTTCTCACCCACCCCTCCACCCATACCCACCCACACACAAATGCAGTGCCCTAGAAGTAACACAAGATTTAGAAGCCTTTTCTTGGTCAGTTGGCCCCCAAAAGATTACTGTGTCCGGTGAGGAAAGGCCTTTGCTCCATACAGAGCCACAAAATGTTCGTTAGATTGAACTTCTGAATTGAAGAAACTAAAGCTCAAACAGGGTAAGTAACTTAGATCTGGTCATACAGGTAGTTAGTGGCAAATCTGAAACCATAAATCAATTCTAACTCTTGGCCAGTACTTGTCTGATAGCAGACAAGTCCCTCTCAAGTCATTTAAAAAAAAAAAAAAAAAAAAAAAAAAAAAAGAAATATCTAGAGAAACAAAATGAGCCCCGGAGAGCTAACCATTTAATGATCAATCACATTGGCCCCTTAATTAATGATGTAGTATTCCCTTGCAACATCTCATAGGGAAAGTTTTTACTGAACTATATTAGTTTCATAGATATTTATTTCTCCTATGACTCTTACAGCCCTCCCTAAAGAAAGGGCCCAGAGGAAAGCAGAATTTCAATTCAAAAAAGAGTCTTTTAGGCAGAGAGAACTCTTGCCAATCTAAGCATTTAAGCCTCCAAAAATGGCATTGGATAATAGAGAGTAAAAGCATTTATATTCAGGAGTCTAGGAATCTGCATATACTTTATAAATATTAAGATAATATTTCCAGAAAATTGGAACAGAACCTGAAGTATATATTTTCATATTTTATATATTTACGGCACAGAATTCAGCTCCCTAACTTTAACCTAAAATCTGTGTAGCAAATTATCCTTTACCAAAATTATTTTGCTCTGAATCTGGAAAAAAAAAAAAAAAGTAGAACTGGAATTAAAAAAAAAAAGGTGCCTGAATTCTTGATGGGAAGAAATTTATCCTCAAAAAATGAGGTCTCTTGTAAACAGAGGCTGCTAAAACTGGACAAGAAGGTTCCCAGGTCACGGTCTTGGCATTTCATTCTTATCCTGCCACATTCCACAAAGGATTTGTAGCGACTGGAAGTCATGTTCCAGGATCGGAGGAAATTTAATTATTTGAAAATTATGCTGATGTGGTTTTATATGTGCTGAGTTGTTATCGTCGCCAGGATTAGATTTAGTTTTTTAATTCATCTGAATTACGGTGCATCATAATTAACTTGTTTTTCGGTTTTGAAGTTTTGTTTTGTTTTTTTCTGGACTAAGAAGATGTACATCATTTAAAGAAGAATGTTCCAACTACTTGGATCCAGTTATTCTGCTTCCAGGAATTCATCCTAAGGAAATATTTCAGAAGGGAAAAATGTTAATCATGCAGATAAGTTTATAATCAACTTTATTTATGACGGCGAGGAAGCAAGAATGAGTAACAACTGGACAACGGTTAAATAAACTATGACAGTAATTCAATGAGAATAGTATGTGGTCATTAAAACTGATACCCGGGAAAGCATATAAGAGGCAATCACATGTGAGCATTATATCCCATAACTTTATACTTCAAAGTTTACAAATTGTGTTACTGTTACATTACCTCATTTATTCTTCACAATAACCTTGTGAAATAGAAGCGATCCCCTCCATTTGCTGAATGAAACTGAAGTGGTTTGTCTGAGGTCACTCATGAAATATTCAACCCAACGAGCACAATGGCTTAAAAACTATACGTACATAGATCAAGACTGGAAAGACTTTAACAAGTTGCCAATAGTTGTTCTCTTTAAACACTGAATATTTCCAGGATTATTTATCCTAATCATTGAAGCTATGTTCTTCAGCTTCTTTATGAAACATCAAAATTTTGAGATTACCTCTGACATAGGGTCTCTGCTTTTTGCAAATATACACAAACCATATTTATGTCCCACATTCCCATGTGCAGACAGGAAAATTCTCTTTCACATCTGCTTGCCTATTATTCCTTCTATTTCTTTCTTTCTTTCTTTCTTTCTTTCTTTCTTTCTTTCTCATTTTAAGTAGGCTCCAAACCCAGCATGGAGCCCCACACGGGACTTGAACTCATAACCCCACGATCAAGACCTGAGCTGAGATCAGGAGTCAGACACTTCGAGAACAGTCACCCAGGAGTCCCATAAGCCCACTATTTCAACACTGCTGTGGCCTCATGGGAGCCTTTCCCCACTCAGTCTGGCTTGAAGCATTTACTTATATACCCACTAAAGGGATTCCTCTCTGAAAATTAAGGCCTCAAGTCCTTCATGTTTCAAAGTTCTCAGAGGTGCTTTTGAAGAGAGGTGCCCTGTAGCAGCCAGAGCGATTTGATAGATAATATGTGCTAAGCTTTCAGTCTGTGCTGCTTCTTTAATATGACAAGTATCTCATCCCCAATATTTTGTTCGCACTGTTTCTCTTTGTCCTCACAGTCTTTTCTAGAATATAAGCATTCTCCATTGGGAACATTCATTCTGATTCAAACATCTCCAAAGCTGGAATAAGCAGCCTAAGGCTGGATCATGGGGCGCCTGGGTGGCTCAGTGGGTTAAGGCCACTGCCTTTGGCTCGGGTCATGATCCCGGCGTCCTGGGATCGAGCCCTGCTTCGGGCTTCCTGCTCAGCAGGGAGCCTGCTTTCTCCTCTCTCTCTGCCTGCCTCTCTGCCTACTTGTGATCTCTGCGGTCAAATAAATAAATAAATAAATAAACATCTTTAAAAAAAAAAAAAAAAAAAAGACTGGATCATGACCCTCCTTGTCCACACAGAAACAGATGTTCACTGCCACGGACATCATCCCTTCTCTCATCAGGCACGAATACTTTCTGTTCAAAACGTATCTTTGAAGGGTTCCTGACTGGCTGCAACTTGGTTGTGAACGCAGGTATCACCAGAGGAACTGAAATCCTTAAACAGTTTTCATTTATAATCGGGCATCCAGCGGATATGGTGTGTGGGGGTTAATACTCTCAGATCTTAGGGACCAAGAGTACTCCCAGCAATCCCAGTTTGAAAAGCATTGCTCTAACTCCATAACTTTTTGGTTGGGGCCTTCTTTTTCTCCTCCCCTTCAGAATCAACCTTTTTGAAAGAATTGTCCACATGTATTGTCTTCCCTTCTTTCTCTGAAGCTTTCTGGTTTCAACCCCTAGCCCTCCATGAAGACCAGCAGTCCTTCCAGCAACATCTTGGGAGAAATCAGCGGGGCGGGGTTCAGTACCTACAGCAACGCTGTGCCTCTTTTCGACTCTTTTGACCTTTCCTTGCTCCTCTCTAGTCTTCCTGACCTAATAGATAGTGTTCCTACTAAAGCCGCACGCCTTTGCATCCTCACGTACAGTGTCCCTGGACCAGTCTTCTGTCAATGACAGCTAGGAATTGGTGATAAAGACTAACTCCCCACATCTCAAGTGGGACTGCTCAAGTGCATACACTTCACCGTTGCTAAGAGTTCTCCCAACAGATTAAACCTCAATTGTCCGTAAGGGTGACTTGCTTGATGGTACACCCTTCTGTCTGTTTTCTTCTCTTCCATGTTTCTCCCTCTCTCTTCCATGCCACTATTTCTTGGGATCACCTTCCAAATAAATTACTTGCATTCAAGTCCTTTTTCAAGATGTGCTTTTGGAAGAACCCAGAAAAAGACACCATATTTCTTCTGGGAAGTAGTTATCTCTTTGGGATTCTGGAGATGTGGGGTCACTAGTCTTTCCATTGGCTGAACATACTCAGTAGTCAGGGAACCGAGATGACACAGTACAAGGTATTTCACATAAGTGAAATCATACAATATTTGTCCTTCTGTGTTTGTGGTTTATTTTACTTAGTATAAGGTCTTTAAGGTTTATCCCTGTTGGAGCATGCATCAGAATTTCATCCCTCTTTAAGGCTGAATGCTATTCTATTTTTTATATATAGCACATTTGTTTGGCCATCATCTTCTAATGGACACTTCAGTTGTTCCAGCTTTTGGTTATTATGAATAATGCTGCTATGAACATTGGTGTACAAATATCTGAGTCCCTGTGAATTATTTTAAATATTTTAAAAGATTTTATTGATTTATTTATTTGAGAGAGAGAGGGAGGGAGGGAATGAGCATGTGTGAGCCGGGGGAGGAGCAGAGGGAGTGGGAGGGAAAGAATCTTTTTTTTTTTTTTTAAGATTTTATTTATTAATTTGACAGAGAGAGACAGCGAGAGAGGGAACACAAGCAGAGGGAGTGGGAGAGGGAGAAGCAGGCTTCCCACTGAGCAGGGAGCCCGATGCGGGGCTGGATCCTAGGACCCTGGGCCGAAGACAGATGTTTAGCGACTGAGCCACCCAGGTGCCCCAAGGAGAAAGAATCTTAAACAGGCTTCCACGCTGAGCATGGAACCCTGTGTGAGGCTTGATCCCACGATCTTGAGATCATGACCTGAGCCAAAACCAAGAGTCAGACTCTTAACAAACTATGCTACACAGGTACCCCAAATTTTATTTTATTTTATTTTTTAAGATTTATTTATTTGACAGAGATCACAAGTAGGCAGAGAGGCAGGCAGAGAGAGAGGAGGAAGCAGGCTCCCCGCTGAGCAGAGAGCCCAATGCGGGGTTTATTCCCAGAACCCTGGGATCATGACCTAAGCCGAAGGCAGAGGCTTTAACCCACTGAGCCACCCAGGTAACCCCCAAATTTTATTTTTAATAGAAATTTCATTTCTAGCCCATATACATGTGTGATGTGTATTTAAACTCTATTGAAAGGCTTTCCTTTTGAGAGGTTAGAACCCCAAAGATGCCACAGAGTAATCATACAGATGAATTATTTTTATGATTTTTGAAATATAGATAGAAAATAGGTATAAACAAGGAGAGGGGCTTAACACAAAGGAAATAAAGGTGCAGCTTAATGATAGAATATAATTATCAAATACCACCAGCCCTGACCTATAGCCTGCATTTCTCTTTTTATAGGTATTTGTCTTAGTTTCCTGGAACTGAACATAAATAGGTGAAAACTTGAGAGGCTAGGTTACAGTGTTCTTAGAATATGTAACAAAAAACTTCTAATTTAATACTGTTTAAACTCTTCAACCTTATTCTATAAGCTTAAGGAAACCCAATTTTCTTACTTAAAAGTGGACTTTTAAAATTTTATTGATTTATTTTTAATCTATGTCTTCACAGAGCTGCCATTCCTGGCATCTAGGAACTTTAAAGAGATTTTGTTTTGGCTTCAAATGCTGTCAGATGTTATTCACACCATGAGTGGTTTCCTATAAACACAGAAAGCACATTCACCCTGTCAGAAGGTGAGATGGTCCGTTGTGCACCAGCCCATGTTACCCCAAAAGCTGTTTCTTGTTTTGAAAACCATGTAGACACAATGTTTAGTGGAGCAAGTCTGTAACTCAGCGAAGTTTTCCACTCTAAGTCACTGGCACTACTCCTTTTAGCACTGGCTCTAGCTGTTGCTAGGTAACCATTCTGAAATGGACACCGAGCAAACTGCTAACTGCCATCTTCCTTTTCTGATCCATCATTCTTTGAACAGGCTTATAGTTCCCAAATCCAGTGGAACATCAAAGTCCAAGGGAAAGAGGGGAGAGAGAGATCTTAGACTCTTACTGCCTAACCTTTCTTTTTTAAAGGTGACATTTCTTGGCATTTCTCCCCCAATTCAGGAAGTATGTACATTTGATATAAAGGAAACAAGAGCTCAATGTATACTGTTTGGCCATTTAAATAACTCTTTTGTGAGGATGATGAGTTAATACAAATTATGCTTCTGACGATTGTTATTATTCCATGCAAGGGCACAGACTTTTTGGGAGCAAGAGTCCACTTTAGGCATCCCTTTCGTTGGCTGGGATAGGCGCTTACTGATACTGCAGAATGGCTTACAAGGGAGTTATACCCTGAAAAGTTACCCATCCTCATTTTTTTTTAGGGATCCAGGAATTGGTGAAATGTTAAAAGGCAGGGAGGAAAAAGTACAAGTAAAATCTATATTAGTTGGGATTAGATTCATCTGTGACAGAAAATTCAAATTAAGAATGAGTTGGACAGGAGCGCCTGGGTGGCTCAGTCGGTTAAGTGTCTGTATTTGGCTGAGGTCATGATCCCAGGGTTCTGGAATCAAGCCCTGCGTCAGGCTCCTTGCTCACTGGGGAGCCTGTTTCTCCCTCTCTCCCTGGCATCCCGCTGCTCATGCTCTCTGTCTCTCAAATAAATAAAAAAGATCTTAAAAAAAAAAAAAAAAGAGTGTGTTAAACAAGGCGGAAGTTTCTTTTTCATTCTACATAAATTCAGCTGGCATGGTGACTCCATAATCATGAAAAAAAGATACGCTTCTTCTATCTTCTTGTCCCTCCTCAACGCTTGTCTTCCACTCATGTCCAAGACGGATGTTCCCCCTGGGCCACGAGGACTATTCTACCCAGTAGGAAAGGAAAAAAGAGAGGAGAAGGGCACTACAGGAAGTTTCGCATTTCGCTTCCATCTAGAGCAGAGTGTGAACATACACTTTCTTTTGCCTGTAGCCTGCCACACTCCATACATTTCCAGAGTTACTTAGGTTGATGCTTTTTCCCCTCACCTCCCACCCTGGGTGTGAGGTTGTTTCATACAAGTGTGAGACGGTTTTGTCTCATTCTGCATTCCATCCTGGGATCCCTCGACTTCCTAAAGGATTTGTAAATTTGCATGCATTAAGTTTCTCTCTTTGTGCTAAAAAATTCTACAGGGTTTGTCACACATCATTTTAAATATTATTAAAATACACCATTTTGATATCATTTTAAGGAATTATATTTAATATTTTATTATCATTTTAATATAAACGGCAGCAAATGATTTACTTAGGGTTGCACAGCTACTCTGTGGCAGAGCTAGGATTCAAACCCAGATGATCAAACCTCCAAAGCCCCATTCCTATGCGTCATTTTCTTTTTTCAAGAATCTTATTCTCTGAATCTTCACATGTGATAGGGAAAACTTCAGATTTCCTTGTGTAGAGTTGCTTGTTCTTTCCCATATGTTGGCATAACAGTGCCTAGATATCAAGTCACGTTTGGAGAGTGGGTATGGAAGGGTTTGTTCTCTGCCAACTGCCACTGGATGAAAATAGCACATTAACAACTGATTTTTTAAAAAATATTTTATTTATTTATTTGACAAGAGAGAGTCAACGAGAGAGAGGGCACACAAGCAGGGGGAGTGGGAGAGGAAGAAGCAGACTCCTAGCAGAGCAGGGAGCCCAACATGGGACTTGATCTCAGGACACCAGGATCACGATCTGAGTCAAAAGCAGTTGCTTAAGGGCTGAGCCACCCAGGTGCCCCACAACTGACTTGATAATAGATCAGTGAAGGGGCACAGCTTAGTCAAAGTTGTGGATGGGGCCTCACTAACCGTCATTTGGAAAAGCCATTCCATCACCTGTATTTCTTTCTCCTTGTCATAGGGTCAGTCAGCACCCATTTGCAAACTCTGCTGCCTTTGCCACCGGGCAACCAGGGGATACTTCCATGTATCCATCCCTCACCATCCCATTGTCCCTGCTGTGCCCTTTTACATCTCCCTTTATAATGTGCTCAATAGGGTTGCTCTTCTTACATCTGTTAGCGATGGCTGATGGCCGTGGAAGCCGAAAGAAGATGGAACTGGTGTTGTGGCCAAGGAAGGAAATGAGCGTTGGGTCAAAAGGTTGCAGTCTGTAGAAGAAAACAATCGATTTTGTCATACAAACTCAGCCAAAATTCAACATAAGCCTGCTGTATTTTTCTCTTTTGTGACCTGTCACTTCAATGCATTGTATGGTGGAGACCATTGTGTTCCCTTATTGATTCTCCTGTTCTCTCCTAGTAACAGAACTGCTGTATGATACCAGGCCTATGGCCATCCAGAAAAATGTCTTCCAGACTCTCTGGAAAACTTGTATAATATCACTTGTATGATAAAGTTGCCTTCCAGACTCTCTGGAAAACTTGTTGATAAAGATACATGTTAACAATTTGGGTACTGCTGTACATGTGTACTGAAATTGAATAATTAAATAAATGGATGGGGGATGGTAGGAGTCCAGTGTCTCCCTGTTGGACCAAAGGGAGGTGACTAGAGTGATCTATGTGGTAATAGATTGAAGTTGGAGACCGCTTTATGAACTCATGTTTGGCTTAATATAGATACAAATAGTTACATATAGAAATAGTCATGCAGGGGCGCCTGGGTGACTCAGTGGGTTAAGCCTCTGCCTTCGGCTCAAGTCATGATCTCAGGGTCCTGGGATCAAGCCCCACATCAGGCTCTCTGCTCGGAGGGGAGCCTGCTTCTTCCTCTCTCTCTGCCTGCCTCTCTGCCTATTTGTGATCTCTCTCTGTCAAATAAATAAAATCTTAAAAAAAAAAAAAAGAAAGTCATGTATATGTGCAAATCTCTGGTTTAGTATATGCACATATAGTCCCTTTCCCTTTCACTGGAGAAACAAAGAAACTGCAATAACAATGAGCATACCTAGCATCCGGATCCTGATGTCTAATACCATTCTCTAGTAAAAGGAACCAGGGTTCCATAAGGAAATAATTGGTTCTAGGACTGGGATATGAAATATACAAGATGAACCGGGAACATCTTATAGACCCAGAAATTAAGGAAATGCTTCAAAAAACACAAACACACACACACGCACACGCACATACACACCCCACAGTGAAGGAGCATGTTAAAGGGATGAGAAACCAAATAAAAGAGCTCCCCGTGGGCAAAGCTGGAAAAATTTGATCAAGAAAATAAATAAACAAGGATTTGGGGCACTATAACTCAAAGTAGTATTTTAAAAAGCCTTGAGTCCATTCTGATATAAATAAACGACTGAATTAATAGGAAGTTCAAATAATTTGTGCAGATACTCTGCCCTCAAACAGGTGGACCATAACTTTCTACTCTTTAAGTATAAGCCACGCTTAGTGACTTCCTTCCAAAGAATATAGAATAAAAGGGGGAAGAAGAGGAGTTACTTGAAAGTTACTTGAAAGGTGTGGTGGAGAAATCTGACTAATACTACCTTGACCAGGTGATCAAAGTTAACATCAACAATATAAATCATGTAGATAGCATACACCCTTGACATCATGTTTTGCAAATGTCATTCTATCTCTATGGTCTTCCTCTCAAACACATTTAACCCCAATCTGATGAGAAGAAGATTAGACAAATCACAGTTAAGGGATGTTCAGCAAAATATCTGTCCAGTACTCCTCAAAACTGTTAAGTTTATTAGGGGAAAAAAAAAAAAAAGGCTGAGAGTCTGTCATAGTCATGAAGAGCCTGAGAAGATATATGATCATTAAATGTAATGTTGCATTAGGGTTAGGATCTTGGAACGGAAAAAGGGCAATAGGTAAAAACTAAGGAAATAAAAATAAAGCAGAAATATTAGTTAATAATGTATCAGTTGATGAATCATTGATTTATTATCATCAATATATTATTATATTAATGTAACAAATATATCACACTTATATAAGATGCTAATAATAGGGAAGACTAGGTATGGGATATATGGAAATTCTACTGTCTGTAATTTTTCTGTAAACTGCCATTTTTTAAGAACCCTAAAATAAACCTTATTTTAGAACAACGATATGTAAAAAGGGCTCTGCATGGTAATATTCATTATGAGTGCGTTCACCTGAACTAGTTGTATTATCAGTACAATTTCCCCAAATGAGGGAGCAAATGGCTTCCCTGCCCTGGCAATTCTGCATAGTGAGCTAGCACTCTGGGAATTTCTCCAAATTCCTGTGGAGTTAGTTCCACTCCCGCGAGGGAGTATAGAACATGTTTTAAGAATGAAAACAAACAGACTTTTTTTTTTTTTTAAACATCTAGAGTCTGGAACAAATATAGACTTGAACATCAGAGGGTAGGGAGTGACATGGGAGCACAAAGCTCATGTTGAAACTGACTCACTTCACAGAAGATAGAGATGCAGTGAGCTGACTAATTAGTCACACCGCCCTGCTTTAATTGTGATTACAAAAGCCAAACTTTTTATGGGCAACACCCAATGAGCCAGACTAAACAGGAGGAATTAGGTGTGTGATTATACTGGGAGTGCTGAACGATGACATTGCTTCAGAGAACCTACACCAAACGGGAAAGCCAGACAGCCTGGAGCAAAGGAGGGAAAAACAACTCTTTAAAGGGCTTAACTAATGAAGTGACAGATCGTCAAAACCCCACAGCCTGTGAGGGAGGCAGGCAGGGGAACAAGGTTCCAGGAGTGCCCAATAAGAGGCCAACCGACAAGCCCCTGATCAAGGAAGGTTTCTACTTCTTGCTCTTACATAGCTGAGTTCCTGAGCTTTTTCCTGCTGATTCTTCCCCATTTTTTTTTTTTAAAGTAGGCTCCAAACCCATCATGGAGCTCTATGTGGTGCTTGAACTCATGACCCTAAGATCAAGACCTGAGCTGAGACCAAGTCAGATGCTTAACTCGCTGACCTGTCCAGTCACCCCTCTTGCTGATTTAAAATAAATAAATAAATAAATAAATTCTTTTTCAGTAATTCTTTCCTCATTTGTTGCTATTTTTTCTATGTCACCTTTGCTACCAATCACAACTAAGCAAGCAAGCAAACCACAGAAGTTCCAAGGGTAAGAACTTGATGGAAAACAAATGAAAACCATCTATGGGTCTGACTCTTCATAATGGTTTTGCTGTGGTTACGGGAAAGTAGTGGGTTACAACAGGGTTCTGATTTCCTTTACGCTATAGGTTTTAGAGTTGGTAAAACTTCCAGACAGGCATAAAATACTAAATTCACTATCTTCCAAGTGCAAGTAATTGATGATGAAGGCACAAAGTCTCCCAAATAAACATGGTTGAACATATTTTGAATGAATTTTGTTTATTACTAAGAACTATTTTGAAGGCATTTTATAATAGACACATTTATAATATATAAATGGCCTTTGGTTCTGTATGGCTTATGTAGTGTGTCAGCAGTTGGAAGAACATTAATTGTATCAAACATTTGTATAGCTTGCTATATTTTAATATTTTAAATTATTTTATTATATATTATATATTTTATTATATATTTCTTTTCTTTTTTTTTTAAGATTTTATTTATTTATTTGACAGAGAGAGATCACAGGTAGGCAGAGAGGCAGGCAGAGAGAGAGAGAGGGAAGCAGGCTCTCTGCCGAGCAGAGAGCCCGATGCGGGACCCGATCCCAGGACCCTGAGATCATGACCTGAGCGGAAGGCAGCAGCTTAAACCACTGAGCCACCCAGGCGCCCCTTATTATATATTTCTAAATATTTTAATATTTCAAGGAGTATTTTTAATATACATTATTCCAGTTGTTGTCATAAAATCCTTTTCATCTTAACCCAATTTAACTTAAGTCTTAGATAGTTGGGGAATAGGGTTGGTGCAGTCAGTTACGCAGCCAACTCTTGATTTTGGCTCAGGTCATGATCTCAGCATTGTGTGACTGAGGCTGTCATGGGGCTCCACAGTCAGCGTGGAGCCTGCTTGAAATTCTCTCTCCCTCTCCCTCAGCACCTCCCACTTATGCTCTCTCTCTCTGTAAAAATACCTAAATCTTTAAAAAAACATATATCTTAGTAAAACCAGATCCAAGAAATAACCTCAGAGTGAAGAATGCAATAAGATACTAAAGATAATACAATAGTTTAAAATATCTGGAATTATAGACAAATCTAGAAAGCGTTATATTCACAGTCCTCTAGCTTTGCTTCTTTCCTGGATTTCATTCTTGGGTCATGTCAGGAAATCCACAAAAGTCTCCATCTTGGCTATACTTCAGAAGCTTTTAAGAATCATAATGCCCAGATCAAGTAAATCAGTATCTCAGGGGGTGGAATCCAGATATCAGTATTGGTAAATTTTTCAGATAATTTCAAAATGCAACCAAATTTGGGAACCACTGTCCCTATTTAAAAAGGGACTTCTGAATAAAAAAAAAACCAAAAAACAAAGTTGTGTGATCCTCTGGTATACTGAATTTTGGGGTCAAATCACCTGCAGTAATGTTTGAGGAATCAAAAGTAAAATTAGACTTGAGACAATCTTTTACTGATACCACATAAAGAGTTTCCCTAATGTTTGCAATAGATTTGGAGTGGTAGAATTCATTTAAAATTAAATGGGAGACAAGCACAATGAAACTAATTGGTTAATTACTTACAAACCATATGTTTCTGCTAAGACAGCACCTTACTTTGTGAATTACTTGATAGGGATTAAGGAACAAGTTTTTGAAAGAACATTTACAGTAACTGAGTCATTTGCTGTCACAACAAATCAGTTTCTTACCTGAGAGACTTTCAAATTCAGGAATAGTAAACGCTTTTAAATGAATTATAGCAAGCACAAGCTATAGTTAAATGACTTTGGGAATCAGTTGTTCAAGACCAAATATCCAAAATTCTCTAAATCAAGTTAAATGACTTTGGGAATCAGTTGTTCAAGACCAAATATCCAAAATTCTCTAAATCAAGCCCCCAAATTCTCTAAATCATGCATTGATCTTCAGGGATTTAATCTTCCCATCTATAAAACAGAGTACTTGCATCTATTTCATGGAAGAATTAAAAGGATTAATTCTTTATAAGGTGCAAGGAAAGTGAAAAATACATGTAATGAAATTCCGTAAGAGTTTCTATGGAGGTTGCTGAAGATATGACTGAAATGCATTGTTCTAGCTGCAAGTTATTCTCCGTAAGCATATGTTCATTTTCAACTCTTTGTCCATTCATTGATTCAACAAGTAGTCACTTGTGACCCAATATGTATCACCGCTAGATGATTAAAAAATAAAAATTTCTTGTCCTCATGAAATTGTAGTCTTGTATGGGAAAGAGACAACAAACACACACACAAACAAACACACACACAAACATATACCAGGTAGTGATAAGCGCTTAGGGAACAGATAGGAGGGGATAGGCAGAGGGATAGAGAGTTAAGCAGAGTGGTAGAGGGGATCCAGTTGAATGGGGGTGGTTATAGAGGGTCTCTAGGAGAGACTACAAGAAAAAGGGGAGAAGTTGTTCATGCAAACATTTTATTTTATAGATTTTATCTATTTATTTGACAGAGAAAGGCATAGCAAGAGAGGGAACACAAGCAGGGGGAGAGGGAGAAGGAGTCTTCCTGCATTGAGAGTCTGATGCCCTATTTGGGGCTCGATTCCAGGATCCTGGGACCATGACCCAAGCCGAAGGCAGATGCTTAACAACTGAGCCATCCAGGCACCCCTCATACAAACATTTTAGAAGAAAGATTTCTTTTTCCCTTCTCTGTTTCCCTTTCTTTCTTTCTCTCTCATGCCCTCTTTCTTTCCTTCTTTACATTCTTTCTCTCTTAGAAGAGAGATTTCTAAACAGAGGGAACCATAAGTGGAATGTGTTTAGGATCTTCAAGAAGAATACAAAGGCTACTGTATCTAGGTGAGGAGTGAGGTGGATTATTTTCAATTAATATTAGTATTAACCTGTCTAAGACCAAAATACCTAGATCAAAGGACCTACTGTTCCAAGTAGAGGGTGATGGTTTCTAGGTCAGCACAGCAATTCCAAAAAGGGAGCCTTGAGCATTCCTAATCAAATATTTAATAGTTTCCATTATATTCTAGATTTTAAAAACCTGCAAATGTTGTTCTCTGAAAAGTATATACTTTTGAGAATATATGTATAATTTCACCCTCAGTTTGGATGAGCAAACTCAACCACGTTAATATTAAAATTGCATTTGGATTTAGGCAAATCTATGGTGATGCTACATCATTTATTTTTAAACTAGCAAAGTTGCAAAGGAAAAATGACTCCTAAAAAGTAATGACACTGCAATGAGACTCTAAAGAAATAATTTTTATTTTCTATATGCTCTCAAACACGTCACTACATTTATTGATTAAGCTGAAAGATCATTCAAAATAACACTGAATTCTTTCTAGAAGCTTAAATCTTACAAACTATCATACTGAAAAAAGAAAACATATTATGATATTTACAATCAAACTAGGAAGGAAAATTTTTAAAAGTATTCAATATGGAAGGTAAACCAAAAAGTACAGAAAATAGTATAGTGGACAATGCACTTTGATAAAAAAATATAATCTACATTTTTATCTCATTTAGCAGATTAACAGCAATGCCTGCTTATAGTTTTGCTCTTTTCTTCCTCTTTCTTTTTAAATTTAATCAACACATGGCCAAAATTGTTTCATCTATGTCCAAATGACAGGTGACCCACCATTTTATCTGTAAATATTTTATTATGTATCTTTAAAAGGTTATCCTTAGGGGCACCTGGTTGGCTTAGTGGGTTAAGCCTCTGCCTTCAACTTGGGTCATGATCTCAGGGTCCTGGGATCGAGCCCCATATTGGGCTCTCTGCTCAGCGGGGAGCCTGCTTCCCCCCCCCCCCCCGCCTGCCTCTCTGCCTACTTCAAATAAATAAAATCTTTAAAAAAAAAGTTTGTCTTTAAAAAAAACCCGAATACTTCCTTTACGCAGTCAGAGTTCAGATACATAAAACATAAAAGTTTTAATTTTAATACCATTTTAATCATTTTCAAGTAGACAGCTCAGTGGCACATTCACACTGCAGTGCAACCATTTCCAGAACTTTCTCATTTTCCTAAATGGAAATTTTATACTCATTAAACAATAACCCCCAATTATTCCCCCTGTTCTTCCCCAGGAATATGACAACCCCCATTCTACTTCCTGCCTCTACGAATGTGACTACTCTGGACCCCTCCTAGAAGAAGACCCATGCAATATCTGTCTTTTGTGACTGGCTTCTTTCACTTAGCATGTCTTCAAGCTTCATCCATGCCTTAGCATGTGTCAGAATCTCCTTCCTTTTGAAGGCTGAACGATATTTCATTGTATGTGTATGCCACATTTGTGTATTCAATTGTCTCATAATTCTTAACTGGTTGATTTCAGTCTTCATTTGCAAATTCACTGAATTTTTATGTGAAGCTCAAGTCATGAGCTTCACATAAAACGTGGCAGTGATATTTTTCGAAACCCAAAGAGACAAGAAATCTAAGAATCAAATGACAGAATTTAAACCTTTATAACACCTTCAAAGGAGGCGAGCTTGGGTGGCTCTGTTGGTTGGGCATCTGCCGTCGGCTCAGGTCATGGTCATGGAGTCCTGGGATCCAGCCCCGCATCAAGATCTCCGCTTGGTGGGGAGTGTGCTTCTCCCTCTCCCTCTGCCTGTCACTCGCCCTGCTTGGGCTCTCTTTTCTCTCTCTCTCTGTCAAATAAATAAATAAAATCTTTAAAAATAAAAAGAACTTCATAGGAGTTCATGCAATTTCAAAGTTAACTACTTTGAAAATAAAACTACTTTGAAAATAGGGGCACCTGGGTGGCTCAGTGGGTTAAAGCCTCTGCCTTCAGCTCAAGTTATGATCCCAGGGTCCTGGGATTGAGCCCCACATCAGGCATTCTGCTCAGCAGGGAGCCTGCTTCCCCCTCTCTCTCTGCCTGCCTCTCTGCCTACTTGTGATCTCTGTCTGTCAAATAAATACGATCTTAAAAAAAAAAAAAAACCTACTTTGAAAATAAAACTCTACAGTTTGTGAAGCTGGCTACTTTTTTGTTTAGTGGGTATGATATCTGTCACATGATGAGACATCATTGCTGAGACTCCGCAACCAGCAAGGCTGGCTTTTCCTGCCCAGTTTGGTGGGTCGAGAAAAAGAACCAGGCTCTGGCATGTTGATTCAGCTCCCCTGGCAAAGATACAGCCTGTGTTCAATCCTAGACAGAATTTCCCAATACATCTGCGAGTCAGCTTGCTGAGCAAGGAGATGCCATGTGTCTGTACCACCACCAAGACACTTTCACTGTGGGCTCCTGAAAGAATAGAGAGCATCAGGGAAGCCGATGTGAATAGGTATTTTGCATTATTGATGTCAAGCAGGAAATTGAAACCTAGAGATCTGAATTCATTAACGTTAACTACATATTGATGGGCTTCGGGACTTAGAAATACAGTTCTATGACTTCTCCCAACTTTTTTCCAACCTATTCCTTAAAAATGTTATATATATATATATATATATTTTAAAGATTTTATCTATTTATTTGATAGACAGATATCACAAGTAGGGAAAGAGGCAGGCAGAGAAAGAGGAGGAAGCAGGCTCCCTGCTGAGCAGAGAGCCCAATGCGGGGCTCGATCCCAGGACCCTGGGATCATGACCTGAGCTGAAGGCAGAGGCTTTAACCCACTGAGCCACCCAGGAGCCCTTAAAAATGTTATATTAAGATTAGCATCAGGATTCTATAGAGATAATACAATATAAAATCGCTCTTAAGATCTATTAATTTTAAAATATTTTAATTAATTAAACTACATTAGCAAATTGTGTCCAATTCCACGTAATTGCAGAGTTTCCGTCAAGTGATGTGAAATATAATTGGTTAACTACTTTAATAAGTTTTTAACATTTTGTAGCTCTGTGTACCTAAACAAATCTCTCCTGTAGCAAAACTCCATGTACATGAGAGAGGAAAGAATAATATTTACCTTATATTCCAATATTATAGTTGGAACACACGATAATATTCACCAACTTGAAGTGTCAGTAAACTGAACATAGTATAAAATACAGTTCTTTAATCACTAGTTAGTTCTCTAATGCCACTAAATAAAAGTGCTATCCAAAATATGCATAAATGGAGAATCATCAAATATAAACATTGAATGGAATTTTAAGATTATATAACTCAGGGGGCCATAATCACTTTGGATTCATGAAATGAGAATCTGAAAAAGTATGCATCTTTTCTCTCAAAAAATGCATATAGTTTTGCTTAAAATTTCATATGTTCCTGGACTGTCTGATGCCCTAATTAAGCATCTGAGTAATTCAATTCCTTCCCTTTATGGTTAATGGATCTGAGACTAGTTGCGGCTATGTGTCTCACTCACAGCTACAGAGTAAGGTAGGGTAGAGAACTCACTCTAGTTAAAAAGTGATTTTTTTTTAGTTTTTTTTTTTAAGATTTTTATTTATTTATTAAAAAAATTTTTTTTAAAGATTTTGTTTATTTATTTATTTGTCAGAGAGGAAGAGACGGAGAGACAGCACACAAACAGGCAGAGATGGAGGGAGAAGCAGGCTCCCTGCTGAGCAAGGAGCCCGATGTGGGACTCTATCCCAGGACCCTGAGACCATGACCTGAGCTGAAGGCAGAGGCTTCAACCCACTGCGCCACCCAGGCGCCCCTACAAAGCGAATTTTGCTATTACTTGGTTATGAAATGTCTAAGCAAGAGTTCATCTAAACTTAAGCAATTGACAGGAGTGGCCCCATTGGCCTACATGTCCTGACCTCGCCTCTGACAGGGCCTCAAATTCTCACATGTGGGGTCTTCAAGTCGTGTGTTTGCATTACCATGGACATCGGGCACTGTCCTCAGTTCAAATGGCTGAAGGCAAATCTGATAAGGATCACTAGCCCAGACTCTCTTTCTCTCATGCTGAATTCATGCTTTGAGACTCTTGGCTTCCTTACAGGCTCCTGACCTTGCGTCTTGACATATTTGCCTACTTTGTCTGTGGAACAAGGAGGAGGCGCTGGAGAATGTACCTGTTGGGGGAGGCAGAAAACTCTTTTGGGGAGCCTGGGTGGCTCAGTGGGTTAAAGCCTCTGCCTTCGGCTCAGGTCATGATCCCAGGGTTCTGGGATCGAGCCCCGCATCGGGCTCTCTGCTCAGCAGGGAGCCTGCTTCCTCCCCTCTCTCTGCCTGCTTCTCTGCCTACTTGTGATTTCTGTCAAATGAATAGATGAAATCAAAAGAAAAAGAAAAAGAAAACTCTCTTTACCCAGATTAAAGTTAAGCAAGGGCAACATTTTCAAAAGCTTCCTGTGCTCCAGATATTTTTTTGTAGCTAGAAGTGAGAGTTCTGGACATGTTTTATATTGTAATAGTGGGCAACCATATTCCCAATGCTATTGAAAGGTATTTTAAAATGCCCAGTTTTAAGAGTCGCACACAATTAACTTGGAGAAACTCCACATGTTGCCTAACAGTTGTGTTAAGGCCAAGAAGGAAGCCTGGATTGATATTCCAGGTCAGAGGGGAATTTCCTTGTGAACATATTTGCTCTCAAATATAAAATGAAATCTAGAAATATAACATAAACCCAACAAGTGCTTTTTCTGATTGCTTGAGCAAAACATATACTTTTTTGCATGACTTTCTTTTATTTTTATTTTTTGTTTAATTTTTTTAGAAAACTTTATTTGAGAGAGAGAGAGAGCAGGGGGGAGGGGGAGGGGGAGGGAGGAACAGAGGCAGAGGGACAAGCAGACTCCCCACTGAACCGAGTCTGCCAGGCTGATCCCGGGAACATGAGATCATGGCCTGAGCCAAAGTCAGATGCCTAACAGACTGAGTCCCCCAGGCGCCTCTGCATGATTTTCTTTTAAAATATAACTTAATCTAATGCTTCAGGTAATACCTGTTATAGGAAATTTAGAAAACAGAAAAAGGAAGAAAATAAAGTTGTAATCCAGCAGGCGGAGATAACAGCTACTGAGAATTTGCTACATATATTTTAGGCCTTTTTCTATTAACATGTATTTACACACACATGTACATATTCATACATATATGTACATCTGTTTACATCAAAGTCAGGTCATGCTTTAGATGAAAAACTTTATATCATTCTTTTCTTTTCTTTTGAAGGTTTTATTCATTTATTTGAGAGAGAGAAAGTGTGCTGGAGAGAGGGAGAACAGGAGCAGTGGGGAAGGGCGGAGCTGAGAGCGAGAAGCTGGAGAAGCAGGCTCCTGGCTGAGCAGGGAGCCAGGATTGATTGGCGACTCCATCCCAGGACACTAGGATGGGGAGCTGAGCTGAAGGCAGACCCTTAACCAACTGAGCCACCCAGGCGCCCTATATCTTGGTATTTTCAACAAATGTAACAATGTAAGATTTTTAAAGTTGTTACATTTTCTTAGAGGACAATTTATTTCTTATTTCTTTATTTAGAGAGCGCCTGGGGTGAGTGAAAAGGATGGGGTAGAGGGAGAGAATCTTAAGCAGGCTCCGTGCCCAGGGCAGAGTCCCATACCACCTTGATCGAAGACCTTGAGAGATCATGACCTGAGTCAAATTAAAGAGTCAGTTGCTTAACCAACTGAGCCACGCAGGCACCCCTTGGAAAACAATTTCTTTTTTTCTTTTTTATTTTTTAAGATTTTATTTTAATTTATTTATCAGAGAGAGAGAGGGGGAGAGAGCGAGCACAGGCAGACAGAATGGCAGGCAGAGGCAGAGGGAGAAGCAGGCTCCCTGCTGAGCAAGGAGCCCGATGTGGGACTCGACCCCAGGACGCTGGGATTATGACCTGAGCCGAAGGCAGCTGCTTAACCAACTGAGCCACCCAGGCGTCCCTGGAAAACAATTTCTAATGGCTACATGGATTTTTATGAAATAGGCATACCAGCATTTACTTAATCATTTACTCTATTATTGGAAATCCAGGGTGTTTTCAATTTTCCTCACTGAATATTATTTTATGCGGATCTTTGGGTATATCTCTTTTAGAACAAATCCCAGGCATAGAATATTTCTTTGGGATTTTGCTGCATATTATTACATACCCTACAAAAAGTTGTACCAATACACTCCCAGCTGTAAGTCAACCTGAGAAGTCTCTCTTCCCTTATTCTTCTATTTATATTGTTTGTTAAATTTTTTCTTTTTATTTTATTTGTATGAGATGACAGATATTAACTAAACCTACAGCAATAATCACTTTATAATACATGTAAGTCAAGCCATTATGTAGTATACTTTAGGCTTACACAGTGATGTATGTAAATTATATCTCTAAAATATTGGGAAAAAATAAAGTTCAGTATATATATTAAAAAAATGTATGGCAGCTTGATAGGCTAAATATGGCCTTCTATTTTAATATTATTTTGATTGCAATCAAAATTAAACAATTTTTCCTATATTTGTTATCTATTTGTGTTTTCTCTAATGCAAGCTGTTTGTACTTTTAATTATGACATTTGTCATTTGCAAACTGATTTGTAAATTTGTAGGAATTCCCTATTTATCTTGAGTATAAACCCTATGTTTTATGTATTGAAAATATTTCCCATTTTTCATTTTCTTTAGCTTATGATGGCGCTTTTTTCCTCTAATGCATCATGAAATGGCACCCGTAACTCCAGATTTGTTCGAGCTAAACTACTTTACAGTGGGGGCGGCCCTCATTGTATTTATCTGAGAGGACGAATGGAGGGGACACACGGAGGGTTTGAGGAGTTAAAGGTGAGGGTTTGGAATTCTTCAGCACCTCTGGTTTCCCATGGCTATTTCCATACTAATTGCTGAGATTATACCTTTTTCTGGATCAACTCACAAATTATAGTTTCAAAAGCAATCATAACACAGAATCTGGTTGTATTGATCCATACATTGTCTGTGTAAGTGCTGTTCAGGCTGACGTTGAGCAGGCTAGGTGGCTGGCTGCAGTCAGAAGGCCTTCTGGTTCATAATGGTATTCTTACTCTGCTTTGTTCCAGACGTCCTGGCCCAAAGCCTATCTCCTTGCTCTCATTGTACTTCCTTGAAAAGCTGCAAGAACTAAACACACTTTAACATATTCTCCTTGTTTCCAGACTATTCACTTCTTACTCCTTCAGCTTTGACATGACTATTTTCTTCAATGGTCTGTAACTGGCCCACTCACCTCCAGATACAAATTTCTAGGGTGAGACGAGAAAGCAATTCAAGGTGCTCTAGCACAAGCTGGGGATTTATTATAAATAAGCCTTTAAGGTAGGAAGGATAGCTAAGACTCATGAATACCAAGCAAGAAACCAAACTGTTGTTGGAAATTCAAGAAATTTTATCTTCTCTCTTGTATCTGCTATCATTTCGTGTCTGCCTTGTTCTTTCTTGACTGGCTTTTTTTTCTAGACTGGCTTTCTTCTTCTCTCAAGTCCCTCCAATAGTCTAGGGATAGCTGCTCGTGGTTTCCAGTTTACGACAGGGGTCCATGAAAAGACTGACTTTCTTCCTTTCGGTCTTGAATATTTCACTCAAGCACAAGGTTTATTTTGAGTTGAAGGCAACTAAGAGGCAGATAGAAGAAAAGCTTGTATCTTCTCCCGTTTGCCTAAAAAGCAGGACTTGAATTTACAAAGGTATCCCACTCTACCAGACGTAATTGTTACTCCCCAGGGACAACTTTAGACCTTCGCCAATAGAGAAGGCTCACTGATTTAAATGTGCATATCCAATCCCACTGCCCCTCACTGGCCTTCCCCCACCTCTTTCTTTGTCTTCAGCTGAAGATGCGATCTAAACCATAATTCTAAGTCACCCCTTTGAGTCACTCATTTCCCCCTGGGTATCTCCCATTTATACATGAGGTACACATGTTAATAAACTTCCGTTAGTTTTCTCTTGTCAATCAGTCTTTTTTTTTTTTTTTTAAGAATTTATTTATTTATTTGACACAGAGAGAGACAGCTAGAGAAAGAGAGAGAGAGAACACAAGCACAGGCAGAGGGAGAGGGAGAAGCAGGCCTCCCGCAGAGCAGGGAGCCCGAGGCGGAGCTCAATCCCAGGACCCTGGGATCATGACCTGAGTGGAAGGCAGACACTTAATGACTGAGCCCACCCAGGCACCCCCTCAATCTGTCTTTTACTACAGAGACCTCAGCCAATACCTCAGAAGGTTACAAGGAAAATTATTTTCCTCCCTTACAAACCTAAACCCCTAGGATAAAGCTCCTCTAACTTTTCCAGTTAATCTTGAGCATGTATTATTATTTAATTTGTACATCATGTTAAACTTGTTTTTAAAGGGCTTTTTAAGAAAGTCAATGTAAAAAAAAAAACAAACAGTAAATTTAATATTCTGTTCTAGAACAAACCCCAAACTCCTAACATATAAACTTCATATTCTTAGTTTTGAAAACGTAAATTAGATGTCAGTATCCTTGTACTCAAGAACCACAAAGACCAGGGAACAGTATTACCTTACAGAGGAAGGGAAAAGCTTCCTCAAATTGTTCTTTAACCTCTGAAGACCCACTGCTGTTTGGGAACAAAGGAACAAAAACTTAGGAGACTTCCCTCAAATCTGCTCTGAGAATTTTGAAAAGACACTAGCTTTTTAATTTCTCAGAGGACCACACTTTTGAAGGGTCTTGATCAACAGTAGACAATACTTGATTTTTTCCACCCTGATGAAGACAAGAGAGACCAAAGCCTTCTTAAGTGATCCTGTACTCAGGCACTCTGCATGGAGCCTTATGGAAATGTTTGTTGGGTGAATAATGAAGCCACAGCTAATGGCTTATGTTTGGACACACCATAGTTCCTTATATTTACATGGCCCCATTCCAAGACCTTTCACCATCACCATTGCGTGGGATGAGGTACGGTAAGTAGGGAATCGACTTTCATTGTTCTATATTTTGGAAGAGGAAACAGAAACTCCTTTTTGCTACAGGAGTAATAAAATATCAGGAAGAACATAAATGGTAACTTTGGCTTCCCTGTTTTTTAATAAATACATGGCTTTATTACAATAATCATCAAAACTCTAGTTCTCTGGGAAGACTTCCCATTTTTGATGGTGCGCTGTGCTGTATGAGACGTGTTCTACTGTGTCGTCGTAGATGACACTGGACTGTATTTTTTTAGAAATAGAATGTTTTGCAAGGAGGTTGCAAGAGTCCCATGTCATTTATTGAAAAGCTAGCAGTTAACTGCATCTGATTTAAAAACGAAGAATATTTTTCAGAACTATGGAGACAAAGGTGAAGTCTCAAACCATTTGTCTCACTGTCGCCAGATCCCATGAAGAAACTTCTTTCAGACTAGTAACTGAAACTCCACGGCCAGAGCTAGGCACACCACCCTTGGAGGGAGGGCCCGGAAGCTGAAACCATCTGTCACTCACCACGCTAGGGAGCTGCTAGGTCGGCGGGAGTGGTGCCTTGTTCTACCATTCACAAAGGCACCCAGATTATAGTGTAAAACTATATAAACACACTAGATAGTGTATATAGTGTATAGTGGCTCCCTGTTCATGGCTTAATTTTCAGCATTGGACACAGAAGGGGTGGGGGACCTCCTCTCTGCTCCACATGCGCCTCCTCCCCGACATGCTTCATCTCCAAGTGCCAAGTGTGCTCGAGTTAGGGCCATTTGTCATGACTAGTTCACAGATGTTTTTCATTTCTCTTTTTCTGGAATGACATTCCTTCTTTCTCCCTGAAAGAGGATGTTTACAACAGGATTGGCATTGAGAATGATGGGTGGTAGGGTGAGGGGTTTAGGGGCACTGCTCCCTATAGAGACCCCCAGGGCAAGTTCTAGAATTCTGGGTGACATTGTGATCAATCCTTTGGCCTTCGGTTAAATTGTCTGGATCCTGCAGAATATCTTGGGCTGAAAGTACTTCCAACGGGTGCTAAAAATACACGGCAGTTTATTTTCCTCGGTAGGGAGCATATGTGTTCCCACTTGACCTGGAAACACAAAAAGAGCCAATGTTAAATTGAATGTTGCCCATTCCAAGATAAATTTGTTTTCTGTAGCTCAGGGGAAAGAAAAAACAACAGACATATTGGTGCAATTTTGTCTTTGCTCTCTGGGGGAGTCATCTTGAACACATTTTTTTTAACGCTCTGTTGGTAGTTAAGTGACCACTCAGCCTTCTTAGCCAATGCTGATATAAACCGGCTTGCATTCAAATAAGATGGTGAGTCCAAAGATGGGTAAAACTTCAATTTTTCTTAATGTAAACAAAAGATGTCAGATTCTTTGTATCTAACCTTAGCTTGATAATTTAGTTTTTTACCATTTTCGTTTTAAAAAAAAAAAGTTTAATGCTTTTCCTAAAAGACAGATTCTGAAATGTCTTCTATTTGAAGTATAGGTTTTATGGACACTTGTATTAAATCCTTTCTCTCCAAATAGACAAACAAATCAAACACAACTTATCTACAAATGGCAGAAAAGTTCTCTTTCTCGCTGGAACATTTAAGAACAGATGTTAAACCCATTTCTTGTAGTTTGGAGATACTGTTTGTTTCGAGCTTTCTGTTGTCCAGTATGACATTCTTCAATATTGTAAGAACAAAGTTCAATTTCTCCAGCTGGTACCACTTCTCTATAGCTAAAAATACACAGTCTGCTGACAGTGAACAAGACCCATTCCCCTCCCAAGAAATAGCACAGTGATTAAAACATGAGCTTTGGACTCTGCCTCCTTTGGAGTCTGGATTGTACCACTCAAGGGTTCTGTCTTCATTTTTCTCCATCTCTAAAATTAAGAGAAAAATGGAGCCTGCTCTTCAAGGCTATTGTGAAGATCAAATGAAATCCTGCACAAAAAGTTACGGCACAGTGCCTGAGCACACAGACAACCTTTAATGCACATTAGCTACTGATATGGGTGATTCATCTTCAATCTTGGTTAGTCATGCCCAGTAGTGAAGACATGACATGACTTCCAAGCTTCTCTGTGGCTAGACTGTCCTATGCCAATTCTCCTGGCTTTATTTCTAATCCTCTTCTTCAGGATGAGCCTAAAATGTTCTTTGCCTCTTTGTTTTTCCCTTGATTTCCTCCACTTCTGTCTCCAACAAAGAAGACAGCTCGATTAAAATCATGGAGGTGACATTTTCTCTTACTTACCTTTATCCATGCACCAAGGAGCATTTTGTTGTTACTGGTTTTTTAAAGCAAAACATGAGCTGGATCTAAAATTATGAGGAAGGGCAGTGTGGGAAGCCCTTCCCTCTTTTTATGATAAGGGCTGCAAATACCACCCTCTCCAGACTTCAAGGAGAGAACTAAGCAAATGTTGTAACCCACTTCTCTAGGTCTCATTTGCACTGAAGGCTTAAGGGATAGCCAAAGTTCCTTTTAAGACTAGACAGATAGTTTCCATACTCCAAAGGCAGTTAGAACCTCAAGCTTGTGACTGTCCTCGCTGATAAGTTAGTGAGCATTTATTTACTAAGTAAATCAGAACTATTTTGAAAGTCTGAAGCAGTGAAAGCAAGTAGAATGCTGCATTTCTGGAAAGCTGTGCTTTTTGAACTCCGGAAGGGTCAAGAGAAAGCAGGAAAATGGGCTCTCTTGAAAGATCCAGTAGGTTAACTAATTGTGCTAGCTTCCTGGGATTGGCCTGGATCTAGGTGGGGAATGTCTCCCACCCTGGGAAACCCCTCAGTCTTGGGCACACTGGAACATTTGGTCACCCTAAAATAAAGACTCGACTAAGCTGTGGTCGATAAAATTAAAATTCAGTGAAAGAGCTTATGTGACTTCCCAAATTAAGCATTTTTAATATAAATAGGATAGTATAAACATAAACAGGAAAAGCATAATGACTAAATATTTTCATAAGAAGTTGTCCGTAGCTCCGTAAGTCCTAGCAGTCTTGTCCTTGTAGTTGCTGTAGTGGTTCATTTCATAGCACTTACTCTAACTGCAAACTTAATTCCTACAGGAAATAATCAGCCTTTAGAAGGCTCTTTTTGAATACCCCAAACTTAACATGACACCAAATATCCCAAGGGACAAAGTTTCCAAAGGGAGTTGCACACCGTGTTTCACAATGGGAGGTCAAGGAAGGAGAAAGGGTGAGTTCAACTTTATGGAGCAATGTTGCTGGTGTAGAGGGGATGGAAGCCAGATTATGGGGCCCAAGGAAGGAACCAGTGGAGAGGAGCCTGACCACTGGCTCCAGACCACCTATATAAGATATATGACATGGCAAAGAAGTAAAGCAATGAGACAATCTCTAGGGGGTTAGCAAGGTAAGGGAAAAATCTGTCAAGATGGAGGAAAGTTGAGTATGTTGAAGACACAGTGAAAGAAACCAGAGCTTACCTGGAGTTTGTTTCTAGGCTTAGCAGGAGTAGGGTACCACTGTCCCCAGGGCCACTTAGGCCATTATTGGCAGATATTTAAGTGGAAGACTCTTGCTTGAGTGCCCAGGATTCTCTCCTCTAGCCAACCACCTCTTTCAGGCCTGGCTTAAGACGAAGCCTCCTCAAGTGTGCCTTCCCATTCCCCCAGGTGATTGAAATGACTGGGTCTGCACGTAAGCCCACCTACATGGAATGTTATTACAATCATGACAGACCTTAAAATGAAAACAACCTCAGAGTAAGAAAAATAGGGTCAATGAGAAGATCTGCAAATTTTATAGATTAGGTCTATGACATTAAATATTGAAGGCAAAAAATTTCGAAAAATCAGGACACCTCTTTTCCAAACTGAGATGATTACTTTTTGCTTTTAGGAAAACGCTAACGTGTAGGGCCATCCCTAACTTTTGCAGGACCTGGAGCAAGAGAATAAATGGAGGTCCATTAATATATGCCTAAATATCTAAATATGTTACATTGGGCTCACAAGGGTGGCCCACCCACGCCCCCTCTCATCCTAACCTGGGTCCCCTCCAGCACAGGGGAGAGACTGTGGCATGCGGGGTTGGCTTGGGATGTACATACACATCAGCAATTCTTGAATGACTGTGAAAGACTGCCCCCGCTTCCCGCAACGGGCATGAGGCTGTTTGTACAAGGAATTTAGGGTCCTTCATACCAAGTGTATTCTAGAAGGTTGCGGGGGCATGTCCATCATTCTCCTTGGCCCATCAGGAACTTTTCCACAAGGCGTGGGTGGGGGTGGCAAGAGGAAGACAAGATATAGCAAGGTTGGATGCCCAGGGCAGGAATTTTCCTGCCTGGATTTTAGAGCCATACTGGACACAATTTATTTTCCTGGAGTTTTATTTGATCTCCTGATTTGACTTTCGAGAGCCTCACACAGAGCTCTTTCTGAAGACCCTGTGATCATAACTGGAGCTGAAAATCAAGAACTGGTTATTGGATGCTCAACTGACTGAACCACCAAGACGCCCCTGGAAGGATAATTTTCTGATAGCTTCTATCTATCTATTTAACAGAGAGACCCAGTGAGAGAGGGAACAAAAACAGGGGGAGTGAGAGAGGGAGAAGCAGGCTTCCCACTGAGCAGGGAACCGGATGCAGGGCTTGATCCCAGGACCCTGGGATCATTACCTGAGCAGAAGGCAGATGCTTAATGACTGAGCCACCCAGGGACCCCTTCTGATAGCTTCTAAAGAGGACCAGTTCAGCATAGTCATTTAGATCTAATCCAAACCACTTTAGGACTTCAGTTTAGACACTGAAAGTGGGGTAGGGAGCTGATGCCTTCTCCAATCTCTTTCCTCAGGTTGAGGGTCACATTTGGGTTGGAAGGAGCTAAAGGTAGAGAATTTAGGGTCTGACTTAAGCACACTACGAAGGTGAGGTACTCAAAGAAATAAGCCACATGGGGAGTTAGCACACCTGGGTCTGCCCTTTACCTGGCTGGCCGATTGAGAAGTCACTTACGTGGGGCCTGTTTACTCTGCAAAATTAAAAGTTCAGCATGGGTAATCTAGAACTTTTGTTGGGGTGGGAGCCTGGGGGAATCCTTGAGCAATGTGATCTCCTTCAGGACACAGCTCAACTCTTCCCATCAACCACCCACATTTCACCTGTGGTATGGTAGCTTCTGGGACCAGCTTAGCCCCAGGAGCATTCTCCAGTTACAAGGTGTAGGACCAAGGCTGGCTAACCATCCCTGGGGCAGATTTCCAGACCAAGACGTCCAGTAGCGCTCTTTGAAGAGACAAACTATTTCTACTGAAATAACTGGACCAAATATGGGTCCTGGGAGGACAACAACCTCATGTGAAGGGAGAGCAACAGTGCTTGGTGGTGCATTCAACAAATCACATCTACGCTCATGTCTCGGAAAGCTCTCTTCATTATTAACCAACTTAGAATCAGTGATGGAGGTGACATCCAGACACCTAGTAGGCTTCCAGGTTCCAGTAAGTTCTGAAGACATTATTTATTTAGTGCGGATGTGAGCTGAAGGAAACGTCCTCACAGAGAAAAAATAAACCTTAAAATTGAGCACCCTTTCCTAGAACGAACAGTAACGGAACTGTGCAATGGGGGTATGGGATTTGTTTCAGGGCGGTGTTGTGAAGATAAATGGGCTAGCCCACATCGGAAAGGCTTTGCAGGGCCTGGCCCCCCACCCCTATCCCCCACAGTGAAGCCAGCAAGAAACCTGCTCAAAGCCTTCCCCAAGGGAGTTGAGAACGTCTGTCTCAGCCGGTCTGGCACAAAATAGGGCCTCAATAAATATTTACCAGATGAATGAATGGTTGCCTGCTTTAGTCCTTTTGTTTGGTCACACTCTGGATCTAAGCTCCTCCAGTGGAACCCAGGCCCCTCAGTTCTGCCCTTTCCATTTCGGTGTGGACGCAGGGAAAGTGGACCGAGGAGAAGGACTGTGAGGATGAGGAAGGGAAGCCCCCGGATCCGACACGGGAGGGAAGAGAAAGAAATGCTCAGAGGCAGGGGGCCGACAAAGAGCCCGATGCAGGCGAGCCCCACCGGGACCACGCCGAAGCTTCGCGCAGCAGCCCGCCCCCGCTCCCCGCGCGCGTCCAGCCCGCCGCGGTCCAAGGTCCCGCGCCCGCCCCCGCCCCGGGCGCACTCCGCCCCGCAGCCGGCGCTCGCCCGCCGCTCCCGCCCCCGGGGCGGTGCCGGGAACACGCGGCGCCTCCGCCGGTCACGTGGGGGCCGCTCCGCCGGGCGGCGCTGCCGCTTCCCGATCGCGCCCTCCCAGCGCCGGGGACGCGGCGCCCGCGCTCCCGCCCGAGCCCGGGGAAGCGGAGACAAGGAGGCGCCGCCGCCCCCTCCTCCCCGGCTGCGCCCCGGCCCTGCGCCCGCAGCATGCCGGCCGCCGAGCCGAGCGCCGCCCTCCTCCCGGGGCTCACGGAGGCGACGAGGCTGCCGACCGCGGGGCCGCGGCGGCGAGGGTAGCGGGGCCGGAGTGGGCACCGAGGCGCCGCCGCGAGGCGGGGAGAGCGGGAGGAGGAGCCGCAGGCATCCTCCGCGGCGCGGCGGGCGGCGGCCCTGCTGCTGCCCCGGCGCGCCCATGGCCCGGGAGCAAGGAGAATGCGAGCTGCACTGCCCGCCGGCCGCCGCCGCCGCCGCCGCCGCCTCCCCCCGCGCCGCGCGCCCGGCGCCCCCCGGAGCTGCTCGCGTCGCCGCCGCCGCCGCCCCCCAGCTGCGGGCGCCCGGCCGCTGGCTGCGCTAGGACCCCCGGCCGCCGCTCGCCGAGGGCCGGTGCGGAGAGAGGAGCGAGAGGGCCCGGGAGCCTGGCGCCCGGCCGGGCGCAGCGCGGCATGTAGCTGCGGGCGTCCGCGTGAGGCTGCCGGCCCGGGGCCCCTGTCATGGCTGCGAAGGACAGCGGGAACCTGAAGACGGTGAGGCTGTGGCGGGACGCCGCCCTGCGCGCCAGGAAGCTGCGGAGCAACCTGCGCCAGCTCACCCTCAGCGCGGCCGGGGGCTGCCCGGGGGCGGGCGCCGAGCAGCTCGACTCCCCCGACGCCCCCCAGCTCGTGCTGCCGGCCAACATCGGGGACATTGAGGTGCTGAACCTGGGCAACAACGGCCTGGAGGAGGTGCCCGACGGGCTGGGCTCGGCGCTGGGCAGCCTGCGCGTCCTGGTGCTGCGCAGAAACCGCTTCGCCCGGCTGCCCCCGGCCGTGGCCGAGCTCGGCCACCACCTCACCGAGCTGGACGTGAGCCACAACCGGCTGACCACCCTGGGCGCGGAGGTGGTGAGCGCCCTGCGGGAGCTGCGCAAGCTCAACCTCAGCCACAACCAGCTGCCCGCCCTGCCCGCCCAGCTGGGGACCCTGGCCCACCTGGAGGAGCTGGATGTCAGCTTCAACCGGCTGGCACACCTGCCCGACTCCCTCTCCTGCCTCTTGCGCCTGCGCACCCTCGACGTGGACCACAACCAGCTCACGGCTTTCCCCCGGCAGCTGCTGCAGCTGGCGGCCCTGGAGGAGCTGGACGTGTCCAGCAACCGGCTGCGGGGCCTACCTGAGGATATCAGTGCCCTGCGCGCCCTCAAGATCCTCTGGCTGAGTGGGGCCGAGCTTGGCACCCTGCCCAGCGGCGTCTGCGAGCTGGCCGGCCTCGAGAGCCTCATGCTCGACAACAACGGGCTGCACGCTCTGCCCGCCCAGTTCAGCCGCCTGCAGCGGCTCAAAATGCTCAACCTCTCCTCCAACCTCTTCGAGGAGTTCCCTGCCGCGCTGCTGCCCCTGGCTGGGCTGGAGGAGCTCTACCTGAGCCGCAACCAGCTCACCTGCGTGCCGCCGCTCATCTCGGGCCTGGGCCGGCTTCTCACCCTCTGGCTGGATCATAACCGGATCCGCTACCTGCCCGACTCCATTGTGGAACTGACGGGTCTGGAGGAGCTCGTGCTGCAAGGGAACCAGATCGCCGTGCTGCCCGACAACTTCGGCCAGCTCTCCAGGGTGGGCCTGTGGAAGATCAAGGACAACCCGCTGATCCAGCCCCCCTACGAGGTCTGCATGAAGGGGATCCCCTACATCGCAGCCTACCAGAAGGAGCTAGCGCACTCCCAGCCCGCTGTGCAGCCCCGCCTCAAGCTGCTCCTGATGGGCCACAAGGCCGCGGGGAAGACCTTGCTCCGTCACTGTCTCACTGAGGACAGAGTGGAGGGAAACCAGGGAGGAGGGGACAAGGAAAAGAGCTGCCCCGCTGCAGCTCCTTCTGTGAGCAAAGGCATCGAGGTGACCAGCTGGACGGCGGACGCTTCCCGGGGGCTGCGGTTCATTGTGTATGACTTAGCGGGCGATGAAAGCTACGAGGTGATCCAGCCCTTCTTCCTCTCCCCGGGAGCCCTCTACGTGCTGGTGGTGAACCTGGCCACCTATGAGCCCCGTCGCTTTCCCGCCACCGTAGGTTCCTTCTTGCATCGGGTCGGGGCCCGGGTTCCCCATGCCGTGGTGTGCATTGTGGGCACGCATGCAGACTTGTGTGGGGAGCGGGAGCTGGAGGAGAAGTGCCTGGACATTCACCGCCAGATCGCCCTGCAGGAGAAGCACGACGCGGAGGGACTGAGCCGGTTGGCCCAGGTGGTGGACGAGGCCCTGACCCGGGACTTTGAGCTGCGCTCCGCCAGCCCCCACGCTGCCTACTACGGGGTTTCAGACAAGAACCTCCGGCGGCGCAAGGCCCATTTTCAGTACCTGCTCAACCACCGGCTGCAGATCCTGTCTCCGGTGTTGCCCGTCAGCTGCAGAGACCCTCGCCAGTTACAGCGCCTTCGGGACAAGCTGCTCTCCGTAGCTGAGCACCGGGAGATCTTCCCCAATTTACATAGAGTACTGCCTCGATCCTGGCAGGTGCTGGAGGAGCTGCATTTCCAGCCGCCCCAGGCACAGAGGCTGTGGCTCAGCTGGTGGGACTCGGCCCGCCTGGGCCTGCAGGCTGGTCTGACCGAGGACCGGCTACAGAGTGCTCTTTCGTACCTGCACGAGAGCGGCAAGCTGCTCTACTTCGAGGACAGCCCAGCCCTCAAGGAGCACGTCTTCCACAACCTCACCCGCCTCATCGACATCCTCAATGTCTTTTTCCAGAGGGATCCTTCCCTGCTGCTGCACAAGCTGCTCCTGGGCACCAGCGGCGAGGGCGAGGGTGAGGGCGACAGCTCCCCGCTGATGGTGACACCCACCCCAGGCCAGGAACTTTTGCGGGCCACCCAGCTCCATCATTACGTGGAGGGCTTTCTGCTTCACGGGCTCTTGCCAGCCCATGTCATCCGGTTGCTGCTGAAGCCTCACGTCCAGGCCCAGCAGGACTTGCAGCTGCTGTTGGAGCTGCTGGAGAAGATGGGACTCTGTTACTGCCTCAATAAGCCCAAAGGCAAGCCTCTGAATGGATCCACGGCTTGGTACAAGTTCCCGTGCTATGTGCAGAACGAGGTACCCCATGCAGAGGCCTGGATTAACGGGACCAACCTGGCCGGGCAGTCTTTCGTGGCCGAGCAGTTGCAGATTGAATACAGTTTCCCCTTCACCTTTCCACCCGGCCTGTTCGCGCGCTACAGCGTCCAGATCAACAGCCACGTGGTGCACAGATCGGACGGGAAACTTCAGATCTTTGCGTATCGGGGGAAGGTTCCGGTGGTGGTCAGTTACAGACCGGCCAAGGGGCTCCTGCAGCCAGACACTCTGTCCATTGCCAGCCACGCGTCGTTACCAAACATATGGACGGCATGGCAAGCCATAACCCCCTTGGTAGAGGAACTGAATGTCCTGCTTCAGGAATGGCCTGGACTGCACTATACCGTGCACATTCTCTGTTCTAAGTGCCTTAAGAGAGGGTCGCCCAATCCACACGCTTTCCCAGGTAAGTGGAGGGAGGGACGTGGCTCTTCTGTGGCAGTGGTTTAAGGTGTGTTCTGTTTTTTTTTGTTTTTTTTTTTTTGTTTTTTAAGGTTCTTGTGGTTCATTTAATTGATTATTTGTTTAACCTCACAGGTTCCCTGGGAAAGTTCTTAAGGGTAAATTCAAGGTAGCTGAGGGGATAAGCAAAAGACAGTACATACATGAGCGAGATTAAATTGTCCCCAGGATCACACTCTCCTAATAAAAACCCAGACTTCAAAAGTGGTTTCCGGTCCCACTTTTGGATTTTGGATCTCTTTTTCCCCAGTGAGCCAACCTTTCATGGAAGGAATTTCAGCTGGTTGAACAGAAGATGGGCCGTGTCTGACATGAGCCTCATGCCGAGCCCTGAGGTACTGTGCCTCTTAGACACGTCTCCAAGGGGGGCTTTCGGCTGGAGATGTCATTTTCACCATCTTTTGTTTGGATTCCGTGTAATCGTAACGTAAAGATTATTGCTCATTTTTCTTAGGAAATTCTAGAGAAGAATGCTTTGTAATCAGGGTGAATGATGGATTAGGAAGGACCAGAATTTCAGTCTGAAATGCGTGACTAAGTGCTAAGATCACTGTTACCCAGCACACTGGCAGGCAGGGAGGACGGATTACTGAAATCTCTGAGGGGAGTTTTCTGGGTATTTCCTGCCAATTTCGTGCTTTATAGAGGTCTAAAGGTTTGCTTTTTTGCTGAGTCGTAGAGAGTGGAGCTCTTTGGTAATATTTGGTTGGAGATGGAAGGGACAAAAAGCTGACAAGAGAGGTGTGTGTGTGTGTGTGTGTGTGTTTTCCTTTTTCTCTTTTGGGGAATGTTTTGCCACAGACTTTTTTTCTGTTTTACTTTCTTAAACCATTATAGGTGAGTGGAAGAACTCCAGGACTTGTGGTCTGGGATTTTCGGAGCTTGGTTAATTGATATCCTGAGTCTTTAGTTGGGAATGTGTCCATTTTTCACACTGGAGCATTCTTTAAACAACTCTGATTTTGTGGGTGTAGGCATCGTTAACAACATTCCAAGTGACCTGAGGACAAACCCGCATGATAGCATCATAGCCAGTTTCTTCCCTCGGTTCCCACCCTCAGGGAGCAGAGCGGTGCTGAAATGCAAGACTGCAGGCCATTCAGATCTTTGTCCTAGTCTGAATGCAACTCATAATAGTATCAGGAAGCAACTGGACACCTGTATTTCCAAGGGTAACATCTTCCTGTTGCCCTAGATCTAGACGGGGTTTAATTCTCCAGCTTGAAAAAAACCACCTTATTCAGTTACCAGTCCATTGAGCTGTCCTTTGTGAGTGATTATCTGGTGTCTTGTCATTGTCCCTGACACGGTAGACTCTTTAGTCTGTCTTATATTTGCCTTTGTATCTTTCTCACAGAAGCAAATACTTCTTTATTGTGTTACTAGATTGAATAAAGTGGTGAAGAGTTACATAGTCACAGAGTTGCTTAGTGAAGGAGCTACCTAAAGCTGATTCCTAATCTAAAGATGGAGCATTAATAAATCTGCTATTATCAACAAAGGGAAAGACCCAGATTATTGGACAAGTGAAGATCTGTGTAGGGGAATTCCAGGAACTTTGAGGAGTTAATCATGGGGCCGGATTTTTTTTCCCCTCTAAACTCATCTCTTTATTTTTTATTTTTAACAGTCATGAGTTCCACCAACAAGCATGTGCCATGCTATGGACCCTGAGAGTCCATTATCTTGCTATTGTTTTGCCTGTTTGCCTTTCAAAGGAGGCACACCTGGTTTGCAATCTAGGCTATAAGGAAAGGATGATTTTTCTCAATGTAAAAAAAAAACAAACCATAAATGGTTGAAAATTATTGAATTATCTTGTCTATTGAGTAAGAATAAATCATTAGGTGTTTTGGTAACAAAGATTGTGCATTTCTGTCTTATTTGTGGTCGGAGGACCAAGTTATCTTTTTTTTTTTTTTTTTTTTTGCTTTTTTTAGGATTATATTTCTTTGAAAAGTAGCAAAGGGCACAGAATAGTGGGAAAAAGATGATATGGTACATTATGGTACATTCATGACATTAAGAAGACAGGGAAGTAGCTGTATGGTGACAGATGTTAACTAGACTTAGCATCGCAATCATTTTGCGATAGACACAGATCCTTATGTTATTTATCTGAAACTAATATTATATGTTAAAAACACTTCAATTTAAAAAAATGAGTAACAGAAGATGGGAAAAAAACACATTTTCCTCTTTCAGATTGTTCTGTAGCAGCCATCATTTGATAGTATTTATCACAATTCTGAACAACTTGGGAAGAGCTAAAATAATAAACTAGAAGGCAATGTACAAACAATTATAATGTTGAGTGTTCCGTTAGGGCATCCATGTAAAAATACGTTTGAGTCCCAGGGTCACTAAAATAGATTTTCAGTCAGCAGAAACCTTTGAATCTATTGGTAGACTTTTTGTCTTTTTAAGAGGTCATTTTGTATTTTAGAGACATTGAAACAATTTGTTACTTAGTTTTACATTCAATTAAAGTATCAAGATCCTTTGTAAACTCTTTTTTTAAGGATTTTATTTATTTGTTTGAAAGAGAGAGAGCAAATGGCCACAAGGGGAGGGACAGAGGGAAAGGGACAAGCAGACTCGCTGATGAGCAGAGTTCCCAATGTGGGACTCAATCCCAGGACCCGGAGGTCATGACCTGAGCTGAAGTCCAGTGCTGAACTGACTGAGCCACCCCTGTAAACTCAATAATTTTAGATATGATGACATAAAATCGAAGGAGAATGTTTTGTGGACCATTTATTTTGTGTATGTGTGGCAATTTTAAGTTATTAGTTTTTAAAATAGGTGCTTTTTCATAGAAATGACTTGAGCAGACAACTGTCAGAGAAATTTGAGATCCATTAAAATAAAGTTTACTGGCGGAAAAATTCATTTATTTTTTCCCAGTGGTGAAAAAGTGGATTTTTAATTTTTTCACCTTTAAGACATTAAAATAAGAATCAATAGCAAATTACTGTCTCCCTTGATTTTATACAGAAGAAATGGAAAATTGCATTACTATCTTTTAAAGGTGTTTTAGGGGGTGGGAGGGTAAAGGACCTGGTTGGTCCTGTTCAGTGTTGAAACTAAAAGGAAACAGAAGGATAGTTGACACTATCCTTTCTGGCCTGAGCTGCGCTCATGCATTTGGCCTAGAGAGACATAATGCTGGATTTCTCTTTCCTGATTTCAGTTTACAATGTGATGTTTTAAAAACTCCTCAGCCAACGACCACTTGGTTTTAAAAGTTCTAGTGAGAGGCGCTTTCGGCTCAGATCACGATCCCAGGGTCCTGGGATCGAGCCCCTGAGTCAGGCTCCCTGCTCAGCGAGGAGTCTGCTTCTCCCTCTCCCTCTGCCCCTCCCGCCCCGCTCTTGCTCTCTCTTGTCTCTCAAATAAATAGGTAAGTAAATAAATAAATAAATAATCTTAAAAAAAAAAAAGTTCTAGTGAAAAAAGATCTCTTCATGTTGTTAGAGAGATGACCTCCTTAATCTGGTTTAAGCCGGAAGGGTTGTGCAACAGAGATGCTTTTGGAAACTCGGAAGAGATTAGAGTGTCGGTGTGTGTTTGCCTGCTTTCTCCAGGTACGGACCTCCTGTTAGCATCTGCCAACCAGGTGTCCTCCTCTGTACTTGGTAGGGTACATTTCTTTCGGTGGTGTATTTATTTATGCTTTTGTTCTTTTCTGCCAATAGGGCATCTAGAGCAGGAGAGCTGAATACCCCTGAGGTTGCATGATGTGTGGCATACTGAGTCCGATGCGGAAGCTAGGATATAGGTCCTAGCAAGATGCCTGTCTTTCGAAGATTCCATTCAAGGGGTGGAATGGAGGAGGGTGTGTGTGTGTGTGTTGTGTGTGTGTATGTGTGTGTGTGTTTAAGATTTTATTTGTTTATTTGACAGACAGAGATCACAAGTAGGCAGAGAGGCAGACAGAGAGAGAGGAGGAAGCAGGCTTCCCACTGAGCAGAGAGCCCGATGCGGGGCTCAATCCCAGGACCCTGGGATCATGACCTGAGCTGAAGGCAGAGGCTTTAACCCACTGAGCCACCCAGGCGCCCCAAGGAAGTGTATTTTTCAATCGGAAGAGTGGGTCTTAATGAGTTGAACTTGGCTTGCAGGTGATTTTTCACTAAATATCCTACTCTCCGAATCTTTAAAGGTCATTTTTAGGAACAATTAGGAAAAGCCGCCCAAAACAGTAGACAGATAAGTAGCATACAGTTGCTGTTATATTTGGTCTCTTTCCTTCACTCAGTGACTCGGAGCCTTTCGTCTCCTGAGTGCCTTTCGCCCTTGTTCCATTTCTTGTGCACTGTGTATACCTCTGAGGCATTCAGCATCCTTGCCTTGCTCTGTTGGGGGTTTCTGGATGTCACACTATCTCTTTGATTAGGTTGTTCGCTGGCTTCCTCAGAGCAGGAGGCCTGCCTGAGGCTTTGTGGCTTTTGTAAGAGCTCAGATGTTTGCTGAATGATTGTTTGGTCTTTTATGAGAAATACCTTTTTTTTTCCTTTGTTATTCACATTCTCTGTCAAATTCCCAGGTGGCCCAGGAATGATCATCTCGCTTTGTCCTGTGTCCCAACTTCCCTCTTCCACCCCGCAAGTGTCCCTCTGGTGTGCCCATTGTGTGTGTATTACTGGCCTTTCCCTTGAATGGGCCCTTCATTTTGACCACTGAAGCAAAGGAGAATTCTTGCCTTATTATAGCTCAGTTTTAGAGTTCCTGGAATTTGAGCATGACCTAGTTGTTTGGTTTGAATTAGTCATTGTTTTTAATTTCACAAAGGTTATTAAGTATCTTTTTTGGTTTAGCTTTGTTTACACGGATGCCTCTTGGCTTTTATTTTGTGAGCAGTGCTCTTTGAACTCTCGTGGGCTTTGTTTCATATAAAAATCAAAACCTTCATCATGCTCTGGGAGAAAGAACTATGGGGCAAAATAGAATTCAAAGACTTGAAAAGCCTTTGGAGTATTTAAATTATTTTAAGTATTAGGTGCCTCTTCTTTAAACTCTCGAATAGAATCCCAAGCCCATCTCTGCACAAGGAGTTTAGAATTAACTTCAAGAAAGTAGTTCCTATTCGTCAGCCCGTGTTTCAGGTCCTGTTCTGATCCGCGCTCACCTTACCTCCCGTAAACCTCACTTGTTTTTGTTCTTAATCACATACTTCACTTTACCACCTAAAATGCTGTTTGGGGGATTAGGTGAGAAAATGTGTTGAGGAAAAGTGGTTTTCTGTGTCTTGGAAGAAGTGGGGCGGGGCCTGGGCCTTCTGCTCTACAATATAGGAGAGGGGTGCAAGGCTGCTATTGGGGTGAACATTTCTGGATGCTTTCTCCATTCACCCATGAACTTCCTTCTCTCCATGGGAGCCTGTTTTTTTTGGGGGGGGAGGGGTGCTTCTTTAGATGAAGGACATGGTCATCCATCATGGACAGTCCTTTAAAAAAAAAAAAAAAGGCCAGGACAGGTGTGGACCTCCTCTCTTGGGCTCACTCTCCTGCAGCCCTGCACTCCTGTGCCTTGGGGTGGAGAGAAGAGTTCTTTGTGTTTCCAGGCTCCGTGGAAAGGGCACTGGGTCGGGTCTGCTTGGGGCAGGCCCCACCAGCTCTCTGCTCTCCCTGGTTCAGCAGCTCTGATTACAAAACCAGGGGCTGGGCCATTAGACTTACAGTCCTCTGGGGGCTGGCTACCTTTGCATTAGTGGGTTAGCAGGACGGGGCCCCATTCTGACCCACATTCCCCAGTTCTGTTCTAGCATTAAAGAAGCTGCCCTCTGATCCCCGGTTGGCTTCTGATGTCTGCACAACTGTAGCACCCAGAGCCATCCACAGGCATCTCAGACCACCGCAGAGCACGCGTAGTGACATTTTCCACAAAGACTGTCCCACGTAAGGTATGGCGGTATGATTCTGTGATTACATCCTTCCTCCGAGTCCGGACGTTCCCTGTGATGTCCCAGTACTCCTGGACAGTGCGTGGCACAGGGCTCAGAAGCTTGGATGGGGGAAGTGGGTGGGTTCAGTAGAGATTGGTTATTTTTAAAGAACTCAAGAAATTCTAGTGTTTCTTAATTGGTTCCTCGGCAAAGAGCTTTTTTGGGTTGTTTATAAGGTTCTTTACCTTAAAAGTGTGTATTTTAAGGTAAACGTATGTAAGTTGCTCATGTGATTTTCCTGGTACCTCCATTCCTGCCTCCTCTATGGGTCTCCTAGCTCTGAAAGACAGGGCAGAGGGGTGGGCAAAGGAGCAGCTGGCTGGGAGGTCAAGGTGAATGAAGGGGCAGGAGCTGCTGTCGAAAAGCCCTCTTCTCCTGATCTCACATTTGCTCTCCTCCAGGAGTCAGTCAGTGAGCTCTGCCACCGCCCTGCAGCCCCCCACTGCAGTCCCCCACTGCTCCACAGCTTTCTCCCCACCCCTCCTTGTCTCTGTCCCCCAGAGAGACCGAGTGTAGGTGAGGAGAGTGACGGGGCGCTGGTGGTGGTCTCGGGGAGAGGCTCTCCCTGGTTTGTACCAGCTGTTCTCCTGCTCCCCCATGCTGTCGCTTTCCAGAAGCTCCGCACGGAGTTGGGGTTGCAGGTTGGAGTTCATGGAAGCCGGGAGGAGTTACAGGCTGTCGCGAATGCAGACGTGTGTCCTGCCTGTGCCCTAGGTGACAGAGAACAGCCCCCAGACACCACGGCCAGCCAGCCTGACTTCTTTGAGGAGAGGCAGGAGGAACATTTTTTAGTTATTTTTATTTTTGGCACTGGAGGCTTGAAGACATTTTCTCATTTTTCCTTTCTCAGCACGATCTCTTAGCTGACCATGCTGGCGCTTGGTTTCTTAAGGAGTGAATTAGTGAAAAGCCAGACAGAAGGAGAAGTAGATTCCCTGCTGAGCAAGGAGCCCGATGTAGGACTCGATCCCAGGACCCCAAGATCCCGACCCGAGCTGAAGGCAGCTGCTCGACCACCTGAGCCACCCAGACATCCCAACCCTCCTCCTTTTTTAAATCAATATCCATATAACAGGAAATTAACTTTTTAAATAAACAATTCCTTTTTTCCCCAAGATTTTTATCAATTTTTTTTGTAACAGAGGGAGAGAGCCCACAAACAGGGGGAGCGGCAGGCTGAGGGAGAACCAGGCTCCCCACTGAGCAGGGAGCCCTATGATGTGATGTGGGACTCGATCCCAGGACTCTGGGATCATGACCAGAGCCGAAGGCAGATGCGTAACCCACTGAGCTGCCCAGACGCCCCTAAGTAAAAGATTCCATGGCATTTAGTCATTGTCACTCATTGTCAGGGCCCCGACACCTCAAGTCAAGAGCATCTTGAGTCGAGCAGGGGAGGCTGCTGGCTTCCTTTCTGGGGCAAAAGGACTGGAAAAGTCTCTCACCAGGCTCTTTGTGGCAAACTTTCCTTCGGAAGCATGACTTGAGAAGAGTAGGGCTTTTTATGCTGGGCCTTGAGATACCATGTTGTTGAACATCTTTTAATATGGCTGCAGTGACCATCCTCTTACTTGGTGTCGATGAGAGGATAGAGAGAAGCTCGTGGGCCTTCCGGTCTGTTCTGTGGCATTTGTGATTTAATGGGGGGGGAGGGCTGACTGTGAAGACACATAGAAGAGAAGCACGTATAAGTATTGTGTAATCACTTGTCTTCTGTGCAGTGCTGTTTTTCTACTCTTTCTTTTTTTTTTTTTTAAGATTTTATTTTTATTTATTTGACAGACAGAGATCACAAGTAGGCAGAGAGGCAGGCAGAGAGAGGAAGGGAAGCAGGCTCCCCGCTGAGCAGAGAGCCTGACATGGGGCTCTATCCCAGGACCGTGGGATCATGATCTGAGCCGAAGGCAGAGGCGCCACCCAGGCGCCCCTCCTTTTTAAATTAAATTAAATTAAATTAATTTATTTGAAAGAGCAGAGAGACATGGGTAGAGGGAAAGGGCAGAGGGAAAGGGGGAAGCAGACTCCCTGCTGAGCTGGGAGCCTGATGCAGGGATCAATCCCAGGGTCCTGGGATCATGACCTGAGCCAAAGGCAGACACTTAACCAACTGAGCCACCCAGGTGCCCCGCTGTGCTGTTTTTCTACAAAAATGTTGAGTAGAGCTCTGGAATGATTGACAAGACCATAGGCAGGAGAGTTAAGGGGATGAACTTGCATTGAAACAAAATTAGGTTATTACCAGATTAGACAGACAAGTGTACCATAAGTTTATTAGCTGGATTCTGTCATTAATCACTGGAATGCCTGCTGTATGCAGAAGTCTGTACTGAACTAGGAGTTGGAAGAGAATAAAATAAAAAAAGATACATGGTCTAGGGAGCTGAATTGGGATTTGGGTTGATTTAATTTTTGATTTTTATATATAGGGAATCTGATACATATGGAGAAATTCATTTGCAGGTTTGAATCATTACTCAAAAAGAAAACCTGGCTTTTGATTTTTCCTGGAAAAAAAAAATGTGATTGTACTGAGAAAAGTCAGCTACCACTTCGAATTTGCTTGATATAGAGTAGTAGGTGCAAAGTGGTGCCCAAGCCATTCTCTTCCGTTGATTTTCAGTCTGGATCATTTGTTTGCAAGAAATCTCAGGCAGATCTTGGAGAGAAATCTTGAAGAAAATGCACTGGAGGTGAGGCTTTCTAAAAACTTTGAAAACAAATCTGTTTTTCTGAGGAGGAAAGTGCCTTCTGCTCAGGAGACTTTACGTTTCTTAGAACCCTTTATGTGTTTGCTTCCTCCTGAGAAGGATTGAAGTGATCAGTCATTTCTGACACCAAAGATTTATGAACACCACGTCCAAAGACAGTACAAATTAAATTGGATGCTGTTGTAATAAAAAATATATGGCTGCTGCTTATAGGTTTCTTTGTTGAAGGAAGTGTTGCGGAGGTGGCGTTCTGTTCTTAGCATGTTAAACGTTGAGAGAATGAAAGAGTTAATTTTCTTAGATCCTCCCCACCCTGGAAATGAGGAGTTAGTCGTGAATTTGAGTGTCCCAGAACAAGCCTCTTTCTTGACTTTCTTTTTTTTTCCTTCCTTTTTTTTTTTTTTTTGAAAAGAGAGTTTTAAAAAAAAATAATAGGGAGAGAAAATAATAAAATCAGGGAAAAAAAGGTATTTTCCCACAATCTGTTGTTGGACTTAGCAACTTTGTTGTAGTTTCAGTATGATTTTTATTTTTCATGCCATAAAGGCTGTGATTGTATTAATCATCACGCCAGGCTTTCTAAGGGTGTAGGCTTGGGAAGACTCTGGGAGTCAGGAACTCTGTTGAGTTCTCACCGTGGTGGAGAGACAGTGCTAAGTGCTTCTTAGGGATGATCTCGTTTAATCCTCCCAGCAATGCTGGGGAGGTATTATCACTGTCCTCGTGTGCAGGTGGAGAAACTGAGTTTTAGGAAGTTAAGGGACTGTCCCTGAGTGACAGCGCTGAGATTGCAGCCCTGACCTTCTGCTCCTACCCACTGCCCTGCTCTGTCCCTGCTTCCTACGTGTGCGACTCCCTCCATGTTCATTTTGTAGCACTGAATGCTGGGCCTGGGGGCGGGGGTGGTCTGTTAATGCCGGGGACCCACCCACTTGGAGATCAGCAAGGTCCCAGTCAGGTGCTGGGGGGGAATGGGGTCTCAGAGAGGTTCCTGGAAGGACCACAATGCAGCTGAGCATTAAAGGGTGATTTCCAGTTAACCACCTGAAGGAGGTGGAAAGGATATTTCAAATTAAAGTGGGATTTAAAAAGTTAGGGTTGGAGAGTGATACAGCTGGTTCAGTGGGCTGTGCCTGGGGGTGGGCGTGTGCATGAAAGCATTAAGCAATCATATTAAGAAAAAGGCTTCTTCATTTACGTTACCCTTATGACCTGGTAAAAGTTTGCCAGGGATCACTGCCGGCCCATACCCTAGAGTTGGAAGCAGCATCCTGGTCCATTCCTGTTCCATCCAGCAGTGCTGTGTTGAGACCGCAGAAGAGATTTATGGCTCTGAGAACGGAAGGGCAGTTTCCAGTGATTTGCTCAGACTTATAATCAAGTTGTTGCTGGGCAGACAGAACACCTGCCCCCCAGATCCATGTCTAAACCTGCCACCGGCCACTTTCTCCATGTCTGAGAGCGGGGAGAAAGGCGAGTTGGTTATTCTAACAGCTGGATGGCTGCATGCCTCCGTAATCCCTGCGAATGTATCCGAGAACATCGATTTTCCTTCCTCTAAATCTTACCATAACAGATCTTGCAAATAGAGCTGAGTTTGGACGTAACACAATTAGCATTTGATTGTGGACTAAATCTCAGCGTCTTATTTTTGTGCTTTTAGTGGCACTGACCGAAAAAGCTTTTTTTTTTTTTTTTTTAAATTAATTCTGCAGTAATGGGAAGCTGTATTTCAAGCGTCTCATGTGTTCTGATGCTGCTGCCCACACTCTGACAGGCTTGCGCACATTGTTAGTTACAGTGTTCTACTTCCTCTTTCCTCGCCCCTTCATTGATCAAAGTTACATTGTCACTGAAATCCTAGGAAGTGCACGATGTTTTAACTGTTTATTTTCTATTTTGTTCAGATTTCCTTTCTATTTTGAGTTGCTTGAAACACGTGGAATTTCGTGGGGCATTTTAAAACGGAAGCAGTACAATATGGTGGTCAGCTGCAGGGGCTCCGGAGTGGAGGGCTGGGCTGGGTTCCCTGTTCCCCCTGCTTGTTAGCGGTGTGACTTGGGGCATCATAATCGTTTCTGTGTCACAGGGTGGTCCCAAGGCCTGGGTTTGTATGTGTGAAATGCTTTGAACAATGCTTGACATATTGCAGGAGCTCAGTAGATGTTAGGAAGATTTCAGAAAGCACAAGTCTAAACATAACACTTGAAAATCTAATAAGCTTATGGGTAAAACTCTTATTTTGTGGAAGGAGTGTAAGTACAGTGTGATCTCTAGTCATTAACACCTTAGGCTCTTTTAAAAGTGCCTTTTTCCCCCTTTATTAAAACATACATAAATTTGAAGGGTAAAGGGAAAAAAATTACTCATGACTGTTATCTAATGTCATAAATTAACACAGATTACTCAAAATTTTTCAGCTTTTCCCCCTTTAATCTTAAATTTATTAAAATAAGTAGCTGTGATTCCACCGTATAAATAATTTAAATAGTTTTTTTAACTTAAGTGGGCTATCATGAATACAGTTTCCTGTTATTGGTATCTACACATAATTATAGATATTCACATAACAATACATCAAGGGGATTTTTACCTTTACTTATTTTACCATAGGACTCTTAAGTTGTTTCAGGTTTTCGTTGTTATGCGTAATTCTCTGATGGCTGTATTTCTTTACAAAAGCTCTTTCTTATTTGTTATTAATCCCTAAAGTATTATTTGCACTAATCCCCAAAGTGGAATCATTGGGTCAAAGGCAAGGATGTCTACGGTCCAATAGGGTCATGTCTCCATTGCTCTCCATGATGGATCCCAATTCATATTCTTATCTGTTGAGGACACTAGATTGGTTTCACTGTACTTCCTCAGTATTGGGTATCATTTCAAAAATCCACTAACATTTGATGGAAAACAATATTTCACTGATGATTAAAACTTTTAATTAATGAATGTGAGTGTTTTCCTCTATGAGTGTTGCCCGGTTTTATTGCTTTTGTGAATTGCCTGATATCTTTTGGCATCATCTTCATGGTACTTTTCTTTTTTCTGTTTTTAATCACAGTGATTTCTTACCTCTTAAAACCACAGACTTCAATTTATATTAACTCTTTGCCAGTATTCAAGATAATAACCTTTTGTGTCTTACATATAAGGTGTTTATTTTCTAGTGTGCTTCCCCTTTCAAGGTTAAAAAAGTTTTGATGTCTTGAATTTTATTCAATATAAAACATTGATCATTTCCTCATGATCAAATGAAATACCATTGTTATTTTTCTAAATTCAGAGAAGTAACAGAAGGACTCATAATCTCTCCACCCATACAACCTCTACTTATAATAAAAAAAAACTAACATTTGTATGTGGATGGTATATTCAAAAGCAAAAATCCCATCTCTCATAACCCTCACCCTGAGTTTTCTTTCTGCTCTGTAAAACGTTTCTTTTGATTTCTTCCAAGAAAGCATGTATTTGCCTATATTTTAAACTGAAAGAGATAATGCTACTCTAACAGTTTTGCACCTTACATGTGGCCACTTAAAAATATATTTTGGAGACATGCCTGGGTGGCTCAGTAGGTTGGGCCTCTGCTTTTGGCTCAAGTCATGATCTTAGGGTCCTGGGCTCGAACCCTGCATCGGGTTCTCTGCTCAGTGGGGAGTCTACTTCCCCTCCTCTTTCTGCCTGTCTCTCTGGGTGCTTGTGATCTCTCTCTCTGTGTCAAATAAATAAATAGATTCTTAAAAAAAAAAAAAATATATATATATATATATATATATATATATATGAGGTATATATATATATATATATATTTTTTTTTTTTTAAGAATCTATTTATTTATTTGACACAGAGAGAGAGATCACAAGCATACCTCATATGAGGTATATATATATATATATATATATATATATGAGATATATATATATATATATAGGAGATGCTCTCACGTAAGTAGTTACAGACCTATGTTCGTATTTCAGCTATATTCTACCAATGGCAGTCCTGTTTGGTTGGTCATATACTGAAAAACCTTTGATTCTCTCAAGGTTGTTTTATAAACTTTACAGTAAGTAAATTCTCCAGTTTCCAGAATTTTGAGAAATACTCAACTTTTTAAAAAGATTTATTTATTTGTTTACTTATTTAAGAGTGAGAGCAGGGGGAGGGGCAGGGGGAGAGAGAGAGAATCCTCAAGCAGACTCACCCCTCAGCGCCATTGTGCTCATACCGCAGAGGCCATTGCGGGCCCCTATCCCAGGACCTTGAGATCATGACCTGAGCTGAAACCATGAGTCCAACGCTGGACTCACATTTATTATGTGACAGAGGGAGCCACGCGGGTGCCTAGAGAAATACTCAATTTTATTTCCTTTGGGGTTGGTAACCCAGTTTCATGCTTAGAACAGTGTAGAGATACAATTAGAAAAAGGCAAATATGAGTCAAGATGGAGGGATTTAAAAAGGGGCCTGGGAGTTCTGAAAGTTTAACTTTGTGATTTAAAATAAGGGCAGTCTTTTAAATTGGCTTTTGTGATGCCTATTGGAATACCATTGTTTTCAGGGTGATTATGCATTTCACACCCATTTTGTTACTATTTTTTTTAGATTTTATTTTTTTAAGTCATCTCTCCACATAACATTGCTCGAACTTACACCTGCAAGATCTAGAGTCACGTGATCTACCACCTGGGCCAGCCAGGTGCCCCCCATTCATGCATTTTAACGTGATGTCATGTTTAGACAGCCATACCAACAAACCTTGCGTATCTGCAAATAAATATGCCACAGGTCAGAATAAGACAGTGACAAGAATAATGCTGTGCCCCGTGTGCAATTAAAAAAGAATTGATCATGATTAATAATCTCATTAATCCAAAACATTGCTCCTCCTTTTACCCCAGCTGTCACCTAAAGAAAAATCTGTCTGTGCTAGTGGGACAATCTTCATTTCTGTCCCATAACCTTGTCCTAGCATTCCATAATGTATTTTCTAGACCTCAGCTTGGTTGTAATGCACAGGAGATGTGCCCTGGGTGTTTTATTCTGGTACCAGTAAGGGTTCAGAAATTAAGAGATAATCTGAGCTGTTGGCTCTTCTGTGTGTGTAGAATAAAGGATGGGTCCAGCCCAGCACACTAAAATGTCTGACCTGTAAAAATAGTAAAGAATTCAATCCTGTTGCTTTTGTGTTTATTATTATTATTTTTAAAGATTTGGTTTTTTTATTTTGGAGGGGGAAGGGCAGAGGCAGAGGTGATGAGGGAGCAGGAGGCTGGCTGAGGACAAAGCAAGAGCTGGCACCTTGCACCCCCTCTTCACCCTTTCCCCTCCATAAGTGTAGCATCCCTCAGGCAGCCCTGACTGCCATGAACAATAAGCAAATAGTTAACTTGCAGAGCTCACAATCCTGCTAGACAGGAGTCTCCCTTGGCTTACAAATGTCCTAAATCTCACTAACAAAGACGATTGATAGCAGGATTGTGAGACCCCACCAAAAAGTCTCCCAAAGATCTTAATGTTAATGGCTGGTCTAAAGACAACATTGATCCAGCAGCAAGGGCAAGGCCTCCGGCAGGCCTGGAACATCCTGGCACCTTGTAGGCCCTCTTTAGCATATGAAAACTCCACTGACACCTCCCTTCCCCTCACCTTCCCCCAACAGCAGGGTACATAACCTGCCATCCCTCACAACCCGGGGCAGCAGCTCTTCCTGCCCACAGGTCCTGTCCCCGTGCTTTAATAAACCACCATTTTGCACCAAAGATGTCTCAAGAATTCTTTCTTGGTCATCGGCTCCGGACCTCAGCCCACCAAACCTCACCTAGGTTCTAGAACTTCATCAGAGGGAAAGAATCTCCCGCAGGCTCCCCACTGAGCACAGAACTGGATGCTGGGCTCTGATCTCAAGACCCTGAGATCACGATCTGAGCCAAAATCAAGAGTCGGAGGCTTAACCAACTGATTCATCAAGGTATCTGGTGTGTTGAGAAGATACTTAATTGATGGAGCACCTGGGTGGTTCATTGTGTTAAGCCTCTGCCTTTGGCTTAGGGCTTAGGTCATGATCTCAGGGTTGTGGGATCGAGGCCAGCATTGGGCTCTCTGCTCAGTGGGGAGCCTGCTTTCCGCCCACCCCTCCACCCCCACCTCTGCCTGCTTCTCTTGCCTGTGATCTCTCTCTGTCAAATAAGTAAATAAAATCTTTAAAAAATTGAAAAGATACTTAATTGTGTATTTTGTTTAATGCTAACAAAATTTCCATTTTCTTAGAGGAAGATTTTTTTAAAAAAGATTTTATTTATTTATGTGACAGAGGGAGACAGAGTGCAAAGCAGGGTGAGCGGTAGGCAGAGGGAAAGGGAGAAACAGACTCCCCGCTAAGCAGGGAGCCTGGTTCAGGACTTGATCCCTGGACCCTGGAATCATAACCTGAACTGAAGGCAGACGCTTCACCAACTGAGCCACCCAGGCACCCCTAGAGAAAGATTTTTTAACAGGGCTCCTTGAAAGGTTTGGTCTTTAAAATTTGCCATCTCATATTAAATGTCCGAATCAACGCAGGCAGTATGAGGAAAAGAGTATGCCACATTTTCTGACTATGTTATTAAATATATATATGTATAGATATATATACATATATATCTCTCTATATATTCGTTGGAATGCTCTTGTCCTACCTTGGCTGCACATTGGCCTGGCATTGCCGTGGTGCTCTTCATTAGGGGGACTCGTTGCTCATGAATTGCATAGGGAAGAACTAAAAAGAGAGATAGAGATAGAAGATCACTGTAATGCTCCAACAGCTCACAGGTCTGCTGAGAGCTGGGCCATTTTGTGCCCAGGGCACAGTAACAAGAAAAAAAAAATGGGATGCAAAGCCCGTGTATGGATGCATCTGTCCCTGTTTCTGATATTGCTAACCCCAGCTGGCGGGTTTGCAGCCCAGCCCTCTCCAGATTAGGGCAGGTGTTCTTTTGAGGTTATTTCTTTCATTAAGCCTCTGTGACTATGTTCGCCTTTTCCCTTTGTGGAGAAAAACATATGCATGCCGTCTGGTTACTATGTAACCTAACTTGCATTCTCCCTGATTACTACATTGTTTCCATCTCTTTTTTTCCTTGGCATAGAGAAAGGGAAAATTTGCTTGTTTTCTGCTTGGTCATTTCAGGAATTTGCCTTGGAGGCTGTGGGGCCAGGCTTTGCTGCAGGCAGACAGAGTTTATCAGATCTGTTAGCCTGCTGCTATTTCTTGAAACCCGTTCTGGCCTCGGAGTCTTGTCCGTTTGGCTTAGGGCAGCATTACAAGCTTACCCAAAGAGCAGGGAGGGCTGCAGCTCACTGATTACCAGGGCAATTCAAATTCTCCCACCGAGCCAAAGGGACAAACAGAAAACCAAACAACAACAGGATGCCTGTTGCCAGTCCAGAGAAACTGCTGGATACCTGGCCCCAGGTAGTCCCGAGACAGACTGGAATACTCAGGCCATCCCTATTCACCGTCTGTAGATCTTCTGCTTTATTGTGCCCTTTGTGATTCAAGACACGGTTATTCATGGGGGGATTTCCATTGAAATCAGAGCCCACTGTGAACCCGGGGCAGGAATCAGGAATTAGAATGACACGCGTTGTCCTTTGTTAGAAAAGAACGCTGGTTCTTCGGTTGCAGACAAATATTTGCTTTTGAAGAATCTGGTGGTGTGTAGGTGGCTTTGTTCACACCCAGGCAGAAACCCCCGCGCTCCCTCTCCCTGCAAGGGGGCAGGCGCACGCATCAGGCAGATAATAGTACGGTGCTTGGAATCTCGGGGTGAGCTACTGAAAGTCAGAACAGCTTCTCACTCCTTTCACTCCCCCCTTCTCCTCCAGCGCATCCTGTTTCCGGAATGGACAGGTCTTCACCCCAAGGAGTCTGCATAGTGTCCTGGGGAGGGTGACCTAGGACAAATGTCTCGTTAACTCCAGGTGGAGATGAGCATGGCCTTCCCGCTTTCTTGCCCTATGCTAAGGCCGCATCAGAGAGAAAGAGAGAGAGGCCTTACATCTTTTATTTTTCAAAGCCAGTGGATTAAGGAGCAGAGAAGCCCGCACCTCTGGGGAGATTGCCCTGAGCCTCAGTTTCTCCATGGGAACCTGAGGAGAAATCATTGTAACCTTTATCTAGCACTTGTTCTTGCTCTCACAGCCTCCCTTGATGTTGTGGGGATTAAACGAATTAATGGGTGCCCGGTATCCATTAATCCATACAGTAAGCGCTTAATACATGTTGGCTCATGAGCCCTGTTTGTGGGCGAGGAACACTGAGGTGTAGGTTGGCTGAGTAACAGCCAGGTGACAGACTACGTCCCAGGGCCCGGGCTCCCCTCGTCCGGAGCATATGGCCTCTGTCACCCCGCCCATACTGCCTTTCAGGAGAATGCTAGCTTCCCCCGCTCAGACATGGGTGGTTGGTTGAATGAAACACAGAGTAACATGTGGGGAAATCACGAGCGTTCCACCTGTCGTGTTGGCCCGAAAGCATAAGCTGGCCGTCTGCAGTGACACCTCGGGCCGGCGACGGGGAGTCAGCGGTGAAGAAGGCTCTGATCCCAGGAAGCAGCAGTGCCGGCGGGTGGTGCCTGTGCTGTAAGGGCCGAGATGAGCCTGTCTCTGGGGGCCGGGAGGGGGCTGAGGCGGGGACCTGTCTGGAGGCAGGTGGGTGGGGTTGGATGCCTGAGGACAGATCTCCGCCCAGCAGAGGTGGTGCCTGGGGACTTGCTGCCACCACCAGGGCCACCGAAGTGTCACAGACACTGCAGCCGGGGTTGGGGGGAGAAGGTGGGACAGATTATCAGGAGTCCGCTCTGTCCACTGCACAGTGCCAATGCCTGTCTACCCAATTAGCTAAGATTCTTGGCACAATTCTTGGCAGATCAATATAAAGCTGAAATATTTTGATTTGATTTGATTTGATTATTCCCCTCCCCTCCCCCCAGGGTGAGAGGGAAATCCTGAAGGGCCAAGTGGCCCTTTTCTAAGACGGGTCAGGGCAGCACTGAAGATCGGAAGATCGCTTGGGTGGAGGAAGTAAGGAAGGAGTGGGTTGGGGAGAGGTGCTCTGAGGTCAATCCCACACAGTAAATGTTGCGGGTCTTGGGAGTGAGGGCAGGGGATGCAGGAAACTGTCCAGGATGTTAACGACTAGAGTCCTAACCCTCTCTGCCCGGCTTGAGGGCTCAGGTAGGTCAAGTAACCTTCCTGGGCTTCCGTTTCCTGTCTGTGAGGTGCACAGCCTCTCTCATTGATCTGAGGGGATGGGGTGGGGTGAACTGGAACCACACTGGGGCGTCTGCTTGTGAAACACAGAGCCAAAGTGATCGGAGTAGGTGAGCTTCAACAGGACCCATGCATGTTGCTTGCTCACTGAATTGGTTTATGAGGGTTGCTAACCCACCCTCCTGCGATGGATACCTCGTGAGTCCTAGAAGAACTTACAGTCTTCGGTTGGTCAGTAACGACATTTGCAGAAAAATAAAGTTCCCCATTTGTTCGTGACTTTGGAGGGGTCTTGTAGAAATCAGAGACTTTCTGAATATCTAGTAACCTTTCACCACTTTAAACGATGGCGAGGATAAATGACGCTGACGGCCGCTTCCTCTGCATCATGAATTATGTATGCAGCGAGCCCTGGAGTTCTTGATGGCTGTGCAGGGCGAATCATCTTTTGTTCTAGCTTATTTCCAGTGGTGGTGCTTGCAAATGAAGAGGTCAACGCAGATGCATTATGGAGCTCTGTTTGGTGCTGGGTGATTGCCTTTTGCCGTCCTCTTCTGTTAGTTGCTTTTGTTTGTGCTTTGCTTATTCTCTATGGACTGGGTCTGCAGTAGGGTGGGATGTGGGAGAGCAGGAGAGGAAGCCTCCCACCCCCGGGTGGTGAGAGCTGTAGGTCGGCTCATGGCAGAGCTCAGCGCGGGCACACCTCTTCTGGGCTCCCTGGGCTTCTAAAGTGGATCTCGTCTCTCCCCGGCCTCCCCTTCCTCCTTGCTGTGCCCTCTTCCAGTTTGTCAGGACAGTGAGTCCCACCAAGATCTTCATGCTCTGTGTAAGAGCAGGTTGGACCTTAACTAATAATAAATAAATAATAATAAATAATAAATAACCCAATAATAAATAAAATAAAGTGGAATAAATTATGAAGAACACACCCAGGATCTGTTCTCCCATGAATTTGCTCTAGACTTTTGCAAGTAGAGAGGATTTAAAACCACGAAAACACAGCAGAGAGTTAGGCTGTGCCTGTTCTCGCCTCCCGCCCCTCCCCCCAGCAAAGATTTCTTTGGGATCTGAGAAAGGTATCAAAGGTACTGTTTAAATTTCACGCATGAAGTAATGATGACTAAAAGCAGAAGCCTGTTATAACATTGCTTATTTTAGTCATTCACAACTTCTTTCTGTAGTGAAAGCCGCTCCCTACTTTACGAGGGGGAGCCTCCCAGACCTTCCCCACCTGGAGCTAATTAGAAAGGGCCTGCCCTTGTATTTCATGGTGGGTGGGTGAGCTGTCTCCCCTTCCCTAAGATGATCCCTCGTGGGGATGATCCAAGGCAAACATCTGAATCCTTGGGAGAGGCTCCACATTGAAGCAAGCTCAAGGCCCCTGGCCACGCCTCGAAGTTCACGTCTACTGAGGACGGATTCTGCGTCTACTGAGGACGGATTCTGCTGTACACGTCTACTGAGGACTGATTGTGCTGTACTAGTCCGTTTAGTTTACTGTCAGTTGAAAAATGTTGCGGCTGGTCATCTCCGTGATTAATTATGGTTCTAGCTCATACTAAATTAAAAAAAATCTTTCCAAGGAAAATCATTTTTTTTTTTTAAGGTTTTGTGTATTTCTTTGGCAGAGAGCGAGAGCGAGCGCACAAGCAGGGGGAGCAGCAGGCAGAAGGAGAGGGAGAGGCAGCTTCCTGCTGAGCAGGAACGCAATGTGGGACTCGATCCCAGGACCCTGCGATCATGACCTGAGCTGAAGACAGACGCTTAGCCCACTGAGCTACCCAGGCGCCCCTCCAAGAAAAATCATTTAACTCTGTTCATCAACATTATTAACCCAAAGCTACAACGCTGTGTTCACGCAATATAGAGAAATGAGATAACACCTACTGTTAACATGTAGGTAGACATTTGTCAGGATGTTCGTTCGCTTAATCCTGCATTCACTCAGGAGGAATTCACTGTGGCCTTCCCGCATTGTACAGGCACCGGGAGGATCTAGTAGGAAGCCCGCTTAGAGATGTCCTTCAGGACCTTGCTCTGGAAAGGGAGATGAGGCTCGTGTATAACTCAGGTAGACTCTAGAGTGAATCTAGACAAAGGGCCCTAGGAATCCAGAGGAGGAAGAGACTCTTTCCAGCTGATCAGGTCATGGAGAAACTAGAATTCCACTTAGTGGTGTGTTGTGAATAAAGAAGTTATGCGTGGTCTTTTTTCTTCTAGAGAGATCAGCAGATTCCTGGGCTTTAACTCATAATTTTTGAATGACTGTTAGCTCATTCTCATTGAGTCATAGTTTGCCTTGCTTTTAAAATCCTGGGGATAAATTAATAATGCAGGATCAGAAACATTGGTTATTTAAACATTTTTTTCTATGTGATACATGTAAAGTACACATGTACCTCCTTTTATTTTTATGCTATTTTAGGAAACTCTTGAGTTTGGTTTGTTTTTGTTTTTGCTATCTTAGGAACAGCTAAAGGCATACTTCCAGTAGTGTGAGATTAATTTTTAATTTGTGCCATAATAATGTAACAAAGCTTATATGGTGAAGAATTCGGTTGGGTCTACCTAAACTATTAACCATTGTGATTTTAATAAAACCATCGCCTTTGTTTAATTGTATTCTCTGCCAGTACAGACTTGAAGAGCTACATCTATCTGCTTTATTATCATGTTTCCTTCAATCTGAAGTCCTGTTTTGTTTCCCTTTCTCTCTTATACTAATGCTTCTTAGCAATGAACACAGTGTGACTATGTTGTGTAGCTGAGCTGTATACTGAAAAGAGTCCTCTCTGGCTTGGTGTCACCTTCTAAATTTTTAGTTATTTTGCAGACGATGGGATTCTACTTTAAAAATGGTCTGGTGTCAGATAAATACCTCCCTGTTCTCTATAGAAGGCTAATTATGCAAGTAAACTCATATCAAATTTCACAATCATGATTTTATTTTAGGATTCCTCGAGGTAGTTGTTCCGTAGGGCAGTTCACAAGACCAGAGACATCCAAAGAGGGACATGAACGTTTTCCATCACATTCATGCAGTTCTGTCCTCCGCAGAAGACAAATGAAGCAGTTATGGTGTGTGAGACCATGTAGGAGATTGGAGGAGAATCAGTGGCCCCTTTGTATCACCAATCCTTCCTACCACCTCTCAGAGTGATCTTTACTAGGTAACCGTACATAGATTCCTCTTCTAAATCCCCATTTGTAACACTGGAGTTCTACCTTCTGCAAAAACAGTGTTCAGTTAGAGTGCTTGGGGCAGGTAAAGTGGCTAGGTAAGTGCAGGTAAAGAGGCTGGTACTCAGTGTGTAATCTTTCCCCCAAATTGCCCAGCCAAGTCTTAAGAGACCCAGGCATGGAGCCTCTTTGCCATCCATCACCTCCTTTTGACATTGTTTTGGGGCTTTTGTGTGCCACATTATCAGGGCAGCATCCGGAGCAAAGTGAGTGAGGAGCAGGTGTGGATGGAGGACCTCTGTTCTGTCGTGGGAAGAATTCCTGTCCTCGTGCTTCTGTCTTCCCGAGTAAAATGATAGGACATCAACCGTTACACAAACCAGGCTTCTGACCTTTTTTTTTTAGATTTTATTTATTTATTTGACAGAGAGAGATCACAAGTAGGCAGAGAGGCAGGCAGAGAGAGAGGAAGGGAAGCAGGCTCCCTGTTGAGCAGAGAGCCCAATGTGGGGCTCGATCCCAGGACCCTGGGATCATGACCTGAGCTGAAGGCAGAGGCTTAACCCACTGAGCCACCCAGGCGCCCCGAGCTTCTGACCTTTTTGGATTCTGAAAGTTACATGCTTCTGAGATCCTGAAAGTCAGATTTGGGAACAAATAGGAGTGGGGCTAGGGGACTGTCGGTTTAATGTTGGCAAGTGGATTTCTATAACATATACCAGCAATTCCCGAGAAGCTGCAGGCCACTCACCCTGAGTAGCCTGAGATTTGACAGTTGAGTGATAAAAAATTGTACTCGCCAGCCACGTTCTGAAATGAAGAGCAGTCATCCAGAGAGGAATGAAGGTCATGTGTCACGTGCTGTTTCTCAGCGTGACCCTCAGCCTTACCTGGGTTGGGTCTGGTGAGCTAGTGTGGCACCTGACTGTGGGTAACTCGTAATCTCCTTCTCTGTCTCCCTTCCGGCTGTGAACCGTCGGACCCAGGAGCCTCCCAGCTTTTTTTTTTTTTTTGCCTTTGGAGTTTTGTTTCTTAAACAAATGGAGCTAGGAACAGCCTCCAATCTTCTCATTTTGAGGATGAAGCTTTTTTTTTTTTTTAACCTTAGGTGGACCCCTCATTGATTAGTTTGGAAACTAGATATCCTTTTGTAGTAGCTGATCTGTGATTCATACATAAGCCAAAAGAAATCAAGTTATCTTTAGGATGAGGAAACTTCAGGGCTCTGTAATAGAACTTCATATCTCACTTCCCACTTTTCTCTTTCTTTTCCTTCTTTCCTTCATTCCGTCTATCTGCCCACCTTTCTTTTTTTAAGCAGAACCTAAAGTGCACAGGTGAATTTAAAGGTAAAATGATTCACAGATCCTACAGGTTTTATCCTGGGATGCAGCTGGGAAAATTCGTTTTACATAATAAAGTAAATAAATTGCAAAACCATCTGGTAAAAAGCTGGTATACATCACAGGAAGGGAAGAGCTAATTTCATGCTTATCGTGGTTCTTATGAGGTAAGGTAAAAATATATCTGAGTATTTTAGGAAAAAAGGATTTGGAAGTGATTTACCAAACCAGTTATTTCAATGGTTCCGCATTTTTGCCCTGCCCAGAACATATCAAAGTTAACATGAGAATATTTAGGGTATGAACTTGGCCCGAGGAACATTAAATGTATTTTTACTTGGCAATTTTTAATATGAAGACATTGTATCTAATGTGAGTGAGGAGGGGAGCAGAGTTGGCGGAGTGGGGTCAGGGCCGTTGTGTTGCGCAAATCCATTGCGTCAGTAGAAACCATGTACCTAGAGTTGGGCAACGCACAGCCCTCAAGGCCATTAGCAGCAGGCCTGTTAGGAATGCAAGTGGAAGGACTTTGTTCATTGATTCATTCATCTGTAAGTTATGGCTGCTTAGGGGCAAAGTACAAATTCAGAGTGAACCAGCTCCCATTCTGGATTTAGGTCCAACACCCAGGGACGTGAGCCTCTGAGATAGGCCAAAGTTGTAGGAATCAGATGATCAATACAGAGGTTAAGAACTTTTTGGTAATATGATCTGAAAAAAATCTGAAGAGTGGAAACCAAGAGTCGAGGAGGTCCTGGGTGGTAGAACAAGAAAAGAGCTTTGGCGGTAACAGCATAGTGGAGAGCCCATTCTTGGTAAGGTCGACGGGGTTGGAATTCTTTATGCCCGGTCTTAGTAGGAAGTAGATGAAGGGCTTTGAAGCCCCCCTGATATGAATGGAAGGAACCACTGTTAATTTAAACAAAAATGGGGGTGGGGTGGTGATAGGAAGAGCAATAGCATCAGTTAGAGGTCTTAGGATATGTCTATCAGGAGTGAACTGTCCTAGGGAGAATCAGTCAGAAGTTATTAAATTATTTAAACATAGGTATTCTGGGGCACCTGGGTGGTTCATTGGGTTAAGCCTCTGTCTTTAGCTCGTGTCGTGATCCCAGGGTCCTGAGATCGAACCCCACATTGGGCTTTCTGCTCAGCAGGGAGCCTGCTTCCCCCTCTTTCTCTGCCTGCCTCTCTGCCTACTTGTGATCTCTCTCTCTCTGTCAAATAAAAAAAATAAAATCTTAAAAAAAAAAAAACCCACTTGGAGATACTGCTACATATCACCTAGAATAGCTAAGATTAAAAAGACAGACTATATCAAGTATTGGTGAGAATGTGTAACAGCTCAGGCTCTCCTGTATTGCTGTTGGGGAGGCAAAATGATATAATCACTTTGTGAACCTGTGGTCGTTTCTTAAAAAGCTAAACGTCCATTTACCCATACAGCACAGCAACTACATACCTGCGTATTCACTCTAAGGGAGATGAAAATCTATGTTTAAAAAAAAGACTTAAATGCAAATGTTCATATCGGCTTTTTTTTTTTTCATTATGGCCAAATACTGGGAACAACTTGTGGGTAATGAATAAACACATTGAATGAGTAAACAAATTGTGGGTTATTACTTAGGAATAAAAAGAAATGAACTACTAGTAAAACAAGAGAGTTGAGTCTCAGAAGCTTTGTGCTAAGTGAAGGGAGACAGACACAAAAGATCACACACTAGGGGGGCCTGGGTGGCTCAGTTGGTTGAGAGTCTGACTCTTGGTTTGGACTGGGGCACGATCTCAGGGTCAGGGGGCCTCTCAGGGTCATGTCCCCCCCTCCCCGCCCCCGGGCTCCATGCTCAGCAGGGAGTCTGCTTGAGACTTTCTCTCTCAAATATCTTTAAGGAAAAAAAAGAGCACCTACTATATGAGTCTATTTGTAAGAAATTTTTGTAGAAAAGGCAGAATACTACATTGACAGGAAGCTAGTGATGTGGGGAGGAGATGTGCTACAAGGGAACCTTTGTTGGGTGATACAAATATGACACACCATGGTTGTGGTGGAGGTCACGAGGGTGGATTTGTCAAAACACATCAAATTCTACACTTAAAATCAACGAATTTCATTACATGGAAATTAGACCTCATTAAAGCTTCTTAAAAAATGATTTCCTTAGGGGCGCCTGGGTGGCTCAGTGGGTTAAGCCGCTGCCTTCGGCTTGGGTCATGATCTCAGGGTCCTGGGATCGAGCCCCGCATCGGGCTCTCTGCTCAGCCGGGAGCCTGCTTCCTTCTCTTTCTCTCTCTCTGCCTGCCTCTTTGCCTGCTTCTGATCTCTCTCTGTCAAATAAAAAAAAAAAGAAAGATGATTTCCTTAGATCTCTAGAAACATACCCCCTTTTCACATGAACGCAGATATATGGTGTGTGATCATATCCTTTTTAGATGAAAAGTTTGGTAAGTGAAACATGTTACTGAAGATATAGCCAGATTTTCTACCTTAGCTTGTGTGGTTGATTAATACTTTATTAGATTGAACCACAGGAAGTTGTTGATATCCAGTAATTTTTGACCTACAAAACAGCAGCAATTTCATATGGTTCAACTAATAGAAGACATTTTGTTTGCTTTCCGATTCATCAGAAAGACTTTGGGCACAGGTTACAGCTCAAGACTATGTGCGGTAGTTAAATTCCAAGGGTTTTGTAGGACAAGAAGCCTCCATTTTTCGTTCTAAGTTATGCGTTTTATTTTACTTCATTGTACTTTAATTCAGCTCAGTAGATACTTTATAGATCTCTGCCATTTTCAGGGCCTTTTGCTTGGAATTAGAGTGGATGGATATACAGATGAGTTTACCACTCCTGCCCAAAGGAATTTAGGTGATGAAATTAAAAGTCAGGTGTGGACTTTGTCATAGTCATAGACAAGAGACTGAAATACAGTGCTTGATTGTCATTGTCTCTATTGTAGCAACTATAAGAAGGTATTTGGGTTTTCTTACTGAAGAAATAAGGGGTTGTGGATTTGCGTACATAAACATATGCATATATGAACCTGAAGAAAAAGTGGAAATAAGACCAACAATTCAGTTTGCTTGAAAATTGACCACTCTGCCAAGAGCAAGCCTCTCTTATGTTTTCAAGTGGAGTCGGTATAGTTTGCCCTCACTTGGTGCATGACCTCCTACTGACTCATTAGTTATTGGTTGAGTGTATTGGGCCATTGTCTTGAGTGAGATGATGAATGCTTGAGACTTGCTTCTGGGTATCTTCATGGTCTTTCATCTGGAGTGCAGAAGATGTTGGACAAGTAGCTGCCACTTCATTCTATGATTGAACTTCATTGTTTGCTAAGATGGTGACAGGGCCCACACTCCATGGAGAACCCTGGGAGACTCACTCCTAAAGGCATGTTCTAGAGAACTCAGTGCAGCAGTGATCAGTGTCTGGTCAACTCGAGGCCCAGTTTTCTTAGGTTTCTAAGTGGAGACCCATTCAAGCAAAATGGAAAAGAAGAGCAGAGTGTATGCTCTTCATAGTTAGGGAACGTGTTTCCTAACTATGTTTTATTTTTTCCTCTTTCTAATAATGGAGTGTAGAGAATGGGGAGGGCAGGTGGTTCTTCTTTTGATGTGGAATGGAGTTATCCTAGCAATTAGGGATTAGATTGTTGACACATAGGCTCTTGTTTTTGGACATCTGCCACAGAAGAGAATGTACCCAAGAAACGATGTTATGGAAATGGGATGGGTTTCCATGTTTTGTTCTTGTGCTCTCTTTATGGAATCTCAGGTCTCTGTGTGTGTGTTCCCTCGGACAATAGCCTTTTGATTAAGGATTTGCAGCTATGAAAAGGGGCAGGCATAGCCAAATGAAGCACTTAGGTAGTTTTTTTGGTGGTTATTATGGAACAGTAGAAGAGAGTACAGGCTTTGGAGCCAGACAAATATGGTTTCAAACCCTACATCCTCTGTGTAAGAAGTTTTAATTCTGAGCAAGTTATTTAATTTCAAGTTGCCATTTTCCTTATCGGAAAAATGGGATTAATATCAGACGTCACTTAAAGTTGTTGGAAAATACACACCAAGTGCTAATATTCTTTTTTAAATATTCCTTTTATTTTTTTTTTAAAGATTTATTTGTTTATTTGAGAGAGAAGGAGAGCCAGCTCTTGAGCAGGGGGAGGGGCAGAGAAAAAAAGGGAGTAGAGAGAATCTCAAGCAGATTCCATGCTGAGCCCAGAGCCGGACACTAGGCTCGACCTCACAAACTTGAGACCATGACCTGAGCTGAAACCAAGAGTTGGACACACAACCCACTCTACCACCCAAGCATCCCCATTAAATATTCTTTTTAAAATTATCATACAGCAAAATTAACTCTTCTGGGCATACAGTTCTATGAACTATAACTCCTATGTAGATTCATATAATCACCACCGCCATCAAGATACAGAAAAAATGGGGCACCTGGGTGGCTCAGTTGTTGGGTGTCTGCCTTCGGCTCGGGTCATGATCCCAGAGTCCTGGGATTGAGCCCCGCATTGAGCCCTCTGCTCTGTGGGAAGCCTGCTTCTCCCTCTCCTACTCCCTATGCTTGTGTTCCCTCTCTCATGGTCTCTCTCTCTCTAATACATAAATAAAATCTTAAAAAAAAAAAAAAAAAGATACAGAAAAATTCCATTACTCCCCAGAAAACTTCTCCTGCTGCCCCTTTATAACCCTCCCTCTGTCACAAAGCCTTCTTCCTGAAAAGGGTCTTGGGGTACAAATTATGCTTAATTTCTATTTTATATCACCCCAAATTTAGGAAAATCTTCGGCTATGATAAAATACAGCTATCTGTTAGGAATTACTTCTCTAGGTTATGGCTAGAAGGTTGGCGGAGGGGGGGCAATATGGAATTTTTTTCTTTTTTTTCTTCTCCCTTTCCACCTTTCTCAGGATCTACTTCCATATTCCTGTGCATTGGAGATGCCAAACTGCAGAAAGTCTAATTCCAAAACTACTTCCTTTGCTTTGAGAGATTCTTTTTTTTTTTTTTTTTTTTTAAGATTTTATTTATTTATCAGAGAGAGAGAGGGGGAGAGAGCGAACACAGGCAGACAGAATGGCAGGCAGAGGCAGAGGGAGAAGCAGGCTCCCTGCTGAGCAAGGAGCCCGATGTGGGACTCGATCCCAGGACGCTGGGATCATGACCTGAGCCGAAGGCAGCTGCTTAACCAACTGAGCCACCCAGGCGTCCCTGAGAGATTCTTTTTAATGGAATCATGCATTGACATGAAATTTAACAAAACTGTGTTTTGTGCCACATTTCGCATTAGCCCTACCAAATTTGTAAAATATGTGCTTTGCGTATAAAATCCCTCCATCATTAGAGGCACGCGGAGTTCTTTGAAAACGGCTCTCTGCCCTTAGGTTATCTGCGTTCTAATTTAGGAGACCAAACTAAGATAAAGAAGCCTTGCTGTCTGTTATAGCTTAAATTGTGCCTCCTTCCCCCAAGATATGCTTTCGTTAACCCCCAGGACCTCAGAATGTGACCTTATCTGGAGACAGGGTCATTACAGAGGGAAGTAAGTCAAAATGAAAACGTTACGATCTGTCCTAATCCAGCGTGACTTGTGTCCTTATAAAAAGGGGCAGTGTAGACTCGGACATGCACGCGGGAGAACACTGTGTGGACAGGAACCGGGGGTGCAGTGGAAGCCAGGGCACACCTGGGATTGCCAGCAGCCACCAGAAGCTTGGGGGAGCCTGGGTCAGCCCTCAGAGGTGGGACCAGCCAGCCAGCCCCTGGGTCTCAGCTTTCCAGCCCCCAGAAATGAGACAATGACACCGTCTTCCACTTGCACACCCTGTCTGTTCACCTCGGTTCCCTCAGCCCCGCTTCCTCGTCACACTGATGAAGTTCTTGAACCTAGGTGAGGTTCGGTGGGGTGAGGTTCGGAGCCGACCGCTAAGAAAGAATTCTTAAGACATCTTTGGTGCAAAAAGGTGGTTTATTAGAGCACGGGGACAGGACCTGTGGGCAGACGGAGATGCTGCTGCCCCGGGCCTGTGAGGAGTGGCTGGTTATATACACAGGAGTTGGGTAGGTGAGGACAAGGGGGTGTTCAGAAGGGCTATTGGGGTAAAGAAGACTGTCAGGATATTGAAGGCCTGGTTACTATCAAGCCAAGGCCACTTTCCCTCTAATGAGGCACTAACAGAAAGACAATTAGGAGTCTCCTGGTGGAATGTCACATTCCTGCTATCAAGCGTCCTTGTCAGTGAGATTTAGGTTTAGAAGAAATTTAACTTTCTTTACTTTTCCTTCTACCTCAGCCTCCTTCAGTTTTTATGGAGGGGAGGGTGACATTAGGGCTTGAGGAATTGAGTTCTGTGCCTTTGGAAATTGGGCTATTGATAAGGTAACTTCTTTGTGGTAAATCTCAAGGGCATTTGTAAACCAAGAGAGGCTCCTGCCTTGCAGGATTGTGATCTCTGCAAGTTAACTATTTGTTTTCCTTCTAGGGTAGTCAGGGGTGCCTGAGGAATGTGACACATATTACTGAGGGGAGCGGGTGGAGAGGGGGTGCAAGGTGCCAGCTTTTGCTTTGTCCTCAGCCAGCCTCCTGCTCCCTCATCAACACGATCTTTTTGGTGTTCAGTATTTGAATGTAGCCGAAGGCAAACAGCCACGCGGTGTGGTTTCCCCTTCAGCATACGACCTCACCACTCTCTAGTGTCCCCTGAGAATGCGAGACCGCCCTCGGCGGTGTGCCTTCTCCCTCTCTGGGGTGACAGTTTCTCCTCTCTGTGAGTGTGCAGCAGCCTTCGTCCCCCTGTCTGCACATGTCTTTTGTTTTTTATTTTACTGGGAGAAAAGGAGTAGGATGAGAATGTCCTCCTCTGCCTGACACTGCCTCTGTCTGCTGAGTGTATCCATCCCCATATCCTGTCTTCGCCTTGCCTGTCCCCTAGACGAGCCACCCCTGTCCCAGCCACTTATTCAGAGACACCTGCACTTGTGTCTTCTGGAGCATTCAGTTCTTACACGGAGTGTTTTCCCGCTCTCCTGCGCATCACTTTCCCCTCCACCCGCTTATTCCCATCCGTCTGTAAGATCTTTCTGGAACAACCAAAGCATGTTTTACCTGATGGCCCTCTCTTGCTCTCTACACCTTGTTTATGGTCAGTTTCCTTAGAAACATTGTTCATCCTCTGTATTTACTTCCTTGCTTCTTTCTCTGAAGCCTCCCAGCCTTTTGCTTTAAAGGATTTTATTTACTTATTTGACAGAGAGTGTACACACAAGCGATAGGGCACAAGCAGGGGGAGCAGCAGAAGGTGAGGGAGAAGCAGGTTTCCTGCTGAGCTGAGAGCCCGATGCAGGGCTGGATCCCAGGACCCTGAGATCATGCCCTGAGCTGAATTCAGTTGCTTAACCGACTGGGCCACCCAGGTGACTCTCTCTGAAGCTCTGTCAGTCAGACTGTCCCCACCATTTCTCCAGGGCTTCCCTGGTGATGCCTGTGTGGTCAGTGGCCTTGTCTCCCACTGTTGTTCCCTCCATCCTTCTGGAGACACTGCCTTGCCCTGGCTTCCTGTTCCTTTGCTGCTTTGGGGAATATTCCTACATGTGGTGGTCTTCTTGCCGCATGGCCTGCTTTGCCCAGTCACCTTTGCTGGGGCTGCTTCCTCACCCCAGTGTCCCCGTGTTGCAGGCCACCGGGGATATGTCTGTGAAGGGCCACATAATGAGTCTTTCGGGCTTTGCAGACTGTTCCATCCGGCTGTAGCTACTCTACTCGGGCGCCATAGCACAAAAGCCCTTGGAATTACATACATTTGAGTGAGTGTAGCTGTGCCCCAGGAAGACTATTAGGGACCTTGATATTTTAAATTCAGATTTTTTTTTTTTTAGTTTTTCAAGCCATCTCAAAAATGTTGATACTACTCTTAGCTCACAGATCATACAAAAGAAGAGCTGGCCTGTTTGGCTGAACTGGTTTGCGGACAAGCGTCCTGTATCAGGGAGCAAGGTCACCCCCTCCTTGGTCTTCATACACTGTACGTGTGCTGATGACAGAAACTTGGGTCTCCAGCTCTACTCCTTCTGTCTGAAGCTACCATATTTAGCTTCCTATTTCGTATCTCCCCTTGAATATCTCCCAGGCATCCTGTGTCTAAAATAGAGCTCTTGATTTCCCCCCCCTTCTCAAGACGACTTCTTTCCCTGCCGACTGAGTTAGACCTTGGTAACGGTGTAGGGAGAATGCGGCTGCCCCAGATTTAGAACTGGAGTGTGGTGGCGAGAACAAGTGGGGACTCTGGAGCCAGACTTGGATCCACAGCCCGACTTTCAGCTCCTTGCTAGCCGCATGACCTTGGGAAAGTTACCGGACCCACCACTCTCTCTTTAAATGTGAAAAATACTGACTTTAATGGAACATGAGGATGACAAATAATGTGCCTGACCTACGGGGTTGGCTCGGAAGATCATTAACAGAAACCATAGTAAAAGCTACTCAAAACGTTGATATCAGATGAAGGAAACCTTTTTTCTAGTCTATTTCTATAACAATAAAGATAGCTTACCAGACCGGAGTATCAGTGAGTGCATCGGGGAATACAGAAGGATGTTCAGAGAGAGAACGCCATCTGGCAGGTTACAACTTCCACAGGTAGGGCGCGTTTGTGAACTGGAAGTCTCACCAATCTCCCGCCCAATGAGAACCATAATGAAGGGTGTTCTGGGTTGCCTGTGTCCCCTCAGATTCCTGTGTTGAAGTCCTAAGTCCTGGTACTCTGAATATGACCTTATTTGGAGACCATCTTGAAAGAGGTAATTAAATTCGGGGCGCCTGGGTGGCTCAGTGGGTTAAGCCGCTGCCTTTGGCTCAGGTCATGATCTCAGGGTCCTGGGATTGAGTCCCACGTCAGGCTCTCTGCTCAGCGGGAAGCCTGCTTCCCTCTCTCTCTCTGCCTGCCTCTCTGCCTACTTGTGATCTCTCTCTGTCAAATAAATAAATAAAATCTTTAAAAAAAAGAAAGAAAGAAAGAGGTAATCAAGTTCAAATGAATTCATTAGAGGGACTCAATCCACCTGGGCTGGTGTCCTCAGAAAAAGTGAGAACTTGGGGACAGACAAGCACACAGGGAGAACACAGCCATCTACAAGCCAAGGAGAGAGAGAGGTTGGGATAAGGTTTGCCCTGACAGCCCTCAGAGGGAACTGGCCTTGCACACACTTGGATTTGGGGCTTCTGGCTTCCAGAACCGCGAGATAGTGCATTCCTGTTTCAGTGTCTGGTACTTTGTCACAGCAGCCCTCATACACTCATTTAGACACGATCAGGAGGACTTCTGCGGCAGGACCTGATTTAGGGATCTTGGCTCACACCTTCCTTGTCCTCTGTTGCCTCTGAGCTGTGCTTACTGTCCCCTGTTGCTGGAAGGAAGCAAGAATTCGTGAGCAAGTGAGAGCCACAGTTACACTTGAGGCTGAGATCAGAGAAGCCCAGCCTTGCTGCTCTCTAAATTCTCAGCCTGTCTGACCCCAGGAGCCTGTGAACGAGAGCAGCATTTCCCACAGTGTGTTGTGTGGATTAGCAATCCCAGGAGATCCTCTGAAAAAAAGGTTTCTGGTCAAATTAGTTTCGGAAAAGCTATATTTTTGCAGAGCTGTTTTTTTGTAAAGCACCAGGTATCTCAGGATGCGAGAAAGTCTCTGAGAAGTTCCACAGTTAACAAACATGGTGAGCCTTGTCTGGACAAGCATTTCTCAAACTTAGGTGACCCCAGAACCTGTACGTGTATGTGTGTGTGTGTGTGTGTTTGTGTGTTTGTGTACGTGTACGTATGTATGTGTGTGTAACACTTGCTAACATTTCTTAGGGCTGGTCTTATATGGTATATACTTTGAGCAATGCTGGTAGAGAAATCTTGCTTAAATTCATTGTATAGCTTTTTTTTTTTTCATTGTATAACTTTTTTGACTCAGAATACCAGTTATGAATACCAGAATATCAATTATGGATATTTTCACTTTCCTTATATCTACTTAGCTCTGATCCATTGCATAAACTTTCTTTTTATAGTTTTATTGAAGTGCAATTGACCTATAATAAACTGCACATATTTCAAGTGTACAATTTGATACTTTTTAAAAAATTTTTTAATTTTTTATAAACATATATTTTTATCCCCAAGGGTACAGGTCTGTGAATCACCAGGTTTACACACTTCACAGCACTCACCAAAGCACACACCCTCCCCAATGTCCATAATCCCACTCCCTTCTCCCAACCCCCCTCCCCCCAGCAACCCTCAGTTTGTTTTGTGAGATTAAGAGTCACTTATGGTTTGTCTCCCTCCCAATTCCATCTTGTTTCATTGATTCTTCTCCTACCCACTTAAGCCCCCATGTTGCATCACCACTTCCTCATATCAGGGAGATCATATGATAGTTGTCTTTCTCTGCTTGACTTATTTCGCTAAGCATGATACCTCTAGTTCCATCCATGTTGTCGCAAATGGCAAGATTTCATTTCTTTTGATGGCTGCATAGTATTCCATTGTGTATATATACCACATCTTCTTGATCCATTCATCTGTTGATGGACATCTAGGTTCTTTCCATAGTTTGGCTATTGTGGACATTGCTGCTATAAACATTCGGGTGCACGTGCCCCTTTGGATCACTACGTTTGTATCTTTAGGGTAAATACCCAGTAGTGCAATTGCTGGGTCATAGGGCAGTTCTATTTTCAACATTTTGAGGAACCTCCATGCTGTTTTCCAGAGTGGTTGCACCAGCTTGCATTCCCACCAACAGTGTAGGAGGGTTCCCCTTTCTCCGCATCCTCGCCAGCATCTGTCCTTTCCTGACTTGTTGATTTTAGCCATTCTGACTGGGGTGAGGTGATATCTCATTGTGGGTTTGATTTGTATTTCCCTGATGCTGAGTGATATGGAGCACTTTTTCATGTGTCTGTTGGCCATCTGGATGTCTTCTTTGCAGAAATGTCTGTTCATGTCCTCTGCCCATTTCTTGATTGGATTATTTGTTCTTTGGGTGTGATACTTTTTTTTTTTAAATTAATCTCTTTACTCAATGTGGGGCTCGAACCTAACAATGCCAAGGTCAAGAGTTGCATGCTCTGCCAAAGGGGCCAGCCAGGGGCCCCGATATAAGGGATTTTTTGTTTGTTTTGGTTTTCAGTTTTGTTTTTTTTTTAATCTATTAAGTGAAGATACAGAAAACTCTTGCAAGAGTGAGGGGGTTCCTGGGGTGCCTGGGTGGCTCAGTGGGTTAAGCCTCTGCCTTCGGCTCAGGTCATGATCCCAGGGTTCTGGGATCGAGCCCCATATCAGACTCTCTTCTCGGCAGGGAGCCTGCTTCCCCCTCTCCCTGCCTACCTCTCTGCCTACTTGTGATCTCTTTCTCTCTTTCAAATAAATAAATAAATAAATATATATATATATATATATATATATATATATATATATATATAATCTTTAAAAAGAAAAAAGAGTGAGAGGGATCCCAACAGTGTTGCCCCCGATACAAGTTTTGATGTGTGTGTATACCCATGAAACCATCACCACAATCAAGATAATGAACATGCTTATCACCCCAAAAGGCATAATCATTTTAATACAGTAATTGTGGTATCACATCATCAATTTAAGTAGAATAGACCTCGTCTGTAGCTCTAGTCCCAATAAATAGTTCAATATTGAATCTTTCTTCATCTCCAAAACTGGATGGGCCATTTAGAATTTTCTTATATCTCAAAAGGTAATAAAAAATGGGGTGAAGAAAAGCACTTTGATTTATTTATGTTTAAATGACACAGAGACATCAGAGTCTTCCTTCAGTGTATATGAGCTAAATCTCTTGCATAGAGCTGTTGTACACAGCAAAGAGGAGAATGTGTGTGAAAGTGCATCACCATGCCTGGCCCATTGTAGGCACTCACTAGACCATTTCCTTCTTTCCCTTCCTGGTTCCTTAGTCACCCCCTGTCCCCCTTCCAGTTGGTGTCCAGGTGGGTCAAAGGTTGGATCAAAGGTTGTCGGGCTTGGAGGGAGGGAACTGACCCAGAGCAGTGTTAGGCATTTTGCTTGGTGCAGCTCAAGTATCTGGGTCATCTTGGTTTTTCTCAATTTGTTTAAAGAAAGTTTTACCAAAAGTTGGTGTTGCTGGATTATTGGTGACGTCGTGCACATATCAGTAAGTGGAGCAGAGGAGCAGATGGTACTGGCTAACTAGAGAGCAGCACTTCCTTTAGGTTTTAGGCAGCTTTTAAAATTACTTTGTAAATGTCACACTTTGTTAGGTTAACAGAGTTAAAAGTCATATATATTTATCAAGGTCACAAAACAGAAGACCGATTAATTTTGAACTCATTTTTTTTAAAGATTTTATTTTAATTTTTATTATTTTTAAAGATTTTATTTATTTATTGGACAGAGAAAGAGACAGCGAGAGAGGGAACACAAGCAGGGGGAGTGGGAGAGGTAGAAGCAGTCTTCCCGCCCGAGGGCAGGGCTCCATCCCAAGACCCTGGGATCACGATCTGAGTCAAAAGCAGATGCTTAATGACTGAGCCACCCAGGTGCCCCTAAGAGATTTTATTTTTAAATAATCTCTACACCTGATGTGGGACTTGAACCTACAACCCAAGATCCGGAGTAGCATGCTCCACCGACTGAGCCAGCCAAGGCCCCTGAATTCATTTTTAATTAAAATTATTCTTAGAATTAATTTCATTATTTTAATTAATTTCACTTGTCAGTTATTTGTACTCATTTTTGTTTTTAATTTATATGCATGTTACTTGTGTTATCTATATACTACTTATGTATATATATGTTATATACAAACTTTTTTAAAAGATTTTATCTATTTATTTGACAGAGATCTCAATTTGGGGGAGAGGCAGGCAGAGAGAGAGAGAGAGAGAGAGAGAGAGGAGGAAGCAGGCTCCCCACTGAGCAGAGAGGCTGATGTGGGGCTCCATCCTAGGACCCTGGGATCATGACCTGAGCTGAAGGCAGAGGCTTTAACCCACTGAGCCACCCAGGCACCCCAAACATATATATGTTTTTATTTGAACATTACTTATTGAATGTGGTTGAGATGACTAGATTATTTGTAGCTAAATAAGAGGAAGAAGAAAGTACCCTTAGGTACTAGAAAGTACCCTTAGGTACTCTAGAAAACTGACTTGTTTATTCAAGTCAGCAAAAGTTGGCATATTTTGGCTTGCAAGGAATCTCATCATGGAGTCAGAGATTTGAAAGGGATATTAAATTAGAAGTAAACCTATCCTAACCAATGAACGTTAAGTTGACTCTTTAATAGTTAATTAGTGGGGCCACCTCTGGAATCAAATCTTTCACAAACTTTCTGTTTAAATTTGAATTTAATGCAGTCCGCCCCCCACCCCCAACCATGCCTACTTTGTTTAATGGCCTTTGTTTAATTTGTTTTTGGCTTTTAAAAAATAAAATTTTTTTTTAAAAAGAATTTGGCAGTGCTTTCCAAAATGTTTCCTTCTGCACTGCCTCCAAAACAAAATTACAAACAGGTTGACTTTTTTGGAGGCGTGGGGGGGTGCGGAATGCATTATGAAATCATGTAAATGTGTGTGGTTTGAATGAGTTCTAAGGTTGGACCTTGAAAGCTGAGACTTTGAATATACTTCTTTTTCTTCACCGCCTAGAGAGTGATGCCAGCTGTTAGGAAAGTGTAGCAACAGAACCTGCAGAGCCACCCGCGTGCAGTACCCAGGGAGTGCCCATAAGAGGGGCCCTGGCCGCTAGGGTTGCAACCTCGAAGGCCTCATCCAGGAGCTCATCAGTTTACTGGACATCATGGCATCTCTGCTATGCGCCGTGACAACGCCACATGCTGGGGATGCACAGATGAATGGGCTGGGGACAAAAGGCCAGTTTTATTTTTTAAAGTGTTAGTATTTTTTAACACCGAGACATGAGACCTTGTGAGTAACATGGCATTAAGCTAATTACCCAGTTGTGTTGGAACTATTGTCTTAGATATGTTCTAGGTTTTCCACCAGTGGACCCCAAAGCCTTACCTAATGCATCTGGCAGCCGTCATGTCCTCTTTTCCGTAGTCCAAGGCAATTCCAGCAGGAAATAGGTACACACCACCTGTTTCTCAGCTTTTATGCTTTCTTTTCACCTTCTTGTTGCTTTTTCTCAAGGGGAAATGAAGTAGCCCTTCATAAGTAGGTTCAGGGGCCTGAAGGCTGGAGGCATGTCTGTGCCAGGCTGGGCAGGGGCCGCCTGCCAGAGCACCATTAAGAGAGAATCACGTGGCCAGGCCATTCCAGCACAGTCCTTGCTTGACCTCACCTGACCTTCCACTCTCTCCCTTGCCCAACTCCCTTGGCTGCTGGCGCCAAAAAAAGACCTCAAGATATAAAAGGGAGAGTTAATTTTCCCAATATGGGCCCCCCAATCTTACTTCCAGAGCTGTGTACATGAGTTGTGTGGGGGGAGTCCCTCATTTCAGCAGAGGTGGCGAAGACCATCCTCTAAATTGTACCTAAAACAGGCAGACCGTGCTAACTCAAAGCATACGAGTCATGATGATTATTTGGCATTGTAAATAACTCGGTTTATTTGTTTATCTTTCTTTCTCAGATACCATGGCCAGTATGCTCTGAGTCCTTTTAGATTAGCTCCACACTAACCTGCTTCAGATGCAAGGAATGGCAGAAAGCCTAACGAATGTTCTTCACAATCGTTGAGGTTTTTGGTTTACACATGAAGATGATGTGGCATCGGTACAGTTCTTTTCCTTATCCAGATGACCCTTACTGAGCACCTGCTGTATGCAAGCCCCTTCCCCCATGCTTTCATATGGGTTCCTTTGAAGTTACCAACATAGCTCTCTGAGTTTTAAGCAATTCCTGGAAGTTTCCGAAATTTCAGCCAGCTTGGGGATTACTTCTTAACGCTGTAGGTAATACTCCTGAAGGAGGAATGCTGGGTGATGTCCCACTGCAGGGGAAGAACACTTGGAACGCTTAAGCAAGTTCCTGAATCAGGATGATAGAGTCTATAGAATATAGAGAATTCTAGAATAAAACAATTCTAATTCTAATTCTAAAACAATTCAGTATTTCTTTTTATTAGGAAGGGTAGATAATTAATTGGTGTGCTGCATTAGGATTTAGTGGCTCCTTTACCTGTGTTTTTCAAAGTACCTGGTAAGTGCCTGTAATCCTTCGTCCTAACCTTGTTCTTGTTCAGGTCTGGTTCTCACCGGACAGTGAGCTCCTGGAGGACAGATACCATATCTTTTTTTTTTTTTTTTTAAGATTTTATTTATTTATTTGACAGAGAGATCACAAGTAGGCAGAGAGGGAGAGAGAGAGGAGGAAGCAGGCTCCCCGCTGAGCGGAGAGCCCAACGCGGGACTCGATCCCAGGACCCTGAGATCATGACCTGAGCTGAAGGCAGCGGCTTAACCCACTGAGCCACCCAGGTGCCCCCAGATACCATATCTTACTCATCATTGTTCTCCAGAGCCTAGTGCGATGGTAGGACTGTCAGATAGTATAAGGATGGGCAGTTGAATTTGATTTTCAGATAAATAACAGCTAGTTTGATTCTGAATATGTCCCATATATTCACATATCAATAAACTTGAGTTTTATATAAACAACAAATAATTTTTTAAGATAACTATGTCCCTGGCCATATTCAGATTTAACTGGTAATCCTGTATTTTTATTTGCTACATCTGACAGCCCTCTATAATGTCCATTACTTAGAAACTATTTTTTTTTTTTTAATCTAAACGGTAAAATTCTACAATGTCCACAGCTAAGGCAAATCAAGGTGTTCAGGGGTACTGGTCATGTCCATGAAAAGTAGGATGGAAATTGCAAATAAGAGTAATTACCCCCTTTACAAGTTGTATTAGTGCAGATGGACCATTTCACCTGCAACAACTAGATAGCCTTGATTATAGAAATATGTAGCGAGGACCCGAATTAAAGGATTGGCTCGTGTTCCTTGCCTTCCGTGAGCCAGGCACTCTCAATCCAAGTTTCTTATGTTCCCAAGCCGCCATCTTGGGAGATCATGCCTGTGGCCAGATGAAGTAGTTGTCTGGGATTATGGAACCGGGGCTGCGTCAGGGACTGTTCCCCTTCTCCCTTTCTGCTTTTCTGTTCCTCTCATTGCTGGTCTCCAGCACCCAGCTTCCTTCCTGAGAGGTGAGCAGGGACAGGCAGGAAGGGAGGTGGTCATCTCTTGAGCTAGAGGAGGTCAGAGCAGAGTATGACGGTGCTGGGTATTTTAAACCTCCAGATTTTTGCGGCGTGTGTGAGTATGTGTGTATGGGTCAGTGTATATACAGAGTGTGCATAAGCCTTCATGTCAGCATGCGTGAATGATAATCTCCTCATTTTCCTGGTAGAGAAATGGAGCAGGTAGGCGTGAAATCAGGGGCTTCAGAGCAGAGACACAGGCTGATTCGAATGTGGTTGCTGCTGAGACTAGAATCAGGAGCTCCTGCCTCCTTTGGGGAATACTTTTTTTTTTAGGCCATCTTCCCATCCACAAAGGAAGACTCTGAAATAGGTCTGGGTATTAATGGTTTTTTGTGGAAATGTAAACAGTCCTGACCTTAAATATTTGGAAGTGAGGACTCATGCCTTTCTCCCAGAATATAAATTTGACTCAGTTAAGTCTAAAAACAATTGCAGCCTAATATAAGAAACCATTTAGCCGACTTTGTCCAGATGTCAGCCAAATTAGAGCTTTGCAGGGTGGGGTGTATTCTGTTGGCTGCACTCTGTTAGGGAAAGCAAAAATAGAAAGCTTTCTCTAGACTTGAGAACCAAATCAATGTATGGGCATTAAGAGCATCAGTGGCAAATGGCCACGGAAGTCGGAATCTCAGCCTTAAGAGAGGGCATGCTGGTGTCCTGAGAACACAGAATTTGCAAAGCAACAAAGTGCCACCAGTGGTTCTGAAGCTGTCGAAAGCAGCAGATACTGGATAGAATCCCTAGTCGGGCTAATCACACGTGTAATGTGCCAGGCAGTGAGGCCACCTCAGCTCTCTGGAGGAGGATTCCTGGTAGGGGGCTGGCTCCCTTGAGAGGAAGCTGGCATCCCACCCCCAGTACAGCCCTTTGTAGGGATGCACTCGATGCCGGGGAATTTACACTCCAGCTTCAGTTGTGCCCAGAGAAAATATTTATTCTCCATCTCCAAGGCCTTACTGAGCATGGAGGGCACGGTGATTGTTCTTGAAGTCTTACCCATGCCAGAAAACCTTGTTCACTGGAGGCATCAAAACTTCCTCTTTTCCATGTGCCTTAGTTTAACATCATTGGTAGTGTTTTGCTCAGATTAACTTCCCGTGTTTGTTTTTATTTTAAGCCTATTCTTTGGTTAAAGTGTTACTTCGTGAATGGAAGGAGAAAAATAAAGCAAGGGAAGGGGTATAATATGGAAGAATAGAGTTTCTCGTTTCTGTTCCTGTTCTGCAACTACAGATAAGTACTGTAAGCTTGTTATTCCCTGGTTGTTGAACAAGACACTGAAACTGCATTTTATAGTACTACATGGTGTATTTAACTTGGTTAAACAGCCAAGCAAATCAGTCGTTTAGCCTAGACTGCAACTCCACAGGCACTTTGAGAGCCTGTCTTGCAGCATCCAGACCTTCCTTCCTGCGGCCGTCTGCAGCGATCCGTGCACTCATGGAGCAGGAGTTTTGCTAACTGTTCATCGTGTGTTGTCTGAGGCCCAGTGTCCTCCTCACCTGCCAGGGTTCTTTTCATTGCAATGACAGAAACTTTGCAAATATTAAGGACCAGAAATACTAAGGATACTAAGCATCAGTGTTTGGGATCAGACGATAAACTGAGTTCCTGTGCCTCACACCCAAATCTCAGTCATTGCACAAATGCAACGGGCAGCTTCTTTGGGAATCCCTAAAATAAGCAGAGCTTAATTGGGAAAACACACTTTGGTGTTTTTTTTTGTTTGTTTGTTTGTTTGTTTTTAAAGATTTTATTTATTTATTTGACAGAGAGAAATCACAAGTAGACGGAGAGGCAGGCAGAGAGAGAGAGAGGGAAGCAGACTCCCTGCTGAGCAGAGAGCCCGATGCAGGACTCAATCCCAGGACCCCGAGATCATGACCTGAGCTGAAGGCAGCGGCTTAACCCACTGAGCCACCCAGGCGCCCACACACTTTGGATGTGTAATTTTTGTAATTCATCTGGCTCTGGATTTTTCTCCTAAGCCCTTGAGGCAGATTTCATTCAGTTCATAGCCCTAGGTGAGATTCTGTATTATGAAGCTTCTCCAAGGAGAAGCTGATGGGCTAAACAGGCCACGAGTTCCCAGAGCAGTAAAACCATCCACGGAGCTGTTGGAGTGTATCTAGGACTTGCTAGAAGAGGGAGTTGCTAGGTGGGAAGTGGAACAAAGAACAGCTCTGCTGAGGGGCGCCTGGCTGGTGCAGTCAGTTCATCACCTGATCTTATTTCAGCTCGGGTCATAATCTCAGGGTCATGAGATCGAGCCCCAGTAAGGGCTCCACACTCATGTTCGCTCTTTCAAGTGAATAAATAAATCTTTAAAAAATCACAATAAAAAAAAGAAAAGTTCTGTTGAGATTACACTAGCAGTGAAGGGTTAGGTGGGTTAATGGATGGTGTGGTGGCCTGGGAATTCAGGGACCTCAGGTATTATTTCTACATATAAACTCTGATTTTGGACATTTCCACGCTCAGGTCCTGCCAGTTAATCTTCAATCTAAGATGCTGGATTAAGTGACCTCTCAAGTCTCTTCCGGTTTAAAATTCTGCTCTCACATGGAAACACACTATCAGGAAAATGTCAGTGCCAAAGTCTCTAATACGGGAAGTATTTTCAGGTTCTAGCTCAGTGAGAGTTACTTTTGCTATCAACATTTTATAAAAGTTACTTTTGCTCTTAACATTTTTATAAAAGTTACTTTTGCTATTAACATTTTTTATAAATGTTACTTTTGCTATCAACATTTTCTAAAAGTTACTTTGCTATTAACATTTTTATAAAAGTTTACTTTTACTGTTAACATTTTATAAAAAGTTGGAAATTATTAGTGTGTGTGGTCACACCCATGTTAACGTTGTTTGTATTTCAGTTAATGAAAGAGAACTTGAAGTGACTATTAACATTTACTAAGGGCTGTAGCTGAGGGTTGGTGGTTTATAAGGGCAAACTCGTGTAATAGTGAGCCATGGCCACTGGGTTGAAAAGTTTACAATTGGATTTTTTTTGTTTTTGTAGCCTCAAACCTGATCAAAGGTAGATGATTCTTATAAAATTATCTTCATTAGAACAGGCATAATATTGGCCATCACTGTTGCTCAGGGTGAAGATTTCAAAGTGTTAGGTTTCTGTATTTTAAATTCCTTTGATTTTCTAAAAGTTTCTACCTAATCCTGAGAAAGTCTAGTGGCCTGACTGCTTTCTGTCTCAGAGTATTTAAGGAAAGTACATTTTCTCAAAATGGAATTTTCCCTGGGTCATACCAGGCAACTAGGGCTTTGAGCCATAAATTATCTCCCAGGGTTTGGTTCCCTTTGAGAGAAAGGGAAAGGAGATAACTTTTGCTCTTGCTGGAAAGTAAAGCTTATCTACCCCTACCTATTTGTGATTTAAAGAAAAGAGTAGTGTATTTATACAAAAGCATAGGTCCCTTGACCACAGTAAAGCAGCTATTTAGGCTGTACATTTTGTGTCCAAGAGACAGAATGTATTTTCAGGCCCCAGGAGGCTCTTTTGGTGCCAGACCCAGGCTGAGGATACAAATGTGCAACTGAGTATACACCTTTATAATAACCTCACATTCTTCTCATTGACATAGTATGTGTGTGTATATACATAGATAAGTGTGTGTACATATGTATATGTATTACATATATGTGTATGTGTGTATATATAATATACATACTAACATACATATATACACCGTATGTATATTGCTAATATAACACAATATATATGATGTTACTATGTAGTTTTATGTTACTAAATATTATATTGCTATTTAGTAAAGTATCTTACTATTCTTTTTTTTTTTTTTAAGATTTTATTTATTTGACAGAGATTACAAGTAGGCAGAGAGGCAGGCAGAGAGAGGGGGAGAAGCAGGCTCCCTGCTGAGCAGAGAGCCCCATGTGGGGCTCGATCCCAGGACCCTGAGATCGTGACCTGAGCTGAAGGCAGAGGCTTAAACCACTGAGCCACCCAGGTGCCCCGTATCTTACTATTTTTATATTATTTTGTCATTTTTTAAAAAAGATTCTTTATTTATTCATTTGAGAGCCCTCTCAAATGAATAAATTTGACAGAGAAAAAAATGAGAGAGAGAGAGTACAAGCAGGGGGAGCAGCAGAAGGAGAAGGAGAAGCAGACTCCCACTGAGGTGGGAGCCTGACACGGGGCTTGATCCCAGGACCCAGAGATCATGACCTGAGTCGAAGGCAGACGCTTAACTGACTGAGCCACCCAGGCGCCCCTATATTACTTTGTCATTATGGTACTATATGTTACCAACTAGAATATACCTACGCATGTGTATGTAGAGATACAACCTACGCATATACGTATGTGGCTGGCTCGGTGAAGGAATGAAAGTCTGTGACCTGCCCACTTTCACAGTGTTTTCAGAGAGCTCTACTTCCCTGTGTACTTTTACCCACGGTGTGTGGGGTGGCGTAGTAAGTGCGATAAGCAATTTAAGAGGAAAGTAGGTTTAATGGATGTTTGGAATCAGAGGTAAACCTCCTTCCCACCCTTCAGGGAAAAAAGAGAAGTTGTTTGATTTAACCACTTTTTTGCAGACCAATCTTGTGTGTGGAAGCCAACATTCCATTGTGTTTGCTAGAAGGAGCTGTGTGGACATTTAATTCTTTGCATTAGGTGGCCTGTGGGCTAGTAGCTTGCTATAGTCGGCTGTGTTTTTCAGTCATTTGGGGTTTTGTTGTTGTTGTGTTTGTTTTTTTAACCTAAAACAAAAATCCTTATGTAAGGGCAGAAAAGCTTTTCCAGTTTTCTCCTGAATGGTTTACTTGCTGTTTAGAAATGATTATCCAGCTCTGCTGCAAGTCAGACCGCTGGCCTTGATCTCATGGAGTATTTTAATATTTCAGTTTCAAGTTTAATAATGGGAGGATTTTGAGTTCCCCATGAGTTCTGTTTGCTGATATATTTGTGTCTCGAGATCGAGAAGGAAGTGAAATTGGATGACTCTTATTTTTAAGCCTGACTGGCTCTTTAGAAAATGACAGGGGAGTCACTCCCTCAAAATGGCTAACATGTTGAGCTGTGCAAATTGGGGTCATAATCCTTTCTTTGAAGAAGGGGAGGAATGCTATTAGGATAAATGTGCTGGAAATCATTAAAGATGAGAGTACAGTGGGACACAAGTGGCCATCCCAGGCCATTTGCCGTCGGGTGGGACACCCTCTGTGTCCCTCTGCATGGAAAGACCCAGAAGTGGAGGGATTAGCCGTTGCCCTGCTGGGCCGCCTGTGTGTGAAACCACAGACCCTGGGTGAGTTTCCAAGGTGCAGTTACCTTGGTGTCTAGCTGATGCTTTGTCTTTTCTCACCTCTGATCACAGCAGGGCAGAAGACAGGCCAAAATCTGGGGCGGGGGGTGGGGGGGTGGCTTGCGTACCCGTTTGTGCCTACTCACGCTGTACCAAATATACTCCCCCTCCCAGTGGCTGCCGATTTTTTTTCTTAAGCATGAATGTGGTGGGAAATTGCGGATATGCAGCTATACGGGGTGGACCAAGTATCAGTGATACGAAGCAGAGTGATGTGCCTTTAGATGACTGCTATCTGACGTGGTTGAGAATGGAAATATTCCTTTCATCCTTTATGATAAGGCAGAATTTGAATCAATTCATGATTTCTGAAGGCCTGGAATGTGTAGGGAATTTTCAGCAAAGTTGTCTTATATACATGCAATGAGATGTCTTCATTCAGGTAGTTAATACATGATGATTTTAAACCTGGGTGGTTTTTATTTCTTAGTATGTAACTGCTGCTTGCTTATCAACAATGAATTTCTGTTCTATTTCATATTTCTATATTTTAAGTAAATCCTTTCTACTTCTGAGAATCTTTATCTCTCAAGACTAGTTTATTGGAAACAGAAACTGAAAATCCTGTGGCTGCCCCTTCCAGGGACAATAAAATATATTTATTGTCCATGCATAAGTAGGAAGGGAGAAAATAAAAGACCTTTGTAATCTCACCAACTCCATGAGAGTTGAGAGGCCAGTGGCAGGTTTTGAGCTGAGACTATTTTAAATTAAATATTTTTAAAAGACCCTAGAGGTTGTATGGGGATAGGCAACGGTAAATGCAAGGAGGTGAGGTAGGACTTTTGCAGTAGTCCAGGCAAGAGATAGTGGTACCTTGGTCTACATACTAGCCAACGAGCTGGTAAGACGTGGTCGTAGTCTAGCTCTGTTTGGAAAATAGAGTGAAAGGGTTTGTTGATGGTTTGGCCCTGGGTTATGAGAGAAAGCAGCAAAGAGAGACAAAGGTGGGTGCCTGGGTGGCTCAGTGGCTTAAGCCGCTGTCTTCCGCTCAGGTCATGATCTCAGGGTCCTGGGATCGAGTCCCGCATCGGGCTCTCTGCTCAGCAGGGAGCCTGCTTCCTCCTTTCTCTCTCTCTGCCTGTCTCTCTGCCTACTTGTGATCTCTCTCTGTCAAATAAATAAATAAAATCTTTAAAAAAAAAAAAAAAAAAGAGAGAGAGACAAAGGTTTTTGGCCTGAGCGACTAGAATGATGGAGTTGCCATTTATCAAGGCGGGAAAGACAGGGAGGAGAGGAAAGTCTGAGGGGAAAAAATAAAAAGTTGAGTGTGGAACTTATTTATTTTTTTATTATGGTAGTTACTAAAAGCTATTATTGGCTCATTTAATCTTCCCAGTGCTTTTCTATAGGCATAAGTGTACTTTTACTCATAAATCTCAAGGCAGTGCTAAGCTTAAGCTATGTAAACACTGACTCAAGGAAAGAAAAATTTAGGCTAAAGATCAGAAAAGGCCAGTTAGGAGAAAGCACCCTCGGGAGCATGATATGAGCCCCAGCAAGAGAGTCTCCTAAAATGCAATTTAATTAAACCGGGGGCTTCTAATTGAGAATCTTTTTCCAGAAGGCAAAGGGTTCCTGTGTCTGGCTCTAACTGGGTCTGCAGCAGGTTTGGACTTTGCCACCCAGTGTGCTGTGTGATGGGGCTAATACTACAAAGGAATATGGATTTTCTGATACATCATTGATGGATCAATTGCAATCTTGCCAGTATTGGTTTTCACTGTGAAAATAGCTCCGCTCCTTTCTCCCTCCCCCTCCCTTCCTTCCTTTCAGAACTGTTTCTCATTTTTATGCGAACTAATCTGGGAAACTCCATTATTTGTTTAGCTGACAAAGAATCACAATATTGAAGGTAGAGTATTTTTTTTTTTTAATCTACTTTGTTGTCTTTGTACATGGATGAAAGCAGGCCAGTTTAAATCTCTGTCCCTAGCTTTAAGGGAAAAAGAAGTATCTGCATTTATGTCCCTAGAGTTAAGGGAAAAAGAAACATATCTGCATTTACTTATTTTTTTTTAAGAGTTTATTTATTTATTTGACAGAGAGAGAGAACACAAGCAGGGGGAATGGGAGAGGGAGAAGCCGGCTCCCCGCTGAGCAGGGAGCCCCATACGGGCCTGATCCCAGGACCTTGGGATGATGACCTGAGCTGAAGGCAGACGCTTAACCACTGAGCCACCCAGGCGCCCCTATGTCTGCATTTAAAATGCTGAAGGAGGTTATAGCTTAGTCCATTCTGAATGTCCTCTTATTCCTCCTCTTACTACAACTGAAATGAGTTCTCATTTTCTTCCCTTTTCATCTTTTGCTGTTGTTCATAACTTCATCCAAGAGTTGCTTTGTGATGCTGACAATATTTGGACCTTCTTTTTTTTTTAAAAAAGATTTTATTTATTTATGTGACAGAGAGAGAGAGAGAGAGAGACAGTGAGAGAGAGAGAACACAAGCAGGGAGAGTGGGAGAGGGAGAAGCAGGCTTCCCATTGAGCAGGGAGCCGGATGCGGGGCTCGATCCCAGGACCCCGAGATCATGACCGGAGCTGAAGGCAGAAGCTGAACAACTGAGCCACCCAGGCGCCCCTTGGGCCTTCTTTAAAAAAAATAAATAAATAAAGTGACTAAGTTCTAAGTATTAGAACTTAAATTAGCTGATTTAGCAGTGTTTGCAGAGCACCCCTGTGTGCTAGGCACTGTGTGACGGCTGGGGGTGCAGCAGTGACAGCCAGTACCCCTGCACCCAGGAGCTGGAAATCTAGTGGGGAGTGGGTACTAGTCCAGTATGCAAATATGTGACTTCATTTGGAGAATAAATACAGAGAGCCAGGTGTAGTGAGGGATGGCAGTGCATGGGATGGTCTGAGAAGGGAGCATCTGAAATCAAGATCTGACCCTGCATGGCCTCCTGGCTTACGGTCAGCTGTGGGATGGAAGCCAGCTTGCCTCTGCAAAACTCGAGGCTCTTGGGGCTCCTGGGTGGCTCAGTCAGTTAAGTGTCTGCCTTCAGTTCAGGTCATGATCCCAGGGTCCTGGGATCGAGCCCTGTATCAGGCTTCTTGCTTAGGGGAGCCTGCTTCTCCCTCTGCCTCTGCCCTTCCCTTGCTTGTGCTCTCTCTCTGTCAGATAAGTAAATAAAATCTTAAAGAAAAAAAAAAACCACAAAAATAACAAAAACAAAAACTTCCAGCATCTTAATTGTGTAGCTTGAGATCTTCTCAGATTAGAACCCAGTACAAGAGTCATGCTAATTTGAAACAATGTCAGGAGTGATATATGTCCCCATGCATGTTTTATTTGTATTTTTGTAAAGAAAACTGCTCAATTGTGAATAGAGTCGTATTTTGAAGAAGGTTCTACTGTTTTCCAAAGCGAACGAATAACACATTTGAAGCCTGCATCTGGTGAGAACATCTGTGGGTTGTTTTTCCCATTTTTACAAGATGTAGTAATGTTGGAACCATGATTATATGACTTAGAATCTTACTGGTTTGGGGCTGAAAGGGACGAACTTTTGGGGACTGTCTGGTTTCATTTCTCTCATTCCTTGGAATGACTAAGCTGATGGCAGATGGACCGTCTGTCCGAGGCTCTCCTTCTCGTGGGCGGAGGGGCCAAGACTGCAGAGAAGGCTCCCTGCTCTCCATCCCTCCTGCTCTTCTGAGTGATTAGAATTTGTGTCTCCATGTCTTTCAGCATGACGCCCAAACAGAGCCCTAGAGAAGAGCAGATTTTTAACTCTATTAAACTGATCCTACAATCATTCATAAAAATATGGGTTTACTATTTATAGTTTATCCTTTTAGGCAAGTAATTCTGGCCCAGATAATGATAAAAAGAGAGATAACTCTTCAGTTTCTTTCTTTCCGTTTTTGGTTCCTTATCACTGACATTAGGGTAAAAGGCTAAATTTAAGATTAATGTCAGTCTTGTGTTTCTAGTTTGTGAGATACGGCTGAGTTTCCTAGTGCTTGTGGGGAGGGGGCACAAGGTGAAGTGCAGGGCGGAAATAATCACACTCGTCCCCTCCCTCCTCTCCTCTTCCTTTTCATGGCCTCGGCCATCCACCCTGAGCCTATCTTTCGCTCTCTTTCTCTCTCATTTTCTTGCATGCAAACCAGATGCCTACTTTCTTATTTTCCTGTTGGCTAGAGCCAGACCCGTTGGCAAACCAAAATTGCTAGAACATAAGAGAGAAAAACTAAGAGATGGTAAGGAATGTCGTGAGCATCCTTATGTCTTAACATGCCAGCTGGGGAGAAATTCAAGGTAGCATCCTGGGATTTCTTTGGGGCAATGCAGGTGGTTACCAGGATAAGGCAGTGCTTCTCAAACTTGAACATGCACACAAGTCACCTGGGCACCTCGTTCAAATGGATGATAGTGATCTAGGAGGTCTGGGTCAAGGCCCGAGGTCCTGCATTCCTCACCAGCACCCAGGTGCTGCTGGGCCAGACCACACTTGTCCGTGTGCTATGAGGTATGGACTTTTTAGCAGTGTTTATATGTTCCTTGCAAATCATTTAAAAGTGGAGTGATATACTGTGTACTGAGGGAGCATTACAGTGCCTAAATTAGTCACTGGAAATTATTATGGTCTCTCAAAAATGTGTGGAGGACTGGACGTGCTTCTTCCTGAGCTTCCCTTTAAAATCTGCTTCAGGAAGTCGATGACTTAGATCAGGTTATTAAGAAAGGAAAAGCCTGTGTATATGTTCCCTCTCATTGCTGCTCTTACTGTGGAATCATGCCCTGATTATTTTTAACTGCATGCCTCGCTGACACTGAGGAAGCCTCTTTATTTCTAGTACCAAGACGGAACACATACCCCTCTTTCCTTAAATTCAGAAAATCTTACATAAAGTTGCCAAAACAGGATGGCATATTTCCCAAAATCGTGCAGCAACAGAAGGGATGACATATTCTGGGATTAGAGTAGTAAGATCAGGGTTTTTGTATGATCAACACAGAACAAGTACGGAGTGGTGTGGTGTCGTGGGGGTCGGGGAGACGTGGAGCAGTGAAGGACAGGGGAGAGCGGCCTCCTAATTGCTGATCCGTCTCTAACCTAGCCTGAGCTCCTTAAGACCCTACAGGTCTGAGTGTTGCCATTTCTGAGATAAGGATCCTCTGCTTGGTTATTGAAAAAGTCTTGGCGAACTCCTGCTGCCTCTTGCATGAAGTGTGCTTGCTTATTTGGAGCTAGTGTTTTGTGTGTGCTGGTTTCATTCCCACAAGACAACAAAAAGAAGTGTCTTTGTACAGTCTGCTGTCAATATTTTTAGCAAGTATCCTTTTTTTTTAGATTTTATTTATTGAGAGAGAGTGTGTGTGTGTGTGTGTGCGCATGCACATGTGTGTGCACACAACTGGTGGGAGGGAAGAGGCAGAAGGAAAGAGAACCTCAAGCGGACTCTGCTCTGAGCACGGAGCCCGACACAGGACTTGATCCAACGACCCTGAGATCATGACCTGAGCCGACATCAAGAGTCAGACACTTAACTGACTGAGCCACCCAGATGCCCCTTAGCAAGTATCTTTAAGGAGATGTTGCATTTGAAGCTTGATTTTTATTAGGGAGCTTTGCTTTATAATTGCCCTGCATTTTATTATTTTCTTTAGTTATTTAGGGTTAAATGAAGGTATTTAAAATATTACATACAAATAAACTTTTTTTTTTTTTTAAGATTCTATTTATTTATTTGACAGACAGATCACAAGCAGGCAGACAGTCAGGCAGAGAGAGGGAGAGGAGGAAGCAGGCTCCCTGCAGAGCAGAGAGCCTGATGCGGGACTCTATCCCAGGACCCTGAGATCATGACCTGAGCCGAAGGCAGCGGCTTAACCCACTGAGCCACCCAGGCGCCCTACAAATAAGCTTTTAATGCTTAGCTTTACCCATAATGTTAAACCAACCCAGTGGGTGAGTATACTTTTGTATAAGAAGTGGATGAGTTTACAAAAGGATTTATAATAGGTGCCATATGCATTATCAGCAGTTTCCTTTAGGAATTTTTTCTTAAGTGTTCCCTTTCATACAGTCATTTTTGGAGCACACTTACAACCCAAAACAAAGCACGTCACTAAATTAGACTTCCAGGCAGATAGAATGACAGTAGAGGGGCAGTGATGTGGGGTTTGGGGAGCAGGGATTCTAAGTCTCCGTAGCATCCCACTCATGGAATAGTCCCTGCAAGAAAGTTTAAGAAATGATCCTCCATTCAAAAGTCTGTGCCTTACAGCAAGGGGAGGACACTTTGCTCTCATGTGTAGGCCGATATGTTCGGAGGTAGTCTTGCGACCAGGGATTTCATGGCTGCCCCTCCCTTGAGGTTTGGGCAGGGCAGTGTGGATGGTAATGAGCCGTCCTGTTACATCCTTGGAGCCACCCAGGCGCCCCTTATTGATTTTTTGTATATAATCTTCCGCCCCTCCCATTATTGGTCCTGTTTTTCTGGAGAATCTGATGACTACATCATATTAAAGCAGACCATCCAAATAAATAAATAAAATCTTAAAAAAAAAAAAAAAACCCTAACTCTCTCTCTGCCTGTCTCTCTGCCAAATAAATAAATAAAATCTTAGGGAGCCTGGGTGGCTCAATGGGTAAAAGCCTCTGCCTTCGCCTCAGGTGATGATCTCAGGGTCCTGGGATCAAGCCCCGCATTGGGCTCTCTGCTCAGCAGGGAGCCTGCTTCCTCCTCTTTCTCTCTGCCTGCCTCTCTGTCTACTGTGATCTGTCAAATAAATAAATAAAATCTTTAAATTAATTAATTAATTAATTAACTTTTTTAAAAGGAGGGGGGCACCTGGGTGGCTCAGTGGGTTAAAGCCTCTGCCTTTGGCTCAGGTCATGATCTCAGGGTCCTGGTATTGAGTCCCACATTGGGCTCTGCTCAGCAAGGAGCCTGCTTTCCCCTCTCTCTCTCTGTCTGCCTCTCTGTCTGCTTGTGATCTCTGTCTGTCAAATAAATAAATAAAATCATAAAAAAAAAAAAAGGCAGACTGTCTGGCTCATGACGGTAGCTTTGAAATGTGTAGCACTTTACAGTTTGACAAGTCTTTCACATTCACACAAATACTGTCTTTTCTTCACAAGTTGAATGATAAAGTTATCTTTAAATGACTTAATGGCTGTTGAGTCTTGAGAAGAACCAGTTTTATTTCATTTTCTTTTTTCAGTTAATTATTGCATAAAATCTAAACTTAAAATCCTTATTTCTTATTGTCTTTATTTTGTTCTTTTTATTCATTTTACTTATTTATTTTTATTTTTATTCTTTTTATTCCTTCCCCAGGCGTGATTTTCTTGATAAGAAGAACTACTTATAACAGGAACTACTATCCAGAACAAATAGTTCCTGTAGGAAATGCTTACTGATCTCATAAAATTTAGGGCTCTAGTTTGTCAATATTATTCTCATTTCTTAATTGCATTTATGTTTTAAAGTAGCAACTTGTGACTGAAGTTCAAGTCTCTCTTTAACATGCAGAGAGTTAAGCATCAGCCAAGTCCTGTGTGTATCACTATGTAGTCCTTTGCTTAATTTTCGTTGTGTTAGAGCAAAGAAAGAGAGAGTCCTCTAAAATAATGTCATGATGGGTACTCAGGAAGGGAAAAGAGAAAGTTGAGGATATCATATGGATTTTGTGTGTGAGGTCTTTTAGAGAGATGAGGGTACTCAGAGAAGAAGGACAGGCCATTTACTTTGCTTTTAAAACTTTTTTGATTCGAAAGCCCAACAGAATAACTTAAAAAAATTAGTAATGCGTAATTTATGTAAAATAAAATATACCATTTTAAATTTACCATTCAGTAAGTTGTGGCAAATTGATACACATGTATCATCATTGCTATACTCAAGATGATACAGACTCCTAAACATTCCCCCTTTCCAGTCAGTTGTTTCTTGTTCCAGTCTTACCGACCACCAGTGTGTTTTTTGTTACTATAAACGAGATTTGCATTTTCTCGAGTTTCGTGTAAATGGAATCATAAAAGATTATTTTTTGTCTGGCTTTTGTACTTAGTGTGATGTTTCTGGGATTCATCCAGAATCAGTATCAGTAGCTGGTCCTGTTCATTGCTGAGTACATTTCATTTGGGATTTTACTACAGTGTGTTTGTTCATGCATCTGCTGATAGACATTTAGGTTATTATAAGTTAAGTTTTTATGAGCATTCAGTTACAAGTCTGTGTGTGTCAGGCGTATGTTTTCACTTCTCTTGGGTAAACATCTAGGAGTGTAATCACTAGGTCACATAGTAAGCATGTATTCAACGGATTAAAAGAAACTGTCAAACTTTTTTTGAAATGGGTTGCATCATTTTATTTTCCCAGTAGGACTGTAGAGTGTGTGTAGGTACATTGGGCATGATCTTTATCTTAAGCCATTCCAGTGGATATGTGATTTTAATTTGCATTTTCTTGACTAAGGGTCTTGAGCATCTTTTCATGTGTATTGTCTACTCACATGTTGTCTTCTGTGAAGTGTTCATTAAAACCTTAAGCATATTTTCTGTTGGATAGTTTGTGTTCTTATTGAATTCGAAGGGTTCTTTATATACTATGAATGCAAGACCTTTCTTGCATTACTCTCCCCCCCCCCTTTTTTTTGTTGTGGTAAGATACACATAACATAATATTTATAAATGTAGCCATTTTTTTAAGTGTTCAGTTCAGTGGCATTAAGTACATTCATGTTATTGTGCAACAATTACCACCATCCATCTCCAGAACTTCATCTCACAAAACTGAAACTCTGTACCCATGAAATAACAACTCCCCATTCTTCCTGTTCCCCAGCCCCTGGCAACCACCTTTCTGCTTTTTGTCTCTATGTATTTAACTTCTCCAGGTCTTTCATATAAAGGGAATCATACAGTATTTACTTGGTTTATTTCACTTAGTATAATGTCCTCAAGGTTCATGCACAATATAGCATGTGTCAGATTTTCCTTTCTTTTTAAGGCTGAATACTATTCCATTGTGTGTACACACCTCATTTGATTTATCCATTCCCTGTTAGTGGACACTTGGGTTGCTTCTGTGTTTCAGCCAATGTGAATGATGTGGCTATGAATGTGGGTATAGCAGTGTCATTTTGAGACCCTGCTTTCAATTATTTTCTTTTTTTTTTAAGATTTTATTTATTTTTGCAAAAGAGAGAGCATGCATGTGCATGCACACAAGGGGCAAAGGGAGAAGCAGACACCCTGCCGAGCAGGGATCCCAGTGTGGGACTTGGTCCCAGGATCCTGGGATGATGGCCTGAGTCAAAAGCAAAGGCTTAACTGACTGAGCCACCCAGGCACCCAACCCTGCTTTCAATTCTTTTGGGCATTTTGAGTATATTGCTGGGCCATATAGTAATTCTGTTTTTAATTTTTTAAGGAGCAGCCAATACTCTGGTTTCTCTTCAGATCATATAAATCTTTCATTTTTTAAGGAACAGCCACACTATTTTTCTCAGCAGCTGCCCTATCACACATTTCCACCAGCAGTGCACAAGGCTTCCAGTTTCTCTACATCCTCTGTAACACTATTTTCTGAGTTTGGTTTGGTTTGGTTTGGTTTGGTTGATAGTAGCCGTCCCAGTGGGTATGAACCATTGTGGTTTCGATTTGCATATCTCTAATGATTACTCATGTTGAGTGTCTTTTCATGTGTTTATTGTCTATTTATATATCTTCTTTGGAGAAAATCAAGCATTGCCTCATTGCTTTTAAAAATCTTTGTCCTAAAAGGCCAGCAGTATAACTTGTTTGGCCATCTGTTTAAGAAGAGCTTGTCCACCTTAGCAGAAAGTTTGTAAAACTTTCATTTAAAAACCACAGTGATATGAACATCTAGTTGCTGACTACATATGATAATAGTTCATATTTCAAATGCTAAATGAATATTTTTAGACATGGAACACAGTTACGTTTTGTCAAAGTCACAGGGTCACCATGCCCCCATTCCTTTCCCTAACATAGTTAAACTTTTCTAAAAATATCTAAAGGGTTTTTTGTTTGTTTGTTTTGTTTTGTTTTTTTAACATAAAATGTTTTCACATGGAACTATGTTTTAGTCCCTACATTTAGAGAGAAAATGAGTTTTATACACATGTAAAGAGCCAGTTTTTTTTTTTTTAAGGATTTTATTTATTTATTTGACAGAGAGCGATTACAAGTAGACAGAGAGGCAGGCAGAGAGAGAGAGAGAGAGGCAAGCAGGCTCCGTGCTGAGCAAAGAACCCGATGCGGGACTCGATCCCAGGACGCTGAGATTATGACCTGAGCCGAAGGCAGCGGCTTAACCCACTGAGCCACCCAGGTGCCCATGTAAAGAACCAGTTTAAATGAACAACAAGAGAACTGTTACTGTGGACAGAAAAGAGGAAAACAGAAAGTTTAGTTCACTTACAGAAAAATGATGAAATTCAAAGAGGAAAAAAAGAACCCGATTTTTCAGACCCATGTAAATTGAAGGGGGACAAAGGAAAGCCATCTCCATGTCATTGTTCTTTCCTGAAATAATACTGCACAGAAGACCTTGAGTTCATGGACATACAGATCCATCACCCAGGAAGTGTTTAGAATGGAAATCTGGGTACTCTTTCTAAAAAGTTTAGAACCTGAAATTTGCATTTGAAATAACAAACTTCTCTCCTCAATCACAACGTGCATGTCATCTTTCATTTCAGTGTTTGGTTTTCTCCTGTCTTGCATAGGTTTTAAGTCAGATATATCCCAGATCAGGGCTCAGCAAACTTTTATGTAAAGGGTAGATAGAATACTTTTAATTTTGCAGGCCATAGAGTTTCTGGCAACTACCCAACTCTGCTGTTGAAGCAGAGTTGAAAGCAGGGTTTTACCATCTTGAAAAGAAGCCACAGATAATATATAAAGGACTGACAATAAAACTTTATTTATAAGAACAGACAGGAGGCCTTACTTTGCTGATACCTGTTCTCTCAGGGGGTCGTGCATAATTTAATCTCAACACATGGTTAATGAGAGCTGTCTGTAAATGTTGACCCTTCTACGTGGTATTTTTGGGATCCCAGAAGCCCTCGGAGGGTTAAGTGATTTTTGCAAAAATCTTAATTTGAACCTTTATTCAATGACTCGAATCCAGGGGGAGTAAGGGAAAAAAGCTTTATAAATATTTATAAATGCTAAAAATTAAATTGCTGAAATAAAAATTGGTTCTCATAAAAAGATAATTATATAACAAATTTGGAATTCAATTTCTGTTTCATTCATTTCCTTGTGGAAACATCTTCATTGTGAAGACAATTGGGAAATTAACGAACAAATGTTTTCCTGAGCATGAGGCGATACTTGACCGGGTGCTGAGCTGGCTACCAGGATGTTGAATGGCTGTCACACGGTTCCTGCTCTGAGGTGCTTACCATCTTGGAAAGAAAATCAGGGCCATGAGAGAGGATATTTTTGTGAATGTATGTTTTTAACTTTTGAAGGGCATTTTCCTTGAAGATGAACTTTTTTGAAGTATAGTTTGCATACAGTACAAGTGTAACTTTTTAAAGTGTATGACAGATTCCATGAGTTTTGACGTGCCACCGCCATCTCCATAAAGAGAAGGAGCATCTCCATCTTCCTAAAGGTGCGTCAGCCGTCTCCCTCACCAAACCCCAGACAGCCATTGGTCTGCTTTCCATTACTGTAGATTAGGGTTGCCCATTCTAAAATTCATATGACTGGAATCATACAGTGTGTATTCTCTTGTATCTGGCTCAGAGATTAATAACTTTCTTGGTTCATAATGTGCCCTTAGAGAATCAATAATTTTTTTTTTCATGGTAAGTCAAAAGCAATACCCTAAGAGTTCCATTAGGTCCAGAGAATTCAGTTGAAGTACTTGGCATGGTATTCAGTTGTTGCTATGTTTCCCTCCTAAATTTGAGGTATTCTGTGGTACACCCCTGAGTCCGCTATGATGCCCTGGGTTGACTTTAGTCCACAGTTTGGGAACCACAGATCTGGCTGCTGCTGCTTCTTCTTCTTCTTTTTTAAAAAGATTTTATTTACTCATTTTCAGAGAGAGATACACCCAGAGAGAGAATGAGCAGAGGGTGAAGCAGGCTCCCCACTGAGCCAGGAGCCCGATATGGGGCTCGATCCCAGGACCCCGGGATCATGACCTGAGCTAAAGGCAGACTTTAATCATCTGAACCACCCAGGTGCCCCCAGATCTGGCTTCTTTTACTCAGCATCATGTTTCTGGGATTTATTCATGTTGTTAGATATATTAGTATTTCATTCCTTTTTCTGCCCCCCTCTGAGTACTTTTCCATTTTCAGAAATATCACAGTATATCCATTCATTTGGTGGGGGGGCATTTGGGTTGTTCCCATTTTTTGGCTATTATGACAAGGCCATATAAGCATTCACGTGTAAGCCCCCATGTGTAGGCCATATATTTTCATTTCTCTGAGATTAGAATTATTAGCTCATATAATAACCCTTGTCTGACTTTATAAGATACTGCCAGACTTTTCTGAAGTGCTCATACCATTACTCCTACCAACAGTGTATGTAAATTCTTGTTGCTCCAATTCTCGTCAGAACTTGGTATTGTCAGCTTTTAAAATTTTAGCTATTCTACTACTGGGTATGTTGTATATCTTTGTATGGTTTCAAGTTGCGATTCCCTGATGAATAATGTTGAACATCTTTGCATATGCTTATTTTACCTGTCTGTGTGTGTGTGTGTGTGTGTGAAGTATCTGTTCAAATCTTTTGTCCATTTTTTAATTGGGTTGTGTATCTTATTATTGAGTTATAAGAGTTTTTATATACTTTGAATGCAAGCCTTTTGTCAGATGTTATGTACGAAAAGGTTTTTCCCTTGGGGCGCTTGGGTGGCTCAGTGGGGTAAGCCTCTGCCTTCGGCTCAGATCATGATCTCGGGGTCCTGGGATCGAGCCCCACATTGAGCTTTCTGCTCAGTGGAGAGCCTGCTTCCCTTCCTCTCTCTCTGCCCGCCTCTCTGCCTACTTGTGATCTTTGTCTGTCAAATAAACAAACAAATAAATAAATCTTTAAAAAAAAAAAAAAGGTTTTTCCCCAGTTGCTCTTACTTTTTCATTTCCTTAACCTAGTGTCCTTTGAAGAGCTAGTTTAAAATTTTACCTAACCAGGTTCTTTTCTGGCTAGTACTTTTTATTTGTTTCTTTATGCTTTCTCAAGATTAAGAAAAATTTCCCCTAGATTTTCCTCTAGAAGGAAATACCATGTTCTAATGTCACAGTGTTGACTTTTACACTTAGGTACAGGTTCCATTTCAAGTTATTTTTTGTGTACAGCATGAGATCAGGGTTGAGATTTTTTCCCATCGGATACTAGTTGGTTTTGGCACCATTTGTTGAACAAACTGTGCTTTCCCTTCTGAACTAACTAGACCCTTTGTCAAGAATCGATTGACCATGGATGGGGTTTGTCTCTTTCTGAAGTCTCTTCTGTTCCATTGGTTTATCCGTCTGTTCACATTACCTTGACCGTTGGAGCTTTATGATCAGTTTTGAAATCAGGCAGTATACTGGGGCACCTGGGTGGCTCAGTGGGTTAAAGCCTCTGCCTTCAGCTCAGGTCATGATCCCAGGGTCCTGGGATCGAGCCCCACATGGGGCTCTCTGCTCATCAGGGAGCCTTCTTCTCCCTCTCCCTCTGCCTACCTTTCTGCCTACTTGGATCTGTCTGTCAAATAAATAAATAAAATCTTTGCAATCAGGCAGTATAATGGAGAAGGATGTATTTTTACCTTTGATTTCTTTTATACAACTGTTTTTTCAAATGTATTATTCAGTAACTGCACCTGTGAAAACTGAAATTAGCATATTTCTTTTCAGATTTGGATATTAAACTGCCTTTAAAGGCTGAGAAAGTATACTGAGCATAAGGAACAAGTGATACTTATGCTTCAGTGTCAACTTTGATGACCCTGGGTCTCAGTTTCCTTGCCGGTGAAATGAGAAGGTTCTCAGCTTAGAGGATTCTAGAATAGTGCTCACCCATGTCCCATCTGAGTCTAACTGACTTGTAATTTTATATGGATCATAAACCATTTTCTCTTTAATTTGCACACTATGGGGTGGTTAGTTTTAAAATAGCCAAGCAAAAACAGTGCTGAAAACCCAAAGAGTTTCATGGAAACGGTGGCTGGCACTTCATAACTTTGTATCCTTCTAGTGGTACTTTTCTGAAATGCTTCAGGAAATATCAAAGCGCAGCTAGACTCTTTATTTTAGGAGTTTTGATAGTTTTTCCTTCCTTTGGCCTAAATGCTAGCTTGGTGTTTCAACACATAAGTCTTAAGTTATTAACTCAGTTAATGGCTCCCCGGGCCAGAGGCTGCGGGGCCGGCTACTTCTTATGTCAGGGTCCGTGGATAAATCTCCGAACTGGAGAAAATCAGAGGCCAGCTAGCCTCCTGTTCTACAAAGTGTTCTTTGGCCCAGCTGCTTTGGCATCACCTGGGAACTCATTAGAAGTGCAGATTCTCGGGCCACATCCCAAACCTACCGAATAGACATTCACAGGTGTGTGTATTAGAGGTTGAGAAGCTCAGTTCGAGTTGGACAGTAAGAATCATCTTCCTTATCCTTCCCACCAGACCATCTGGCTTCTAGACATTTCTGAAGGTAACTCCACAAAGAGACGGTCTGTTCCATGGGTGGATAGTTCTGTTCATGTTCCTTTTTTTTTTTTTAATTGATTTGTAGTCTGTGTTCCCAGTGTTGCCTGTGTGCCAGGCACGGAGAACACAGAGATCAGTAAGACACAGTCCCATTTTTTGAAGAACTCCATCTAGTATAGGAACAGGACCGTCCATTCGCGCCATGTATAACCTCCGTGAAGCTCATGGGTCGGGTGCTGGGGTAGCACGGAGGAGGCAGGGACTGATTTCTGTCCAAATTGGGGCCTCCAGGTGAAGGGTTAAGTTGGAGTGTGCTGGGTGTGGGGAAGGGGTTCTGGAGAGAGACGAATGTGGGATGGCTCAGACAGAGAGCGGGGCTCTGCAGAGGCCATGGAGAGGGGTCAGGTGCTGGGGGGACAGGGAGAAGTTTGATACTGTTGTGTAGGGAGACTAGAGACGGGGACAGTGGCACCTCACAAAGGCCCCATCCGTGCAGTGCCCAAGGCGTTAACTTTATTTAATCTAGGACAGTGGGGAGTTAGACGTGTGTTTTAGGAAGGTAAGTGCTAGCTGCGCGATGCGAGAGGAATCTGAGGGCAGTGAGTTGGAGGCAGGGGACACTCTCAACCTGTCGTGGACAGTCGGAAGGAAAGATGATGAGGACCGAATTGGAGGTGAGCAGCTAGGGCTTGGCCTTGAGGGCCATGATGGCTCTGCCTCAGAAGACCAAAGAGAAAATCCTTTTCCCTACGTTCCTCACGTTGGTTCAATACCTAGTTATTACAGGCCAGTTCTTTCCAGAGACTTCACTCAGGCTGGGGGATATATAAATAAAGAAGGCATGGGCCTTGCCCCCCACCCCAGAGTTTCATTGTTTAGTGGGGCAGGAGGACATCTCAACTTGTTCCTTCTTCATGTGATACTGTTTTAATTTTTAATTTTTTTGTCATTTAAAAACTTTTTTTTAATGTGATAATTGTTTTAACTGAAACAATTTAAATTTATCATTTGCTTTCTTCTTCGTGGAGAGGATCTAATAAATATTCTCATTAGAGGGTGGCGTCCAGAGCAGAATTAAGTGCTTCAGATAATGTAGGCTACCTGAGCAGTCTGTTACCTCCTTTCTATTAAAATGGCCTAAGATATGGACCTGCTTCTTTTAAGATCATGTATCATCACTTTTACTTTTTAACAATCGTACATTCAAAGCTACTCACAAAATTCCAAAGAACACTTGACATGTCTTTGCTTCCATGTTACCTCCCATTCTGAATTTGATGCTGTTAATTTCACTGCATCTATCTGTAGGCTCTAACTATATTTCTATCAAACATTATCTTAATACATGTTTCCTGTTGCTCCAGGCTTTTGAGTTTTGTTTTGTTTTTTTAATCTCTGGTTTCATCCTGTTAATTCATTGTCTTGGTTATAAGCTAACTGAATGATTTATGAGCTCCCTTGTATATTTTCACCAGCATCATTGAGATGCCTTTGAGGATAGGACCTGAATCTGAGTCCTGCCAGATGTCGCCTGCTTTGCACTGTGCCTTTCGGTGTGAACAACATGGCATTTCTAATCAGTGGGAGAAGCAAACTCATCACTGCAAGGTGTTTGGGACAGCTGGATACCTGTTGGAAAAAGAGAAAGCTAGAGTCTGTCCTCATACTTTAGATAAAATATGTAAAAATAAATTACAGATGGTTCTAAGGGTTAAACTTTAATAACAAAATCATAAAGACTATTAGAAGAAGCATGAGTAAATTTTAAATATAGCCTGCAATGGAGACAGAAGATGTTTTTTCCCCCAAAACATGTCCCAGAACACAAAAGCTGTAAAGGAAAGACAAACTTTCCACATTTCATATGAAAATTAAAAGGTTCTGTTTGGCAAAAATTCCATGAATGAAGTCAAATGACAAAGAATGTACTTGGAAAAACAATTGTGGCATGTATGTCAGAGGGCCAGTTCTTTTCATGTGGAAATTCTTAAAAATCAGTAAGAACAAAGATGGACAATGAGGAGGTTGAACTGATGTTGACAGAAATGAGCATATTAAAACATCCTAATCTTTACTCTGTTTAGAAGTTCAGTTTAAAACAACAAGATCTCACTTTTCTACCTATGAGAGGACCATGACAAAGTTTGGTAATATCCATTATTACTGAGGATACAAGGAAAGAGGCAGACGTATTTAGCTTATGAGTGTTTCTGAAGGTCATTTGTACAATATCTATCACAATTTAAAAGGTTGTTATCCTTAGACTCAGGAATTTCACTGACCCTGTAAATATTTTCCAGCAAGTATGCAAAAATAGCTACAGAGATATTTGATGTAACAGTGTTTGTAATAGGAAAAAATGAAAGCAAATCATGTCAGTTAGGCACACGGTGGGATGCTGTGTGATGATTACAATGTTGCAATTCGGGCTCAGTGGGTTAAAGCCTGTGCTTTCAGCTTGGGTCATGATCCTAGAGTCCTGGGATTGAGCCCCGCATCGGTTCTCTGCTTCCCGCATCGGGTTCTCTGCTTGGCAGGGAGCCTGCTTCCCTTCCTCTCTCTCTGCCTGCCTCTCTGCCTACTTGTGATCGCTGTCTGTCAAATAAATAAATAAAATCTTAGATTTAAACAAACAAACAAATAAACAAACAATCAAAAAACCAATGTTGCAGTTTTCTGGGGCGACTCGGCTGACTCCGTCGCGACTTGATCTCAGGGTTGTAGGTTTGAGCCCCATGTTGGGTGTAGAGATTACTTAAAAATACAAAAAAAAAATTTGTTTTAAATTTTAAACCTTGCAATTCTCAATATCCTGACTGAGTCAAGATATTAAATGGAAAAGCAAACCAGTGTGTATAGTCTGATGTCATGTGTTTTATAAAAAAAGATGAGTATCGGTCAGGAAGGTATTAACTACAAATCATAAAAAGCCCGAGTGGCTGTATTTATCTTATGCTGCAAGAAATCTGCCTGTGATGGCTGTGCACGGTTGGTACAGGGACCCAAGTATGCCACCATCTGTGCCTCACGCATGCTCCATCTTTCATTTCCACGTTCCTAATTGCGTGGGCCTCTGTCCTCATATATTTTTTTCCCCTTCATCACAGCAAGATGGCTGTACTCTACCAAGCCCCATCTCTGGATTTCCAGGTGAGAAAAAGACAGAAGGAGAAAAGTAGGAGGAAGGGAAGGCGTCTTTATCACAAAAGTCAAAACATTTCAGCAGACTTCTGCTTACATTTTGTTGGTTAGAACTACCCCATGGCTCTCTAGATCTTTAAAGGAATCTGCGAAGGTAAGAATTTTAATTAGGCACATGTTTCTTCCTTCCTCTTGTGTAATCCAGGGTTCTGTGATTATGGAAGAAGAGGAGAAGGAATATTAGGTGGGCAGCTAGAAGTGTCTCACTCTCTTTCTTGTTTTCTCTCTCTCTCTCTCACACACACACACACACACAATATCTGTGTTTGCATACGGTATTTCTAGAAGGCACTAGAGAAATGGATAACAGTACAATCTTCCTTGACCTACAATGGGGTTATGTCCTGATAAATCCATTATACGCCCTGATAAGCCATATCGTAAGTGGGAAATGCTTTCAATACACCTAACCTCCCGAACATCATAGCTTAGCTCAGCTACCTGAAGCAAGCTCAGAACTCTCGCATTAGCTTACAGTTGGGCAGACTCGAACACAATGCCTATTTTATAAGAAAGTGTTAGATACCTCATGTAACTACCAAAAGTGGGAATCAAGGTGCATGCATGGGTGCAGAACGGCTCAAGCGTATGGCTTGCTTACCCTCCTGATCACATGGCTCACCGGGAGCCACAGCTCACTGCCATGGTCACGCAAGAGGATCACACCACAGGTCGCCATCCTGGGGATAAGATCCAAATTCAAAATTCCAAGTATGGTTTCCGCCAGATTCATATCGCTTTCGCACCATTGTAAGTCCTGGACTATCTTTAGTTTCCACTGCGGGACCAACCAGCAGTCAGGAGAAAGAAGGATATTTATTTTTCACTTTATGTTGTTAATTCCCACTGAGTTTTTGGGCTAGGAGAGGTCAGGCACTGCCCTGTCTCCTCTCCACGTAGGTGCGCAGGTTCTCAGGGTCCTCCAGTCCTGTGTCCTCCTCGCCTGCCGCTGGGATGGACTGCACGGCAGGGGCTCCCACGGGCTCCCCGACAGCTGGGCTGGGGGGTGGCGGGCCCCCGACATCACAAGCCCCGCCCACTTCCGCTGCCTCCAGTTTCCTTCCCTGCTGGAGTGCTAGGGTGCTCGAGCTGCTGGTGGTGCCCCCAGCAGGTGCCTGCGGGGTCAAGTCCTGGGACATTTTTAAAAATAAAGAATAGGTATTAAATGTAAAGGAAGAAAGTTGATGGGAAGGTGACATCAGTACATCATCAGAACCCCTTGGGTACAGCTGTCCTGCCAGTTGTTGGTATCTTGGACTCCTTCTGGGTCTGAGCTTCCTCAAAATATTCAAGTTATAATTTATGCTTCTCCAGGAACGGAAGAAGATTAAGAGTCGGCCTCTTTAGTAGCAAAAGAAACCTAGCATTTTGAAGATGTTCTGATTTAGTTGTCTTTGTTCTGGGCTGAATATGACCCCCTCCCCAAAATTCATATGTTGAAGTCCTAGCGTCCAGTACCCTAGAATGTGACTATATGTGGAGATAGGGTTTTTCTTTTTAAGATATTTATTTATTTATTTATTTAAACTGAACGTGGAGCCCAGTGCAGGGCTCAGTCTCTCCACCTTGAGATCACGACCTGAGCGGAAATCAAGAGTTGGTTGCTTAACTGACTAGCCATCCAGGCATCCCAGAGATAGGGTCTTTAAAAAGGAGATTAAATGGGCGGCTGGGTGGCTCAGTGGGTTAAAGCCTCTGCCTTTGGCTCAGATCATGGTCCCAGGGTCCTGGGATCGAGCCCCGCATCGGGCTCTCTGCTCAGCGGGGAACCTGCTTCCTCCTCTCTCTCTCTGCCTGCCTCTCTGCCTACTTGAGATCTCTATCAAATAAATAAATAAAACCTTTTTTAAAAAGGAGATTAAAATTAAATGAGGTCATAAGGGAGAGCCCTAACCCAATATGACTGGTGTTCTCATAAGAAGATGAGATTAGGGAGCACCTGGGTGGCTCAGTGGGTTAAAGCCTCTGCTTTCGGCTCCAGGGTCCTGGGATCGAGCCCTGCATCAGGCTTTCTGCTCAGTGGGGAGCCTGCTTCTTCCTCTCTCTCTCTGCCTGCCTCTCTGCCTACTTGTGGTCTGTCAGATAAATAAATAAAAAACTTAAAAAAAAACAAAAAGCAATTAAAGAAAAAAAAAAAGAAGACGAGATTAGGGGCCCCTGGGTGGCTCAGTCAGTTAAGCGGCTCAGGTCATAATCTGGAGGTCCAGAGATTAAGCCCCTCATCAGGTTCCCCACTCAATAGGGCTGCTTCTCCCTCTCCCTTTGTGCACGCACCCCCCCAGACCCCCGCTCATGCTCACTCTCTCTCTCAAATAAATAAATAAAATCTTTAAAAAAAAAAGGGGGGATGAGATTAGGACCCAGACACAGAAGGAAGACCACATGAGGCCACAGGAAGAGCAGGGAGAGGACAAGATGGCCATCTGTGAGCCCAGGAGAGAATCTTCCAGAGAAGCCGACCCTGTTGACCCTTCCGTCTCAGACTTCTGGCCTCCGGCATTGTGAGAAAACCACTTTCAGTTCTTGAAGCTGCCGGTCTGTGATACTTGCTTATGGCAGCCTTAGCAAATGAATACATTCTTCATCCCTTCAAACTTTGGTGGGAATAGGTCCGGGGTTTACAGAAACGTAGGATAGGGGCGCCTGGGTGGCTCAGTGGGTTAAAGCCTCTGCCTTCGGCTCAGGTCATGATCCCAGGGTCCTGGGATTGAGCCCCGCATCAGGCTCTCTGCTCAGCAGGGAGCCTGCTTCCTCCCTCTCTATCTGCCTGCCTCTCTGTCTACTTGTGATCGTTCTGTCAAATAAATAAATAAAATATTAAAAAAGAAAGAAAGAAAGAAACTTAGGATAGTCAAGAGTGCCCTAGGCGCGGCTACTCCTGTCTTCTTTTCCTTGGTGAAAGCTGGTCCCCAGGGAGTCTAGGCTGGGAACCTGGAAATCCTGAATGTGTGCTGGGACAGAATCTCTGACAGGCCCTACCAGAGGGCCTCCGTGCTGTGGGCGCACCATTCCCGGGTTGCTTGGAGCCCTGCCTCCAGCTTGCTTGCCTGGTCTCTCATCCCTTTTCTTTCCTTGAACTTTAGGACCAGTGGATGCTGTCCCTCACTCTGGCCTCTGATGGCTAAATCCATCTTGATCACACACAGTTTTGTCTCTTACAGATGATCTGCCCCCGATTGGTTGGGATCCCGTATTATATGCATCGCCTTAAAGTACATATTGACAGGAATTATATTCCACTTCTGATGGAGCGGGGATAGTGTGTGTGTGTGTGTGTGTGTGTGTGTGTGTGTAAGATAGAGAGAACTCTTGACCTTGAAGTCTCAGTTTTGGGGTCTGCACACCTCCAGCTTCGTGCTCTCTGCCTGAGCCAGGACCTTGGCCTCTGCCAGGACCAGAAGACTCTGAAGTGGTTTGCAATGGTCCTTATTTAAGGGAGACTTGAATTTTGGGGAGGGGGGGGCATGTTCCCTGCCCCAGTGGACAATGACTGCGGGGTTACCCTTGCACCGTGTTTGGAGAGAGCCAGGCCTCTCTCCAGACATCCAGTAGGTGTCAGTTTACAGAAGGTGAGCAGAGGTCAGCCTCATGGTCCCTGCTAAGCCTCTGGACAGGGAGGCCTCGTCTGTGGGTCTGCTTGTCTGCCCGCCAGTCTCTTCGCAGGAAGTGTGTAGCCTGGGTAGGACCTGGCTGCCTCGTTGGTCAGCTGGTCTACCTTGCAGGCAGGCCGGTGTTAGAGCACAGAGCCGAACACGTGGACATATTTTGGTCTGGCTTGATGCGCACAGCTGTGAGCTCCTGAAAGCTACTGGTTTTTACTAAGTGGGGAATGAAAAGCACTTTTATTTATACAGAAAATTAAATCTTGCTCTTTTTGGACAGTTTGTGATTGTTTTTTTCACTCTGGGGAACTTGCCGTGTTAGAGAAGAGTAACAGACGTTTTCTGTGAGCACTCAAACTCCTATATAGAGAGGTGGCCAAGTTCTTTGAAGCCTAGGGAGACAGATGAATCTCTGAGAAGGCTTTACTGGCCATAGCATTTCTTTTCTCCGGGCCCTGACTGTTCTCTGTGCTGAACGTGAGACTGAGCCGTGGGTAGCTTCCTTCTGGGTACCAGTGGGATGCTGTCTCTTGTTTGGAAGCATGAGGGCCATAAAGTAGGGAAGCAATGAGAGGGTGGCTGGCAGGGGTTGGGGTGGGGGGTGGCTGGCGGGGGTGGGGGGGGCGGGCCATGTTCATTTGGCCTCTTTAAGAGATTGTTCTACTTCATGCTAAATTTGCGAGTGTAACTTGAGAAACCTAGAAAATTCAGTAGAAAATACATATTCACAGTATTTTAAGCTGGAATGGACTATTTTAAGCCTAACAGACTCTGAAGATAAACCAGTTCAGCTTCTTCCCTTTGCAGCTGATGGACCGGGGCCCAGAGGAGTCCGGGGTTGTCAGGAACTTGCAGGAAGTCAGTACGGCCCTGGGAGCAGAACCCAGGTCTCAGCGTCATCTCTCCTCTGTCTCCTTTGCAGCAGCGACGCTCACCGGGCTTCCCCGAAGCACCTTCCTAGATGCAGAGAAATACCTTGTTACTCATAAAGCCAAGTCTTCAAAGTGGTTTTTATAATAACTTATGAGAGCTTTGTAATTAGTTGTAAATAATACCCTGTAGTTAATGAAAGAAATGGCTATGCTCAATAAGAGCCGTTTATTAATTATGATGTTCCAGTCAGCATTTGCGAGTTAATTTAAGGGAAGAAAAGCAGGATTATGTCAAGCGTACAGCGATCCTCAGAATCCAAGGAAAGGAAACAAGTCGAAGTTTTCCTTACGTTGATTTGGAACTTGGGACTGGTTTGTGTCATTCCGTCCCTCTGGACCAGTCTCTCTCAGTCCCCCTCCCACATCCGCTGTCTGATGTGCCCTTAGGTCCTGTCATTCAGCTTGTCAGTCACCGGACTCCCATCTCTGATCCCCTGACTTGATCCCCTGCCCCATCTCCGTCCCCTGCTTGGTTTCCCTTCCAACTTCTGTCCCTCTGCCTCTCCCTCAGGACTTGCCCCCATTTTTTCTCCCCTCAGACCAGCTTCCTCTGCAACTGACATGAGAGGCAGGTGACCGCCCCAGCCTTTGTCTGCTTCACTCACTAAATCTGTCGCTCACCCCAATTTCCAGTTCCCCACGGAGCCATCTGACCTGCCAACTTCACCTCTTTTCACCGGGCTGCAAGTTGCTGCCACTCCTCGGAGGGGGCCGCCTGTGGTCGGGGGGCTCAGGAGCCCTGGGAAAGGCATCTGGCCTCTAGCTGGACACCCGTGTGTATGACCTCATTCTGGCCTCACGACAGGCCTGTGTGGCGTGCAGTGTCCTCTGTGTGTGTGTGTGTGGGGGGGTGGTATGTGGAGACCTGGGCTTAGTGTCCTTAAAGCCATTTGCTTAGGGACCTGTGGCCAGTAGGTGGTCCAGATGGGAGCCAGCTCCTGGGGTCAGCACTGCACCCTCCTCCTCCTCATGCTGGGCTCCTCTGGAAGCAAATCCATGCCCTCCCCAGAAGTCTCTGTGCCCTGACGCTAGGTAGACCCAGCTGTCTTCTGCATGTGTTTAAGAAGTTATTGTTAAAGCCCCTGGGCTGTCAGTAGACTTGAGATCAGTAGGATTTTCTGAAAACCTTGCTGGAGACCCTGCGTGATATCTGCTAACATCTTCACACACTTGGGGTCCAAGGAGGTTTTCTTGGATCTAGGTCAAGTCCTTACAGAAATGCCGAACTGAGATTTCAACATGACAAGTGGGTTGTCGGGGTTTTTAAAAGCCCCACCCCACCTCTTTTAAGGAAGACGCAAAGCTCTGGCAGAAATCAAATTTTTAATCAATGGAGCTTGATTTATATTTTCATAGCCCCTGGCATCAGGAAAGATCTTACATGGACAGACCTGTAAGCGTATTTGGGAGGGAGGTGATCCTTTGTGCACTGTTCTCCTTGCTGAACAAGGATTGCTAAGTACTTCCTTGAATGCCGTGAAATTTGCTGCCATGAAATCTAAGAACTGGGAAGCAGAGGGTGGAAATGGGCTTATCAGTGAGCGAACCTCTGTTTCCACTCTCGCCTCGTTCTTTGACCTCCTGCCACAGGGACCTCAGAGGCACCGTGAACTCCGCACAGAAGCCGCTAATCCCCCAGCCTTTCCTCCTGGCTCCTCCCGATCCATCCGGCAGCTGCTCCCTCTCACCCCAAGGCCAGGCAGGGAGCCCCTGAGACGCGGCCAGGGGCCAGCTGTGTCACCTAGACTGGACCTTCCCCTTCCTACTCACACGCTGGCTCATCTCTGCTGCCTTGTGAAGGAAGAGGGGTAGGGAAGGGTACAGAAACCAGAAGCCTCTGATTGCTGGAGGAGCTTTTCTCTGGCACTTGTGCTGTTTTTTTCTTAGGTGTGTGATCTGGGTTTGTGAGAAGCTCCCAGGGGTTTCTCCTTTTAGATCGCTCTGTTCCATGATGCATGGGGCATCACCGCTGAGTCTGAAACCGTACTTCGCCAGAGCCCCGGCTTCTCTGCCTGGCCAGCTGGCTGCACTTTGCCCCAGGGCTCCCCTGTCTCCGAGAGGCCCCCAGCACAGGAGCCAGCCCCAGCCTTGAGGGTGGGGGGTGTTGGGGGTAGAGGCTCCCTGGGGAGGACCACAGGGTGGGGACCTGGGCATGCAAATTCACCCTCCAAGGGCATGCGACACTGTTCAGGAAATGGGTGGGAGTGGTGGCAAAAAGCAACCAAACCAAAGGGCTCCATTAAGAAATGATCGTGTGACATGAGTCTGCTTATGTAAAACTGTGTGAGCGTGGGCAGGGGAGGGTCAGGGAAGAGAAAGACATTGATATCAGACGAATGAAGAAGTGGGGAACAAATACAGCCCTCGCTCTGACACTGCCGTCAGGTAGTATGCAGTCAGAGGAAAGAAAAGAACATTGCATTGTGCTAGGGTATGCCTCTGCCTGACGGAAAAGACGCCAAACAAACAAAAATCCCAGGTGTGTAGAGAGAAGCCCTCGGTATGTCTGAGCTGAGCAAGGAGAGAGGAAAGGAAGGAGACTGGATAGTTGCGAAGCGGGTAAGTAAGTAAGAAGGAAAGTGATTCTCACCTTTCTTTTATACATTTATGTTCATTACTTGTTGAAACCAGCAAGTGTTAACTTATTTATAATTGCGATAATAAATAGAGGGCGCCTGGGTGGCTCAGTCCATTAAAGCATCTGCCTTCAGCTCGGGTCATGATCCCAGGGTCCTGGGATCGAGTCCTGTGTCACACACTCTGCTCCGCGGAGAGCCTGCTTCTCCCTCTGCCCCTCTCCCTCTCCCTCTCTCTCATGTTCTCTCTGTCTCTCGAAATAAATATAAATCAGTCTTTAAAAAAAAAAAAGGAAGAAAGCTATTCTAAAGAGAAAAAAGGAAAAAGTTAAACTTATACTGGGGTAGATTATTTTAAGTTTTATCTTTATTTTTTTATTTTAAATAGTCTTTTTTCTTTTTTTCTTCCCCTCTTCTCTTTTCATTTCATTTCTTTTCTTTTCAAGTCATCTCTGTGCCTGACATGGCGCCCAAACTCACAACCCCGAGATCCTATAGAGTGCGCCCTCCTGACTGAGCCAGTCAGACTTGACTTAAGTTTTATGTGTACTTGGTCGTCTGTGTAAGTGGTAGGGACCTTTCAAAAGGCGCAAAAGGCTCTGTGGGGAGAAGAACGTCTTCTCTCTTGTCCGTGGCCATCCATTTCCCCCGCTGGAGACAGCCAGGATTCCTGGGTATCCTTGCTCAGATGCTCTGTGTTTTTACAAATATATATTTGCCTGTATAAATAGGGACAGAGGGAGGTTACCCCTTCAGCCCCTGCCAAATGGTAGCAGAATAGAAACACTGCTTTGGGGCTTCTTTTTTTTTTTTTTTTTTTTTTTTTAAGGTTAAAAATACACTCAGGGCATACTAATACATATAGGGCTATCTGGTTCTTTTTTAAATTATTATTATTGGTTACATGATATTCTGTTATCTAAGCTCTTTTCATTTAACCAGGCTTCTCTCAGTGAGCATTTAAGTTGTTTTCAGCCCTTAAAGTAGGAAACCATACTGAAGAAATACTTGGGACTCTATCCTTTGACCTTTATGGGTATCTCTGTAGAATAAATACCTTGAAATGGAATACAAAATTTCTCTCCAAAGAAGGGGTACACATTGACTCTTCCTCCAGAAATGTACAAAAGTGCTAGCTGTCCTTTAGAGGACCCGTGCTGCCTTAGAGGCAGGGTATACTATAATGGTAGCAACAGGGATCTGGGGTAAGGGGATAGGAGAGTCAGGCCTTTTCAGTTGCTCCTGTGATAGGCCCATCTCTTTCCAGAAGTTATTTTTGGATGAATCTTGGTTTCAGATGAACAAGGATATGAGGAAGAAATGAACATTTAGTGAGCTGCTACTGTGTGCCAGGTAGAGGGGGTCAGATCAGTTTAATTCTTAGGGCACTCCTGTGAGGTGTATGCTTGACATTTCTTATCCACACTTCAGACATGAGAACAGTGAGACTCAGAGAGGCTAGGTAATTTCCCCAAGGCCACACAGTGGTAAGTGGCAAATCCACTTTTCAGACTTTGTCAGTGCACTCATGCTCATGTTGTTCCTTCTCCCCTGTCTCTTAGAATAAAATTAAAAATCTCTGTAGCTCTTATGTTGCAGAAAATCTGGGGGTGCACCAGAGCAATGAGCGAGTTATAAAAGACCAATGTCACCTATGGTTGACCTCTAGACATGTGATATTGCTTGTGCCTAAGAAATCCCTTTATATGGGTCTGTGGTATGGAAGGACAAAGTTTATTGTTGGTTTATGTAGATTGTCCACAACCTACAAAGGGCTGTGTTCCAAAAATTCTTTTTCGTCTGCCGACTCTAAAGGGGAAGACACAACTCTGTAGGGACAATGTTCTAAATGCTGGTTTGGCGTCCAGGCCGAACCACAAAGCCCATATAACCTACAAAGTTATAAAAGAACATTTGTGGCCATATGTCTTGGCACTGTCAGTCCATAGTGGAGTGTGTGGCTGAGGATGTGAAAACGTAGGGATAGATACGGGCGAGAGCCCACAGTGAGGATGAAGATCGGAAAGGCCAGAGCTCCCACATCTGAGGGCTGGGCTGGGCTTCAGGGCCATGGCTGGCTGCAGTGAGGCTGGGGCTGGGACCCAGGAGACAGGGCAGTAGAAGGCTTGTTGCTTGGAATTGTTAAAAGCATCACTGCTGAGAGCAATGAGGCCAGTAATTATTTTCAAAAGTCCCAATATTCATAGGTTGGCAGCCGCCCACACTTTTTTGTCTCAAATGGCTTTATTAGACTAGTAAACCCAAATGCAAATTTGGCTTCAGTATGGGGCATACTTTCTCAGCTTAAGAAATAAAGGAGATTTTTCCCCCCATAAAAAGCAGGGCAAATTTTCTTATAGATGCTAGAGATTATTATGGTCGCTTTTTCTGGTGTACTTTCCAGTCTAAGTGGAGAGACAGTAGTGGTCTCTTGAGTTGACTTTGTGGGTCAGCCCCTGGACTACTCCTGTGCTTCAAGACTGAAAGGAGCCAGTGTCTTTACCCTTAGCCTTGTCTTCTAGAAGTTTGGAATAGCGTTGGATGAACTAAAGTGTATGTCTCACTTCGTGTGATAAATACTCTTAACCTTGTAATAGGCAGAGAGTAATTTTCTGAAGTGGAAGAGGAGAGGAGAAAGAAACCAAGCTTCCATGCCTCTAGGTGTTTACAGGTGTGTGATTCAAGGTGTGACCCCCCTGACTTACCTTGTAGGTCAGCTCTTGCATGTGTGTCCTCTAGAAGCTGCCATTGGTTATTGCCATATTATTGCTGTTCCTCAGAAGTTGACAACCATCAATTCCCTTTAACTACTTTGACCTGCTAATTCTATAGCCATTGGTGGGAGGCATCACCTACCAATTATTATTAGGTATTAGATGGTATGTTGTTTCTTTTAAAAAATATGTATTTATTTGAGAGCAAGAGAACACAAGCAGGGGGAGTGGTAGGCAGAGGGAGAGAGAGAAGCAGACTCCCAATGTGGGGCTTGATCCCAGGACCCTGGGATCATGACCTGAGCCAAAGGCAGTCACTTAACCGACTGAACCACCCAGGTGCCCCTATTTAATTTAATTGATTTATTTATTGCCCATTTTTAAAATTGGGTTGTTCATATTCTTAGTGAGTTTTGAGTTCTGTTCTTTATATAATCTAGATACAAATCCTTTATCAGATATATCCTTTGCAAATACTTTCTCCCCATCCATGACTTGTCTTGCGATTCAGTGTCTTTAGAAGCATTGGCGTTTTTAACCTCTTTAGAAAGAAACGACTTCATTCATGATGTAGAAAGTACTTCAAACCCAGTAGCCACACTTCCGCCTTCAGCTGGGACAGAGTAACAGAGGTCGTATTGACCCTCGCACCTGAGAAAAACCAAACAAAGCAGCAACATATAAAATGATGATTTTCAAGACCCTGAGCAGCGAGCAGCAGGCAGCAGAGGACCGTGAGCTTGAGAGATGGGGAACAAAGGGCGTGAGCCCCGTCTCTTCCCCAGCTTAGCGCCCTGTGCCGCAGGGCAGGGAGGGCACAGGGCCTGCTGGCAGCTCAGGGGAACCAGAGCTGTAGAATTAGCAGCACAGAGGAGAGGGGGAGAGAGGCAACTCCAGGGACCCGCGGGAACATCCCCTCGGAAAGCCCAGCATGATACGCCCATGAGAGGAAACGAGGCGACTGGGAAAGGAAGGGGCTCTAAGAACTTATTCCCGCTGGAGTCTCCCCTACCCCACATCCAGAGCACTAAATTAACTTGTGATACCTCTGCTCCCTCCTGTCTCCCCCGCTCACCCCTACTACTCTCAAACAAACCCATTTTCAGCTATAGTTCAGAAGAAGACGTTTTATGCTACACTTAGAGGTTTCCATAATGTATCTCTGAACTATGTCATCGTTTAGAAAATACTCTAAGATGTTGGCCTTAGACTCCTCCCAAATGGATTTTAACTTTGTCTTGGCTTTTTTTTTTTTTTTTTTTTTTTTTCAATTTGAAAATATGGCAGGATCAAGTAAGACAGAAAAGCAGGGTGAATTCCTGGAGCCCTACGGGTGATTGCCTCTGGCCATGGTGCTTGGAGGAGGCCGCATGTGGGGGGATGTTTGGAAACGGCCCCTGGCTGGGTGACTTGTATACCCTTCCAAAGAAGAGGCTATAGACTTGGGCCCTGAGGGCGTGACTGTGCACTGAGCAGTGTCAGATTTGGAACCACAGACCTGGGGAACTTGCGAGGCTGCCATGTATGTGCCCTCCGTCTGTGGATTCCGCCATTACTGAGGGCCTACTGTGTGCCGGGTACTGTTCTGGGAGCTTGAGATCCAATATGAGCAAGAAAAATCTCCGTAATTGTGGAGCTTACGAGCTATAACAAGAGACACACCATCAACCCTTCAATGTCAGGTGGACACAAGTCCTGTGAAGAAAAATAAATCAGGAAGTGGAATATGGAGGGACTGGGAGAGTGGGGATGCTATTTTGTACAAGAGACCTGAATGAAATATATATGGGGGACAAGGGCAGGGTGCAGATCAGAGTCAGGCCAGGGAGCTGGATGAAGGTGCTTGGGCAGGAAGTAAACAGGAGCAGATCACATGGGACCTTGGAGACCTTTGTGAGGACTTGGGCTTTGTTCCCAGTGACACAGGAGGCGTTGGAGGGTTCTGAGCAGAGTGGCATGACCCGATCTGCGTTCTAAAAGAACCCGTCTGGCTTCAGCAGGGAAGTGGACCAGGGAGGCCAGATGTGGGCTAGAAGAGCACCATGATAGTCCCGTTGATGGTGGTGTGGGCAAGGGAGCTGATCAGGTGGTCTGATGGGCTGGCTGGGATTGAGTTGGAGCAACAGGACGTGCCGATGCTGTGGGCTGTGGTGTGGGACGTTAGGGGAAGGAGGGTCAGGGCTGGCTCTGTGTTTTTTGTCCAGAGTCACTGGAAGAACACAGTGGACATTTATGGACATGGGGACGCCTTGGAAAGGAGTAACTTTGGGGAAGTAGGGCTAATGGAATCAAGAGTTTGATTTTGGACGTGTCAGTGTCCAAGTGACCGTGTTTAAGAGGTCGTCAGATCTTAGTCCCATATTCAGTGAAAAGCTCAAGACAAGATAAATGGAGGCCGAGGGAAGGCAAATTGGCCTAGTTGAGTGGCAGGTTCTACACAGACCGAGCTGCTCGGAGAACTGGCTTCTCCCTGGCGCTACCCTTTCCCCATGGGAAGCCAAGCCCATTTGGGCCATCCCATACTTCCTAATTGGCTTTAATGCTTTCATGATTATGTTCCTTCCTTTCTTTCTTTCTTTCTTTCTTTTTTTTAATATGGAACCCTTCACAAATTTGCGTGTCATCCTTGCGCAGGGGCCATGCTAATCTCTGTATTGTTCCAATTTTAGTGTATGTGCTGCCGAAGCGAGCACTGTGTTCTCTTCTTTCTATCTGTATTTAGCCTTCAGTCTGGAAGCCAGCTGTATCTACGTCAAGATGAGGTGCCATTGAAATATGAAGAATTCTTTCTTGTTCATAACTGCAACTTTGTAAGAGGTTAGAGTGGCCAAGGAGTTCTGGGTTTCCACCATTAGGGCCATTTAATACTTTTCAGATCATCACGGACGCTTGTTGTTTGCTTCTAATGGCCCCAAGTCCAGTCTGGATCTTCTGGGAATGAGACTTGGGCAGGGGTGGGGTAGGTAAAGGGACTCTCGTGTTGGGGGGAGGCAGTCCCCCCCCCCCGCCCCCGCGCACGCGCTATAGGTTCTCCTGTAGTGTTTGTTTATGCGCGTGGGAGATAACAGCCGTGTGCACAATAAGCAAGAGGGACCATCTCAGTGCTCCTCGCGGCCCTCCTTTTCTCTGGTCTCCCAGGCCCCTGCACAGCCTCCTTGGCTCCGTCCACCTCCCCCAACCCAGCCTGACATTCACTCCTTTTCCCCCCAAGAAAAATGAATTTGTGGGAATCTTGTCATCTTCGCTATGAGGAGACAAGCGAATCTATGGCTTCTGATCATCCCATCCCTTCCAGATCAGGTCGGTTTTGATAAGGCTGTTGGGCCTTTCCTGTTTCAGTTCCAGTCCTAAAAGTTCCTTCCATGTTCAGCGGACAGGAAAGCTGTGGCTGGAGAGAGAGTTCTAGTCGGAATGCTTTCGTGTTGTCCGCGATCACTTCTCTGAGCCTGGAACCGTTTCCAGTAAGAAGTAGGTGACAGGCTATCCAAATAAAGAATAGCCTTTCGAAAGCACTTCTGTCCAGCAGGGTGGGCTTTTTGGAATCCTCGCTTGCCTTTTGAGAGAGGGAAGGCCGGTTGGGTTTGGGCCCTGCTTCCCCCCCCCCCCGCCCCCCTCCCCCGCCACCGTCCCCCCTACACACTTTGATCTGTGAAGCATGTCTAATCCTTAGCCAAGTCTCTTGGAACTTTATCCAGAGCAGGAAAAAGGGAAATATTTTTCCTTTCTTGGGTGGATTTGTATTTATATAAACCCTTAGCAGTGAAAATGGAGCCAAGTGGCAGGCGTGTCGTCTGAGGAGAGGCGAGTTGAGTCTGTGGTTGGAAGAGTCAGGGGCAGTCAGGCCCTCAGCCCCGGGCCAGCTTTGATTTGGGTCAGACCCTGGCAGACCTTCTAAGGGTCAGTGAGGACATAAGTCCTTATGGGCGTTTTCTGAGGGACGTGGGGCCATCGCCGAACAGCACGCCTGAGCCAGCAGCCGACCGGCTAACTTCAGATCGCAGCTCGGGTGGGATGTGTGTGCACACGGAGGGGATTCATTCGCTTCATGTTTGTTGTTGTTTGTTGTCCTCTGTAGCTTCAGCTCTGGATGCCTCACCTTCCCACAGTGTGTCCGTGATTGATTTCCTCACATGAGTTTGTCGGCGCTTTCTGGACCAGCCCTTGGCCCTCCCTGTGGGTAGTGAGTGTTTACCCTGTGCTTGCCATGGTCCGAAAGCTTTCCTGTCAGAAGCCTGCCTCATCCAAGCTTCAGGGGGTGCCTCTGGTTCTGCCTTTTCAGGATGCAGGGTGCTTTATTTTTAGACACTCGAGAGAAATCTTGTATATAATCCAAAGATAGGGTGTCTTGTTTTCGTGTTGTTGCAATTTGTGTGTTTTCTGGGCTAATCTGGGACTGATAACAGCTCTGAGACCAGAAAGGGTAAAGAACTTTGATACAATCTTTTATTTTGCTCATGTTCATTCTTCTAGATCCAAAGGCAGAGTCTTTGGAGCTCGGGAGCCCTTGGGAGGAGGCTCCCGAGCTCCCCGCAACTTGGCTGGAGTCATTTCTCATCCGTGTAGTAAAGGCCACCAGGGCCAGGTTCGCCTGCTGTTCCAGCCCCAGGAATGTTTATCTTGTGTCTTCTGGAACCTCACTTGAGAGGGGAATCCTCATGGAGCTTCTACCTGGCTTCTCGTCCCAGTGCTGGGGTGAACACTTGGGGGAAGGAGACTGTAGGTTTGGAGACACTGAGGCTTTTCCAGCAGGTGCGGAGTCTAGGCAGAGCAGCAGCCCGGAGCAGAGGGGGTGATGGGGCTCGGATTCCACGGCCGGTGATGGAAACAGGGGCTGAAGGAAAGGCAACTGCATCGGGCCAAGCATGAGGAAGTGAGTGGTAGGAAAGAAGCGTACTGAGGATTGGATGTGTGTGAGTAAAAAAAAACAAAAAAGGAAAACAGACTTGACGACAAGGAAGTGTGAGCTTATAATGTGAAGAAAGTGACAAAATTCAGGCAGAGATTTGAAAAGAAATCATGTTAACCTTTTTTGGTTTTGTTTTTGTTTTTCTTTTCTCCTGGTTCAACTCCAGTCAGACGCTTTGGAAGGGGTGCTGTGATCTTAGGTCACAACTGTTTAGATCCAGAAGAGACCAGAGTCCTTCTCCATCAGGGAGGGTCTGAATGCAGCCCCGCTTGGCATAGCCTGCCCGAGATGCTCGTCACCTCCTCCTGTCCCTCAACAAACAAGCAAACAAAGCTTTATGTAGTTAGTAAGCAGACATTATTCTTAGGACACTCGTCTTTTGGGAATTGGGCAAACAAGGAAAAGCTGAGCGTGTTCACTCCACACGGAGCATCTTCCATAAAAGGCAGAATTAAAGGTATCAATCGTTTGTGCCCAGTGTGGGGCTCCTGCTTGGCTTGGCTTCTGTTACTCATTAGGACAATCTGAGGACTCCGCAGGTCAGAATCATTGTGTGTGTGAGTCACAGAAGTCATCAAGAGCGTGATCTCTGTTTCTCCTTCTGCCTCTGTCACCGCCACCACCACCTTGGAGGATGTTGGGCAGAAATGGAAGCAAAAGTGTTGAAGTTCACTTTGTTTAGTGCGGTCTGATGAGCAGGCCCCGAAAACCCACTGAATGTGGGATCTGACTTGCACCTTTAGTTCAAGGGCATGTCCAAGAACCCCAGTTGACCTGCTTCTGTTTGGCTCGTAGGTTGTGCTCTCTTACTGATAAGACTTTACAAATTGTCCCCGAAGCATCGAGGCACATAAGGGCATTTGCATTTTTTCTTTCTTTCCTTTTTTTTTTTTTTTTTTTTTATAAGAAATCCCGGCTTTCAGCATCAAAACTGGTCTTGAGAATTCAGCAAATGGCTGGAGACAGAGATGTCTTCACCTTGTTAAATTGCTCAGAACTCGGTAGATTTCCACATTTTGAAGAATCGCAGGGCTGTTTGGTGAAAATGGAAACACAATTTACAAGAAGCTCATCGTTTCTGATGGTGTGAGTTTCTGTGGCTGCCTTTGGAATTCATCCCTCAAGAGGGATCCCGTTATTAAGTGGTCTTATCATCCATTGACTCATTTCCAAGAGGTGCTAATTGAGCCAAAAGCAGACTCTGCTCCCAGGAAGAGTGGAGCTTCCCTGCAGTTTTGGGGAGCCTTCTCAGAGTCCCAGAACTCTCTACAAGTTCATGTAGCCAAGGGCTGAACGATGTGTCCAGGCATCGCTGCTGACTTCTGGAGACCCAGCCGGAAGATGCCCGCTGAATCTCCGGGGACCCAGCCGCTTTCCTAGCAGGCTCAGTGGGCAGCTTCTGGGGAGTTTTGAGGCTGTCCCAGCTGGCTTTCCCATGAATTCAGCAGACCATGGAGGTAGCTTTCCAAGGACTCCAGCTGGTGCCTCCCCCCCCCCCCCCCCAGCTTCTGAGTGAGCTTGACAGCTTGCTCCCCAGCCCCTAGACAGCTTCCAGAACCCAGAGGATAGGTGCCACAGCCTACCGGCTTCCGCCAGCCAACCGTGGACTCGTCTGACCTGTGGTTCCAGGGTAGATCCTACCCTGTTCTAAAAAAGATGACGGTGAGAAAGATGACTGCCAAAGATGAACACAATTCTGGACTCCGAAACAGAAGACCCAGCTCCATTTCTGCTCTTTACAAAGACTCGTTACCCTCCTTCCTGTGCGTCACTTTCTCCCCGCCCCCCCCCCAAAAAAAAGAGTTCATAATCAAAGGGCTGAGACCAAAGCTGCTTAAGAAAATGGAATTTCTTTTAAAGACTACCAAAACACACAGCCAGGTCTATTTCTATTATTTCTTTGGAGCAGCAGCCAGTCAGGAGCCACCCAGCCATGATCCTGAGGGAGGCACCGGTTGGAGGGGGTACAGGCACGGGGGACCTTCCTCTCAAATGCAGCTGAGTCTACAGATGGTTATGTTGGAACCAGCAGGTACCAGGAGATCTCTTCTGCCTTTTCTCACACTCAGAAGTGTGCACGATGTCATGTTTTTAAGCTGAACGTTTGGATGTTGAAGGTTTACTTCTCTCGTGTATATACTTTCTGGGCTTTATTTCGTCTTAAGACAAGGTTACCCCTCTCTGGCTCTCCTCTTCCATATGAAGTGACCATGGAGTTCTCTGGTCTTTGCTGTCTCTGACAACTCAGTAGGCTTGCCAAGCGGGGAACCTTCTTGCTCATGGTTTCAGACGATGCTGCCTTTGCCCTATGGAGATATGGGAAACAGGCATTCACGTATCTCATAGCCACTACTCAAGAGTTACACTTAATTACAATACAGCAGTGGACTTGGGGGCAAGGGGTGTGAATTTCAGAAAGTAGAGCTCAAGACGCTCCGAAGACTTCCAGATCATTCCTTCCTTAATAGAAACTTTATCATTGTTTGTTTTACTATCTAGACTTCTTTGGCTGTTTTGAGGGATATTCATAATTTAGATCTTTATCCCGGATCAGGAAGTGGGTTTCATTTGCACTGAAATGTGCAGGGCGTTTAATATTATGATTTGAGTCATTAGTATGATCACTTTGTAGTATTTTGAGTAATGTGCCCCACATTTGAGAATCCTGATGCTTAGTAGAAAAAGATGGAGAAGAGTTCGTTCCCCTCACCTTCTGTTGATTTTTTTTTTTTTTTTTTAAAGAATCATAATAAAACTTAGTGTTCTGTTCTTGTATGGCAGGGGTGGGAGGGGAAACAGTTGATGTGGTAGCTTTTTAATGCCAGAAATCTTGAGCCAGAGTCATTAAGAACAGTTCTTCATAACTTAGTGGCCTAATACTGCTTCAGAGAATGCAGTGTTCTGTGCGTCAGGCCAAATTTCTGCTCCTTCGATGGCTCTGTGTGCTTACTGCCCACGGACAGAAGATCTCCGACAGAAGAGAAAGCATTAGCATTTACAGCTGGCCTGGCCCTTCAGTTGTGAAACATGCTTACCATCCTGCTTTGCTACAGACTCAAACATAAAAATAAATAACCTCCAGGCCATTTCATCTTGAATGACCCGTTTCACTTGAAGCTCGTTTGTGAGTTTCATATACTCTAATCAGAGGGTACTTTTCAGTTGACACTGTCACCCAGAAAGGTCAGTCTCATAATTTTTAATGACCTCAGAGGAAGGATCCCCTCTTAATAGCGTGTCATAGTTTTTCATCATGTCCCCATTGTTGGACACTTGAGAAGGTTACCAAGTTTTCACTGTTTTATAAATACTGTGGCCATGCAATCATTGCATAATTTTTGTCAGAGAGGAAAGGGCTTGAAGCAAGATCCTGAAAATGGGAACATACCAGGTGACATGTATATCTGTCCTCACTTTACTAGCATATTTTCTATAAATGTAGCTTTTTTGTTGTTTGTTTTTTTACAACTCCTACCAACTTTGGAATTTATTTCTTATTTGCTTTTGCTAGTGATGACAGATGTGTAATAAATCTAATTTTTCTTTTTCATTTGAAGTTTTCAAATCTCTGGGGACGTGGTGTTTTGCAGGCAGATAACTTATGGTCTGATCCTTGCGTATTACTTTACTATAGAGAATCTGGTTACTGATCATATATTTGTAAATGAATTTTTTATATAGTTGGAAAAGTGAGCTTTTCAAAAAAAAAAAAATTTCATCACGATAGTAAGAGTGTCAGGAACTTACTAGATGCCAGATACAACATTTAGTACTTCTTATGTTGTCTAATTTAATTATCACGATATCCCTGCCCAGGACAGTAGTGTGTGGTGGTTAAGAGTGGAGTCAGATAGTCCTGGGTCCAAATGTTGGCCCTGCTACTGCTTCCTTGTGTATGTTGGTGAGTAGTTAACCCCTCTGAGACTCTCTCTCCTGAAGATAAAAATTGTACCTACCTTCGTAGGGCTGTATCCGAACTAAGTGACATAATGCATTTATAGCATTAGCACATAATAAATGCTCAATCAGTGTTGGCTGCAACTGTGATCATCGTTTTTCCTTCTGGGATCAATGGGTGTCATTCACCTTGATGTATATAAGCATGATGATAAGGTAGAACACATGGTCATGAGCGTTACTGGGCTTCTGAGGTGGTGTCCTCCAGTCTTTGAGGTTTTTTCTAGTCCTGCAAATCAGCGTTAGTCTGTCCTTCTCATTGCTCTTCTAACATTTCATAACTTTGCGTGGGGGTCCCTATCACAGGGACTGTAGTTCTTTGTACGGATGTTTGACTTTCTCGGATGGGGGGGGACCCTTTGTATCAGAGGTCTTGACTTAGACTCCTGTATCCCCTGCGTCTCCTCACACACTGTAAGATCTCCCTATTTAGATACTCAGTGAATCTTAATTCAGTAATTTCAGTATTTTAGGGTTTTTTGAAAAAAGTATTTTATTTATTCATTTGAGACAGAGAGCATAAGTAGGGGGAGAGACAAAGGGAGAGGGAGAAGCAGACTCCCTGCCCAGCCAGGAGCCAGATGTGGGACTCGATCCCAGGGCCCAGAGATCCTGACCTGCGCCCAAGGCATGGCACCCTTTAGTTTGAAAATCAAGTTTGTTTAAAGCAATTTGAGACTATGAGCTTCTATTTCAGTAGACAACACGAGTAATGTACCACTTTTTGTATTTGTGGTACATTTTTTGAGAAGAACAAGCTACTTGCCTTATTTTCTCAGTCTAGCAACAGCAATCTTAGCCAAATCTCCCATCCTAGGAATGCCGGCAGCATGCGGTAGCCTGTGGGAGAGCACAGACAGGCTGGAGACCCGTGCGGCCCCACTGCTCCATGTTCTGAAGCATTGCATGGATTTTTTGTATGCGTGAGCCCTCTTGGTGCCTCCAACTTTCATGCTGCCTCTGTGGCTGGCGGTGCTGCTGGGAGGAGGAGGACCCAAACAGAGCCGCTTACCTGGTTCTGTCTGATACTAGAAATCTGGGAAGGGGAGCACTAAAGCTGTTGGTTTAATAAAAATTGATAACGGATGCTTAGTACTAAGTCTACTACAGATTATTTCAGCTCTGGCAAACGGGTCTGCTCTCGGAAACCCGCAGCAGAGCCAGCAAGGGAGCCCCTGTGAGGGGGGTGGGCGCCTGAGTGAGGGGCTGGATCCTGCGCTCTTGGGCCACTGAGAGGCTGCGTGAACTTCCAAGCAGGAGTGTTTTCAGGAGAAGCTTCTGGCCTTGGCGGTAGTCTTGGGACAGAAAGTGCAAAATGAAAATATTCCTTAAGGATCCGGGGAGAACGGTCCAGGACCAGCATGTTACCAGGCCTGCGGTGTTCGGGGCACCCTCTTGTGGTCCTGGTTGCATGGCAGCTGGGTTGGGTCAAAGACGCGCTGGTCACTGTGGGACTTGGAACAAATGCGTTAAACTCAGAGAGTTTCTGACTCTCTGAGAGTTTCTGAGAACATAGCGTTCGGGCCAGACGACTTCCAACTTTGCATCCAGCTCTAACGTGCTATTACTTTGGTTCGTTTTATTGCTTTGATAGCATTTAGTGCTTGCATTCTTAACTTGCATTTTTATATTTTGGACTCTTTTCCTAGTTGGTGTCAGAGCTTAGCTCTGATATCCATGTATCCATGACATAAGCTAGTCATGCTAAATTAACTTTGCAGTAATTGGGTGTTGACAGTAGTTTGGTTAAGGAACTTCGAATTATATTCAGTTCATATCATCCAAAACCATGTAAAAATGCTCAAAGCAGGAAACGAATGCCTTATCATAAAAGTACAAATATGTCAATGCTTAGTTCATTATTTAAAAATAGTTGTTTTAAAAGTACTCTTCTAGGAGACGTGCTCTGGCAAGAAGAAGCAGTTCCCACTCTGTCTCGGAGGGTGAGGGCGAAGAGTAAGCTCCCCAGAGAGGACTTCCCAAGGTCACATCCCGAGTCTGCCTGCTTGCTAGCCCTTGACTCAGGGTACACCATATAACGTCCTGACCATTAGCTTCCTTATCTGTAAAATGAGGGTAACCCTTATAGAGACATCACACAGATGAAACGAGATGTACATTTAAAGCTCTCAGTTTGGGAAGCCTGGGTGGCTCAGTGGATTAAGTGTCTGCCTTTGGCTCAGGTCGTGATCCCAGGGTCCTGGGATCATACCCCGCATCAGGCTTCTTGCTCAGTGGGGAGCCTGCTTCTCCCTCAGCCTACCACTTCCCCTGCTTGTGCTGTCTCTCTGACAAATAAATAAATAAAATCTTAAAAAAAAAAAAAAATTAAATTAAATTTAAAAATAAATAAATAACATTTAAAGCTCAAGGTTCAAAGTTCAAGGGTCAGCACATGGCCATACTTTTATTACTGTGGGTTCTGCTGAAGGTGGGGCCTTTAGAAATAGGATATTTTGAGGCAAAGGATTTTTTTTTAATTATCCTTTGTTGGCTTAACTTGGGGATCGCTAGAATCTCAGATCCATTCTATAAGTGATGGCTGCCAAAGAATTGACGTCTTATTTTCAGTAGTATCTTTGCCTAGTTGACATACATTTTTGTGTCCTTGGTTTGGTTTATTTAACGTTCCGGTTTAAGTAGGGGGATTTAGGCAGTAACAGCTCCCATCCTCAGCTAGGAGCTGGTTATTGCATCTTCTCTGAGTGAGAGCACTGGGGTAGCCAGAAGAAGAGAGAGAGAGGGCAGGCAGCTGCCCAGTAAGTGGATGAGAGAGGAAACTAAGGAAGGGAAGTCTTAGGGATTTAATGATCTAGTCGGAGAGAGATTATATCCCAGGCATGCAGAGCCCCGGGGCTATTGTGGTGATCCATTAAGTTAATTGTCTGTTTTTACTAGACCCCTTTACTCATCACATAGTATTTAAGCTGGTGCTTTCAAATCCGCACACACACCTATGGAAGAAATCCTCTTGCCCTCTTGCCGGTGTGGAGCTGGGCTGTTTACCTTTATAGCATTTCCAGTGGGCTGCATTTCGAGACCATTTCTGCAGGTCTTTGTCAAAAGGCTGCTGCGGTCTGCCCCAGTCCCATCTGTCCCGAATGCTAATTACAGGAAGCTCCTTGGCAGACCTTGCTTGCCGGGGCTCTAGGGATCCTGGCTCCGTTCTTGGCCGTGACATCTAGATAAAGATCTCCGGCGCCAGTCTGTGAAAAAGAAGGTGAGGGAAATGGTGGCAGAGGCTGTCTTTGTTTGGAACGATGGCCCTTTTGCCACAACCACAAGACCATTCTCCATGGTGACGCAGATGAGAATTTAGGCAGCAGCGGAGTGAGAGCGGGGCCAGTTTTGTGATCCCCAGGGGCATATTTGTTCTCGGACCCTTCGCTTCCTCTGTACCTGCTTCCCCACCCCCCAGCGCTGTAACGGTGAAATGGTCCCATTCCTAAGGTACATCTCACGGATGCATTTTCTCTCTCTTCCTGCAGGGGAGCTTCTGAGTCAGCCCAGACCGGAAGGAGTGGCAGAGATCATTTGCCCTAAGAACGGCAGCGAGCGAGTGAATGTTGCCTTGGTTTACCCACCTACACCGACTGTGATCAGCCCCTGTTCTAAGTGAGTTCCAGATGTGGTACCCCCGTCCCTCACTCCCCATCCTGCCTCAGTGGTTGTGACAACAGAAAGCCAAAGTTCAAGTATGTGTTGGCAAACCCTGACCACTCCCCCCGGCAGACCTAGATCTCTAGGTGATAGAGATACTATGGCTTGCTTATTCCTAGCAAACTAGGAGGGTTTTTTGTTTGTTTGTTTTTGTTTTTTAAAGATTTTATTTATTTATTTGACAGAGAACACAAGTAGGCAGAGAGGCAGGCAGAGAGAGAGAGAGAAGCAGGCTCTGCACTGAGCAGAGAGCCCGATGCGGGGCTAGATTCCAGGACCCTGGGATCATGACCTGAGCCGAAGGCAGAGGCTTTAACCCACTGAGCCACCTCGGCGCCCCGGAGGGGTTTTTTTTTCTTGTTTGTGGGGTTTTGTTTTTGTTTTTGTTTTTTTGCTTTGCTTGATAAAAGAGTGTTTCGCAGCTTTATTGAGCTATCTGTCATTCACATACAAGACAGTTCACTCATTTAAAGCATGCAGTTAATTGACTTTTAGTATATTTGCAGGTATATGAATCCAAAAAGAGGTTATTGGGTTTTTTTTTTTTTAATGGATAGTGAGAACAGTGAGGGCTCATTAAATAAGAAAAGCCTACAGAAAATCTGTCGTAAATTATTTTTCTCTGTGGGTCTCTGATTCTCAGTCCTTAATAATCAGGGGTTGTGCAGAAGGAAGCTTCCACCTTTCCCCAGACAGACTTAAACACGGAGAACGTACACGTATGAGCTAACTCGGACACAGGGTTAGCTTAGTAATTATACATCAGACTCATCCTGGGTTCAGCTTTTATTTGTCTCTTTTTGTAGTATTAGGAAGCAAACAGGGTACTGCTAAACTGAGGTGAAATACCTTTTCACCGCAGATCTTAGAAAGTGGCAGCCACAGGCTTCTTGGAGCAGATCTCATTATCTGGGGGCCGGCAGCGACGTGATTTGTCCCGCAGAGTAGTCAGACAGCAGACTTTCCTTTTTTCTTTCTAATTGACACATAGAATTTTTTTTTTCTGCATATATATAAGCTTTTTATAGGGTGCTTCCAAAGTTTGCGTTTGAAAACAGTGACCCGTCCTCCTCATCTTGAGAAACTTGCTGTGAAGCTGCGTTCCAGAGAGCCCTGGGTGGGGTGGGCTCGTGCTTCTGCCCCGAAGTGTCCCTTTTCCTGACTCTGGTGTGTCATCTGCAGAGCGAAGGGTCAGCGGGCGCTCATTCCATCGTAGCTGTGGAAGAGGCACCCCTTTCTCTAAATGGGGTGACTCATTCGAACACCCATAATTCGTCTTTGCTGGAAAACATCACTCAGTGCCCAAGGGGGCCGCTTAGCTAAGGCTGGGTGTGCAGAACGCTGCTTCAGCGAACCTGCTGCTTACGGTCTCCTTTGTCACTAACGGGTTCCCGAGACACTGTGCCATCGCGAGGCACTTCTTAGGATTACACAGTAGCTTCATACGAACCAGAGCATCCCCTGCCCCGAACCCATCAAATGATAGCAATGGGATTGCCCCTTTCTGTCAGACACACGTGGGGAAAGGGTAAGGGCATCGCGGCTCTGACCTGGAGGGCAGTAGTTTGCACTATGCTTTGCGCTGGCGGAGATCTTCCTGAGCTCAGCCAAGTCTTGTTTTGCCATAGCCGCATGGCAATTAAAGAGGCGAGAGAGAGAGAGAGAGAGAGAGAGAGAGAGAGAGAGAGGTAGAAGTTAACACATCCATTTGCACAAAAACCGCCGCGGCACCGAGCCTGCTGATCGACGTTCTCCCCAGGGCTGCTCGCTGTTCTGCCGCAGGAAGACATTTAGGCCGGCCATAGGCTGGCCGGGAGAAAGCGCTCTCGGCCCGTCCGTCTTGCACACTTTGTTGTACCTACATGATTAAGCAGCTTGAAGGTCTTGGGTCATCAGAGCCATGTAGCCTCCAATGTCTGGAGGCTGCAGAGAATACCTATAGGGATCAAGCTACTTTTGACCTAGCTATGGGAGTAGTTTATTTCAAAATGGATTTTTTTTTTTTTAAAGTCTCATACAGTGGACGGCAGGGTTGACATGGAGTCTCAGTTCTACACAAAGGAATATCCATGGAAACCAACATACAGGCAAGCCTGGCCCTGCCCAGCAGAGGTCTGATGTACACACAGATGACAGGGCATGGAAAGTAGGAGATTGGGGGTACTGAGGAGGAAAGCTGCCACAGGAGACAGTTATCGTGGGATCACCGCTTGGGTCTGACCCCTGACAGTTAGACTTGGGGCTACCAGCAGGCAGGAGAACTTGGGAGGCTGGGCTGTTGCTGCACTGCCTTTGGAACTCCAGCCAGGTTAACTTGAGCAAGTCGTGGCAGAGAGATCTTTTACTTCTCCGTCATCCCAGAAAACGCAGGTGGATGGTGGAGAGCTGTCTTTCTGAATCAGGCCTATGGATAAGAACTTCCAGGAGGAAGGGCCAGGCGCGGGTCTGAAAAATGGTAGATCCCCCTGCTGATCACAAATATGTGCACGCTGCGCTTTCTGGTCGCTGGGGTCCCCTCCCTGACTCAAAGGGGGTGCTCCCTCGCCAGTGGTCTTTATCCTTGGCTACAGATGCTCTCTCTGGTCCGTAACCAGTTGTCAGCACCAAGGCAACGCTGATCCGTGCTACATGGGTCAGTATTTTACTGCTCAAATCAGGAAGGGGTTGAGGGTGACAGGAGCATTCTTAGTAATTCCGCCAGCACAGCAGGCCTCAGCTCGAAAAGTCTTCCAGAATCCCATCAGAATCCTCTCCCTCTCCTCCAGCACCCTCGATCTCCATCTCATGGTGGTTTCTGAGAAGACAGTCCAAGCTCTTTAACCAACTTACTCCTCTCCTTTACCGGTCAGAACAGAGACTTGCCATCGAACTTGGAGCCTGCCTCTGACCATGAATAAAATAATGGGGCTACCGTGTGCTAGAAAAATCATCGACCACTGTTCTTTGATGGGCTCTTTCTTAAAAATTCCAAGCTTTTCTATTTCTCATTTTGAGATTTTTCTGTGTGTTATTTACCTGTGGGAAGAGACAGAGAATAAAAGAGTAGGTCAGTGGGTTTTTTAATGACCTTTTCCCTTGTGCCTTGGTGATGGGCGAGCCGGCTTTCCATGGGGAAAAGGTCCGTGAATGAGATGCCTCTCTTCTCCCTCATCCTCCCGGGGGATAACCAAGGAGCTCAGTGGCTTCTGGTGCTCTTCGCCGATTACTGATAGAAATGTGAGTCACCTTCAGACTTTGGCTCTTCGGGGCTGATTTTCAAGGATATTTGCCCTTGAGATGAGGGGAAAGATCACCTTGTAGCACATTGGCTGAAAAATTCTGTCCTCCCTAAGGTTATATGGATTCTGTCTGGTGTGTTTTTTTAAATAATGTGGTGGCTATTGACACATTATTTTGTGGTACACAGCCACCGCCACGGTCTAGAGGTAGGACGTTATTATCACTCCTGAAGGAAACGTGTGCCCGTTGGCAGCCACTACCGTCTCCCGCAACACCTAGTTCCGCGCAGTCAAGAAATGTCTCGTGTCACTTTCAGGAATGGCTTTGCCGCCTGGTGTGTTGGTATGAAGCACATTTATGAGCTTCAAAGCAGTTCTTAGAAAGTGTTCTTCTTGGCCTAGTTCAGTCTTTCGTCCACCCTGCTTCCAGCCCCCCATTTGTTGGACATCAGCGGTGAAGTGGGGGACGTCCGCCTTCTTCAGATCGTTTTTTCTTTTTCTTTTTTTGTAGTATAGATGACATTTTTTTTTTTTTCCAAAACACAAACTTTATTTTGTAGAGCAGTTTTAGGTTCACAATTAAACTGAGCAGATGGTACAGAGAGATCCAATGTCCCCCTACCCCCACACACCGCGGCTTCCCCCGCATAGATGTCCCCCAGCAGACAGAGGGGCACACTTGTGACAGTGAACGACCCTGCACGGACACATCGTCATCGCCCAGAGACCACAGTTTACATCCGGCTCCACACTCGGTGCTCTCCGTCCCGGGGGTTTACGGAGCCTCCATTATCGTGCCCAAACTGTTATTTCCAGTGCCCTGAAAGTCAGAGGATGCCTCTCCCTCCCTCCGTAATCGCTGGCAGCCACTGATCTTTTGGGTTTTTTCAGCGTTAGTGAAGTCTAATTGTCAGTGAAATTGTAAGATATTTGAAACGTTCATCGCGGTGATTTGATACACGGTACGTTGTGAACAGTTTTTCGCCATCTCATTTGTCAGCCCCTCCAACACCTCACACACTCGTCCTCCAGGAATTCTGAATGGTCAGCCTAATCGATGCTGAGACACGAAAGGGATACTGAGTCTTGGACATTACACGTCTCACAAGAGGCAAAAATATCCTTTCGGTGGGGAAAGTAAGGAGAAAGTCAGTTCATTTAAGTTTATGTTTAAAAATTTTATTTGGAAATTCGTACCTTTATCCCGCCTGCCCTACACGTTGAGACGCATTAAAATTCCAGTTCAGAAGGGGCGCGTGAACTTCTTTAGGCGAATGGCAGCTCACTGTTCGTTTTTTATTTTTAGGTGCCTATAGAATGTTCCTCTCTTTCATTTCCAGAGAGATTTAGACCAGCCCACCGCTAGCAAGTAAAGTATAGACTCCAGTAAATGGCCAGATGACCCAGTATCTCCTGAGTTTCATTTAAGAGACAGAATTCAGTAGGTCAGTGTATAAAAACGTGTTACCTTAAGGCATCCTAAAATGCAATCTAATTCTTCCATGTGGTTGGTTGGTTGGTTGGTTTCTTTCTTTCTTCCTTCCTTCCTTCTTTTTTTTAGATTTTATTTATTTATTTTCCAGAGGGAGACACAGAGAGAGAGGGAACACAAGCAGGGGGTGTGGGAGAGGGAGAAGCAGGCTTCCCACTGAGCAGAGAGCCCAATGCGGGGCTCGATCCCAATCAGGACCTGAGCCGAAGGCAGACGCTTAACAACTGAGCCACCCAGGCATCCCTTCCATGTGGTTTCTTAATGGACTTACCCTTGAACATACAAGAAATGGGACCAGATCATTTTTATCTCCTGCCAGCTGCCATTTCTCTGGTGGAATCCCACATCTGTGTGGGGTGGTGGACACAACCATGGAAGTCAGTCGGGATCGGGGCAGTTCGTGTGTGGCCGGATTGGAAAACACTGGCTGGCTTGAAGATTGTTGAGCTAATAAGCTTTCTCCTTTTCCAAAAAGTATGACCGAGGATGAAAGGCAGGGCCAAGACCCTGCCTTTCAGGGCCACTTTTGAAACTTGGGTCATTGCGTACATACTGTAGCGTTCCCATTCAAGCAAGATCCCAGTAAATTCCAGCTTCTTACTGTTTATAAGTAGTCCCAAAGATATAGTGATGACCTCGCATAGGAATTTTGGCATTCTCCTTGTTATGACATAAGGATATTTAAGACCAATGGAAACAGCCTTTTATAAAAAATAGGAGGAAGACTCTGTGGCCTTTATTTCATCCGATAAACAGGCAAAAATGTTAGACTGCCCTCAGATTAGTTAGTAGGGACTTGATCATTTTCTTTCTTTTCTTTTTTTTTTTTTTTTTTTTTTCAAATCAGTAGAGCAACATGACTTTGGCTTTATAACGATGGAGAATCTTTCACTGACCACAGAGCAGTAAAACACAACAGGTGGGGATGGTATTTCGGAAGGAAGGGAGCTAAATGTGGAGGTGGCCTGGGGAGCGTATCACGCGGATGTGCTGTGTTTTCTGTAAGGAGTAAGACAGCTCATTGCCTCGCTGTGCTCACAGGCCAGGAGAAATAGTGTCTCTCGGGTGATTTAGTGCCCCGCCAGCCACACTGATACTAGAATTTGTTCCCTCTCTGCTTAGGTATCTCCATACTTTCTTGGAAAATTAAGTGGAAAAGATAGTGCTTCTCTCCCCTTTGTCATCATTTTTACTGTATCCAATCTGTGACTTTAAGAGCGCCAGTTTTTAAGGGTAAGTCTCTGGGAAGCAGAGAGGGTTTCTTAAATAGATAAGGGCTTCCGGAGGACTCAAGAACTTAGGGGGAAAACAGGGGTGGGTAGGGTTTGGGATGAAGAGATGTCGTACAGCGGTGCGTTTCAAGATGACCGACCCTTTGCTTATCCAGAATCAAGAAGCCTCTGGGAATTACGAATAAAGAAACTTCTTGATTCTTTTGCCTGAAACGATGCTATTGCATGCATGAGTCATCTTCGTTCCTTGCTGGAAAAAAGAAGTCATTTAAAAAAAGTCATGATGCATGGATGTAACATCAGGAAAATCTCAAGCAGATCACACTGCAAATAGCTTTTTATTTTTATTTATTTATTTTTTTTTTTGCAAATAGCTTTTTCAAAGGAGTGTTCACTTTTCGTTTCTCAAGGCTGTTTGGGCTCTGGACTTAAGGCTGCCCGAGTTTGAATCTTCGCGATTTCTTGGTGCCGTGACTGTAGACCCTGTCAGCTGCAGGGTCCAGAAGCGTTGTCTTGGGGGGCTGTTGGGAGCATCGAGAGAGACCATTGCGAGGGGAGCAGTTGGCACGGCCAACAGAGTGCACAGCGCTCCGTAAACTCGGCTGCGGCTTTTCCTGCCAGGGATGTTGGTGGTGTGCCCTGTGGGTAGCATATCAAGGTACTCCTAAAAGACAGAATTTCGAAATGCAGATCTAGATCCTAGAATGAAGTGTGCTCACTGACTTACCTAGCAGCACTTAGTCCTTGCCCGGGAAGGTAAGCTGTGTGCTGCGGAGGTAGGGAAGAAGGTTGGCTTCCCCTTCACCCCTTGAGGGTCTGTGTCTAAGGGCCCCTGCGGTGTCCTAACCCCGTCTTCATGGGAGAAAGAGGAGGGGAGTGGTATCATTTCTTTCATATCATCATCATCAATGCCTGCGGTGCCCGATGGACCCTCAGAGCAAAGCCCCCTAACCCATAATGCTCCCAACAGCCCTTTACGTTCTATCGGGTGGGGAAGCTGTGGGCGCCAGACCGAGCCACATTCTGACAGCCACGGGTACCGAACGGCGCAGCTGGGCCTAAAACCCATGTCGTGGCTCCGAGGTCGGTGCTGTTTTCACACCAAGTTCTTACACGGTTGTTGGAAAATGTAGTGTCATAACAGAGTGCCATGGACAAGATAGCTTGTGATGGACAGTGCCCTGGGGAAGCGCCGGGGTCGGGCCTGAGGCAGAGCTGGAGGAACTGGGCAGGAGCCTGTATTGTGTTTTCTGTGGGAAGGTGCTGGCCGGGTGTGGCCAGGCAGAGTCGTTTCAATGGGCTGTGGGGCACAGCAGTAGTCACTAGGTGTCTGGTACGTGGCCCCAGAGTGAGGAAGGCAGATAGACAGGGGCCTGTGCTGCTGCAGCCTGATAAAGGAAGTGGTCCCAGGGTGTGGGCTCTGCGGGGTTGGCCTGGAGTTGTTCGCTATCTCAGTCCCTCCAGGGTCAGCCAGGGCCCAGATGTCAAAGCATCTGAAAACAGAAAACAAGAGACCTGTTGATATGACACGGGAGAGCTGCAGTTTCAGCCTAAGCGTCTCACTGCCTTGAAGAATTGTGCTGTTTTCCAGGGAAAGCTGGTTCGATCACCTGGGAGGTGTGTGGGGCTGAGCCTCCGGGCGGACCGCTCTTTCCGGCGGGCCCCTGCAGCTCCCTGGGAGGCCCCATACGCTTTGTAGGTGTGAATTACGGCCTTCGCCCTCCGTGTTCTCCATCATCCTGTCCTTCCCGCCTCGGGAGTGGCGCTGCTTTGCCCCCGTCTGCTGTACTAAGGGTCGGTCGGCTGCAACGCCTCCCTCTCCCACTTCCCCCCATGCGGCCGTCTGCCGAGGCCTGTCCTCCCTTCTCTTCAGTGTGCCTTGACACGAGGCCAGGTGACTTTCTCTTTGGCCCTGACGCTCCTGTCCCTACCAGGATATCTGTGTTTGAGTCCCAACTTGCCTCCATCTCTCTCATCTTTCTTTCCTTCAAACCAATATTCTCTTTCAATGTCAGATCCTGCCATTTCTCTGTCTAAAAGCCTTACATGGCCTCCTGGTGATTACAGACCCCCGTTTAAACCCCCAGGCACGACTCACAGCCCCCAGCGACCCTGCTGACACACACGACACTCCCTTACCGTGGGAAGGGTCCACCATAGGGTACGCCTGGCTGGCTCTCAGCTCTTGGTGGGCTGCCACCCCTCCTCGCCTACCTGGTGAAGGCCCATCGTCCTGAGGGCCAAGGTCATGTGTCTTCTCCTTGGAGACACCATCTTTCACCCTTCTGCCTGGCATCAGTGACACCTCGCCTCACATCTTACGTGCCACCCTGACAGTAATGGTCTCGTATCTGAGCTGTTTCTCACCCGTGACTTTCTCATCACATCTTATTCATTATTCATTCAGCAACACTTTGTTAAGGATTTACCCTCCAGGCATCGAGCCAGGTACGGAGGCTGCGGAAATAACCAGCCAGACCCCGCCCTCACGAATCCAGTCGTCTCTGGGGAGAAAGGGAATCAGAGACATAACCAGACAAACTCAGGAGGCTCTAATTACAACCAGAATGTGCTCCCTGCCACAGCGGGCGTATCAACAAAGTCCTGTGGGCACCGAGAGCAAAGAACGTTGCCAGGAAGGATTGAGAAAAGTTCCGGGAAGTAGCGTTGGCGGCGGGTCTTTTGGGATGGAGAAGCCGTGTGAGGGGGGGAGGGTGGGTGAGGTGACGGCTCTTTCCTTTCCTCGAGGGCCCGAGCATGAAAAGTGCTATCAGTGGGGAAGTACACTCAAACTGGTCTTCCTTTTTTTTTTCCCCCTCTCAAGAGTGGGCTATTTCCCTCTGGGCACCCTTGCTTAGACATTCTTGTGTTTCTGTCCTACGTGTGGCTCAGGGGAACAGACAGCCGGACACAGCTGTCTGCGTTGCTGAAGGCTCATTCGAGTCCGCAGGAAAGCGTTTGCCCAGCACACACACCCCCCCCCCCCCCCCACACACACACACAGCGCTCCGAGGACCAAAGGCAAACTGCTTGGCGGAGGCATGAGTTTCCACACTGCCATCCTCTTTAGAATTAGATTTATTGTATTATGACTTGAATTTGCGTCCGTTTTCAAAACTTTTCCTACTGGGACGTTTACTATAATGATAGGCCTTCACAAGTCCTCAGGGCCAAGTGCCAGAGAAACAGGAAACTATCCAGAGGGCCCCAAACATCCCCACCTTGCTTTGAGCTGTCCAGCGCTCTCGGGAGTCCAGAAACCCTCGTTAAAGGCTGCCCTGCCGCACACTGTTACGTCCCCGCAGGCAAGTTCTTTACCCTCTTGGAATCTTAATTTCCTTCTTGGTGAACGCAGAGGGGATGGGGTTTACCTCATGGGCTTGTTACAGGATCGAGGAGTCATCAAATACGGCTCCGCAGTGAGTGGTGTGAGTCTTAGCATGGGGTAAGCAGTCCGCAAACGGAAGGTGCAGACTTTGGGTAATGTTGCTAATATTGGACTCAGTCTCCTTAAAATCAAGCATCCCTGAGAGAGGGAGAGCATGGAGGGTCTGCGTGTCATTGTAGGAAAGCCGATATAAGGGATGGGGGCCTTGGACATTTTCCCCTCTAACCATTTGGTCTGAATTGAATGCCACTTGGTTTAATTAGGTGGCGGTGCAGGCATTTCTTCATTTTCTGTTCATCTGTCTCTGCCTTTTGGTTTGACAGCCTTGCCTCTGACGCTTTAAGGGTGCCTTTTAGGTGAGATAGACATCCTAAACCAAGAGTTCTCCCTTTTCAGGATAGATGCCTACTCCTAGCCGGTTATTACATGCGCGCACGTATGCGTGTGTGTGTGTGTGTGTGTCCCCGTCCATCCATCCGTAGATGTTTCTCGAAAGGACCCAGGGTTAGAGTTTGGGCCTCTTGATTAGAAGTCTAGTTCAGCTGTGAAATGACAATGGATTAGGTGATTATTACTGATTAGTAGAGTTCGCCTTTATGTCTGAACTTCGGGTTATAAACGGAAGCCTTTGCCTAGCTTTCTAGGAAAAATGTTTTCCTTTGAAGAATCATGAGTTGCCTGACATTTACATTTTTTAAAAGATTTTATTTATTTATTTGACAGAGACAGAGATCACAAGTAGGCAGAGAGGCAGGCAGAGGGGGAGGGGGAAGCAGGCTCCCTGCTGAGTAGAGAGCCCGATGCGGGGCTCGATCCCAGGACCTTGAGACTGACCATGACCTGAGCCAAAGTCAGAGGCTTAACCCACTGAGCCACCCAGGTGCCCCTGACCTTTACATTTTTATAAGGAATTCCAGAAGTAGAAATTAAAATCTGCAAAAAACCCAAGTCCTATGATTGCTTCCAGTTCTTATCATTGAGACGCTCCTCCTGTCACCTTTTGTCATTGCTCTGCCTTCTTCTCATCTACCCATATAGGAAGAACGTTGGTGAAAAGCACAGAAACCAGTGACTTCTATGGCTGTGGAATTTCCGTGAAGAAAAGACAGCATCCGAACTCACCTGGACCATCTTTCACACCTGGCAGACCCTCCACGCTCCTGCGCGCGTGTCCCATGAACTCCAGCCAGTCGACGCGTGGGGTGCTTGCAGAGGAGGGCACAGACCTGGCCTGTAGAGGGAGCGGGGAGGGCAGGGGGGAGGCTAGGGGAGAACATGGAGCAAATGTTTTACAACCTGAACCTCAGAACTGTGATCCTCCGAGGAGAGCGCTACTTGAAGAAAAGAAAAAAAAAAGTCGAATGGCTTCTCAGGGATTTTGTTTTCTGTCCACATAAAAGCCATAGTTCGTTTAGGTGGCCGTATTTTGAGCACTCAGATTTCAGTTGTGTTAAATGTGAAAGAGGGATCGACTGACCGTTCATTGCTGTTCCGTGACTAGTGTAAAATATGTATATGTTTATCTTTATTTTTATAATATGCAAATACATTTAAATTTATACAGTTTGATGCTTCTAGCGTTAGTTCACACTGGGTGCGATATTCTGCATGAGAACTGTGCCAAGATGGGGCTGGTTTCTTATTTTAGCATAAGACCTTTTTGTTCATTCTTTATTCTTTAATCCTTCTGAGATTACAAAAAAAAAATATCTCTCTGTCCACGGATTAAGTGTGGGGGTCCTAGAGGTGACCAGGAATCCGCAAGAACCTTAAATGTGGTTCTTGGCAGGCAGTGTCTCCTCCCCTTGTTTTAAATCAGGGTCCCCTGCCTGTAAGCCAGTTTGTTGGGGGGCCTGGTGGGATTGCGGGGTCGCTCTGCCCGCCTATCTGCCAGTGCCGGGCCAAGTGGTCATTGCTCCGGGCTGGGTTTCCTCTCGACAGTGAGTTGTCACAGGCTGGTGTGCTGATGGAGGCCCGGTGCTGGCGTTCTTCAGGGGACAGGGACAGTCCATGGGAAACCTTAATCTTTCAATAGCGCAAGGTAATCGGGAGTGAGTTGTGAATTGTGCAGAGAGCTTTGCTAACGAGTCCTTTTCTCTGTCTCTCTGCAACAGTCTGTGAAACTTAGCATAGCGCCCGGATAGCCCTCCACGTCTGGCTGGCAGACCTTAAGACAGTGAGTTGCCTCCAACAGGATGGTCACCTGCCAGGAACTAGTAAAACCTTTGTTGTTCAGTCTCCACAGAGTAGAACATGAAGAGCAGAGCAAATTGCTCTCTCTTCCATTCCAAATCGGGGCCAAACGTATCAGCCACAGTAGTAACACGTTCTTTGACGAAGGGAGAGGACTCTGTTTGCAGCTGTCTCCTCTGCGTGTGGATGGAAAAAGGTGTAAAACAAACTGTTAATCTGTAGTGTAAGGCATGAAAAGTGAGTCAGCTGATGTTTTTCTTTTCCTTCTTCTATAAAGTATTGACTCTTGCAATGCCAGTATACGAGGTCTCAACATATTTTTAAAAAGAATAACCAGCTAGCAAGTAGCTGCCCTGGGAAAGTTCCCTAGCTGACGTCCGTAGATTGGGTGCTCCAGGAGTCGACTTGACTAATGCCAGAACCTCGGTTAAACGAGTGTGATTTCTCACGGTCATAAAATCAAATGGGATCTCAGACTATTTCTGCATTTTTGGATACTTGAATATGCCGCCTCGATTTTGAGATCTCATGTCCTGTTAGAACACAGTCACAAGTTCACCTGCTTAATCCCTTGGTCACAGTTCTTGTGTGTGCGTGTGCATGCGTGCGCCTCTGTGTGCGCGTGTGTGTACACGCGCGTGTGTGCACACGCGCGTGTGTGCGTGTAAGCCAAATGGTAACATTTAATTGCTTTAGGGACCATCGAGTTGTTGGGCAAAGGAGTTTTGTAATTGGCACGAGAGGGTTCCAAAACTGTCAAATGAACTGACTTTGACCAGTCTTTTGCAAGGACTCTGAAGGATGTGACTTTGGGCTAACTCCCCAGGGGACCATTTTAAATGGGAAAAAAAAAATGTTCCTTTGGGTGACATACCCTGCAAAATGTGTGTTATTCTTATGAACTTAAATGCCCACATTCTTAATAACTGCTATTTTTGGACAAGTGATGTTTTGTGCTGTCATCTGAACCTTAGAGAAGCGGTATAATGAGAAATCTCGGTGTCACACGTGACCAGAAGCAACTCCAGAAAAGCCGGAGACCTTGCTTCAGGGTCGGGGGAGGGTTGGAGATGACGGAAAACGCTCTGCTCTGCTGGAACGGTCAGGCTCGATGCAGGTGGTTGCGTACCTGGGATGACACAGCCAGCCAAGGCCTAGCACAAGGGGAGACTTTGCAGATCGAGTTGTCCCTTGCCTCGCAAACACCCTACACATTAGTTACAGTTTCTATTCCTGCAATCTGTGGTATCAAAACCACTTCCTAGAATTGTAACAGTCCTGCCAGGATAAATGTTTTTCCCCCCTTCCAAAAGAAAGAAAAAAATGACAGTGCTCATGTTTGACATTTGTGCATTTGGGCTCTTTTGAATGAATGAAAAGGAAAGGGTTTGGTATAATTCCCGATGGGGTGTGTGTGTGTGTGTGTGTGTTCTTTTTCATACCACAGTTTGTAAATTGTAATTGTGGTTTCTCCTTGAATTGTCTTGACTGGGCAGAAATTTAAAAAAAAAAAAAAAAAAGTCAAAAAATTCAATAAAAATACAAAGAAATGGTGAAACAATTCTATTTGCAGAGTTTAGTTATTTGGGTTTTTTTTGGTGGTTGTTGTTTTCTTTTGTTTCAGTTCTAGGAATAACTTCTATATTTTTTTAGTCGCTTTTGAACCGATGGGAGATGGATGGTGGCCGTGCTACTGGGGGATGAAGCCCCCACGAGGAACACTGACAGGTCCCTGTTTAAAACCCTGCCTCTTTCCAGAGCGCAGATTCAGTGCTTGAATATGGGCTCTCTCTTCAATCAGACCTTTTATCAGCAACTCGCGGTACTCTTCAGTCTAACTTGGGAATTGAGCACACATTTGCAAGTTCCCTTTGCAGACCTTGCTTTCCAGAGAGTTCTTAACAGAAGGCCTTGCCACCACTGAGCACATTGCCGGGGCCGCAGGGAGGGGTCTGTAGTCCCCAGACCTACAGGTACTGGCTCCGAGGCAAGGGAAAGTGTCCGCTCCCACAGGAGCCCAGCCTCCGGGGAGGGACTGAGAGCAGAGAAGCCCACTCTGGGCCCCTCCACCTGAGAAGGCAGGTGGAGCCTCTGGGGGCCCGGGACGCACCTTCTCCCCGCTGGAAAGCTATACCCAGGTGTGGCCATCAGAATTTTCCAAAGGCTGGGGAAGCTGGCCCTGGGCCCTCACAGCCCTTGGGTGGGGTAGGGGTGGGGGTCGGGGAGGGGGGGGGCAGCGAATCCTCTGTCCTACTGCTGCCCCTTCTGCTGAAGAGAGTAGTACAGGGAAATAACTCCTCATCTGGGAACCTCGTTGTGTATTTTTGGTTTTCTTTTAAACCAAGAAACTCAGAGTTCTTTAAACTTGCCGAGCACATAAATTAACAATGACAGCACAAAAACGCATGGGAGAAATGGAGTTATGTAGGAATAAAGTTTCTGTGTTTCCTTGGAACTAAGCTAATAGGAATCTGAAGTAGATTCTGGTAAGTGAAGACATATGTTGTAAGATTAAGAACACCCCTTAAGAAAGTAACTTAAAAATATATTCAAGAAGTTAATGGAATTAAAATGTTACACTAGAAAATACCCACTTAATGCAAAGGTAGGCACTAAAGGATGAATAGAGGAATAAGAAAGTGAGATATAGAGAGGATAAAAATCAATATGACAGATGTGAATCTAACCATATCATTAATATCAGGAGATTATTTCTTTTTAAGATCTATTTACTACAGAGAGAGAAAGAGATTGAGTGAGGAGGGTGAAGAGGCAGAGGGTGAGGCAGAGAATCCTCGAGCAGACTCCCTGCCGAGCACAGAGCCTGATGCAGGGCTTCATCCCATGACTCCGAGTCAGCCGCTTCACAAACTGAGCCCCCCCAGGTACCCTAATGAGATTAAACAACTTAATTAAAAGACAAAGACTGCCTATGTGGATTAAAAATTTATGTTCTGCACAGGAGGCAGATTTTAATGTGAAGATACAAGTAAGTGGAAAGTAACAGGATGGAAAAAAATACACCAGGCAAAAAACAGCCAGGAAGAGCTGGCTCTGCCAATACCAGACAAAATAGACATTGAAGCTCACCCACATTTCAAGACACTACTAGAGACAAAAGGGACATTTCATGGTGCAAAAGTCAATCTGTCAGGAAGGAAAGGAAATTTGGGACATGAACAAAAATATAATGACACAGGGGTTGATAACCAATGGGTTAAAGAAGAAAATGAAGAAAATGAAAACACAACACACCAAAACTTGTAGGCCATAGCTAAGGGAATCTGCATATAGACAGGCCTGTACAAGGAAATTCTCAAATGAATAACTGATAACGGAGAGGCACCCGGATGGCTCAGTCCGTTCAGCATCCCACTCTCAATTTTAGCTCAGGTTGTGAGAGGAGAGATAAGCGATGACGACTACTGGGGTAATGGGTTTCTTTTAGGGCAGTGTGGTAGTCAGGGTACACCAGAGAATTAGAAACAATAATATATATTAGAAAGGGACTCGTGATAAAGAATTGGCTAATACAATTACGGAGGCTGGCAAGCACCAAATATGCCAATGTCTCAGTCTGAAGGCCATCTGGAGGGAGAATTCTCTCTTACTCAGGGGAGGGTCAGGCTTTTGATCTGTTCTGGCCTTCAACTGATTAGACAAGGCCCACTCATGGTGGGCAATCTGCTGAGGGTACAGACATATATGAGAAAGACTCAGAGAACAAAGGGAGTGATGGAGCCAAATTGAGGATGGAGTGATAAGGTTTTCAAGTGAAGACAGTACTGAAATAAAGGAATATATTATACAGCAAAGAGTTGTTAAACTGCTGGCCCACAGCATGATAGAGTCTGAGGATTCAAAAGGATATGGAGTCAGCAGGCTGTGCTGATAAAAGCCTTCAACAACAGTGTGCCTACTAAACACAGTTCACATTCCTTGGACAATTGGGGTAAACCTAACTCAATTCTATTTCCTCCGCCCGTGTCCTTAAGACTCTCAGCGCAACCATGCCCTAATTCTAAGGGAGGCACATTTGCCTGCAGCTCTTGCTGGCCCTCTGCCAGCCCGGCATTGCTGATTGAAGTAGGCAGGGGTGTATGGCATGCTGGTGTTCAAAAATCGTCCAGGCCAGCAAGTGTCCCGCTCTTAGCACTTTACATGGAGGAGACCAAGCCAACCAACAGTAGGAGCAGAGGCGATGCTATGACACGGAAAGAGGGGTCAGATCGAAGACTGGAACCACTTCTGCACTGAGACTGGGCTGAAACGGAGGACACTGGCTGGAGGAGAGGAGAGCCGACCAATCCGAAAAGCATTCCAAGGACCGCACTTGCTGTGAGTGGGTCTGGAGACAGTCTGGGGTCCCTAGAGTTGTCTCCATTGTTGCAGTCCAAATACGTTATTAAAATGAGCCACCCAGGGCGCCTGAGTGGCTCAGTTGGTTAAGCAACTGCCTTCGGCTCAGGTCACGGTCCCGGAGTCCCGGGATCGAGTCCCACATCGGGCTCCCAGCTCCATGGGGAGTCTGCTTCTCCCTCTGACCTTCTCGCCTCTCATGCTCTCTCTCACTGTCTTCTCTCAAATAAATAAATAAAAAAAAAAAAAAAAAAAAAAAAAAAAAAAAGAGCCACCCATTGCTAGAAGTAACTTGAATGGATCTCTGTATATGCACCAAAAATACCCGGCAGGAGCAGGACCTCTTTCCCAGGAATTCCCCCACTTTGTTTCTGGACCCTTGTGACACGCTCAGTGCTGTTTGGCCCGCTGGAGATCCAGCACTAGATGAGGCACATCGGACCTCGGCATAGACCTGATCTTGTGGTCAGAGATGATAATATTCACGCTCACGCTGAATTCTTCAGCCCCAGCCCCATGCCCTGCCCTTGCACTCCCTGGGCCGTGTGCCTTTGACTCCTCCTACTGTTCACAGTGGTTCCTCTTCATAGAATTCCCTTCCCCTGCTAAATGCTACCCCTTTCCATGTAGCCTTCCAGAATCTCTCAAGCAAAATTAATTTCCCTCTTTGTTCTGCTATGTAGCGTTTCCATAGCCATCATGACACTCCGGCCATTCTGCCTTGAGTTAGAGTTGTTTTGTTTTAAAGATTTTATTTATTTATTTGACAGACAGAGATCACAAGTAGGCAGAGAAGCAGGCAGAGAGAGAGAGGAGGAAGCAGGCTCCCTGCTGAGCAGAGAGCCCAATGCAGGGCTCGATCCCAGGACCCTGAGATCATGACCTGAGCCGAAGGCAGAGGCTTAACCCAGTGAGCCACCCAGGCGTCCTGAGTTAGAGTTTGTTTATATGCCTCCCTCGTCTACAGGAACTTGAACTCCTTGAGAACGGGAAGTGGGCCTGATTCCTCCTCCTGCCCGGGCCTACCATTGAACCTTCCACCCAGGATTCCTTCAATGCAAATTGGTTCAATTGAATTAAATTCAACCTAGAGGAACAAGGGAGCCGGGAAAGCAAGGAGGACATTCACACTCTTCCCTCATTCCCAGCTTCCACACCCAAGCCGATGGCTGCAGAATGGTGGCGAGTATCTTAAGGCTTGTGCAGCTGCCTTCCTACAACTCCAAATCATCACTAACTGGGACGAGCTAGTTTTTTTATTTCATTTTATTTATTTATTTTTTTTTAGCCTGGGCATGTGGTCAGTATTGCCTAGCTATGAAGAAGGCATAATGAAATACTTCCAAGTGCTTTGAACTGGCAAACCTGTGTTTATACAATTACACGACAACAAGCTAATGGGATGGCCTTGCTGAGGTTTAATGATGTCGAGGGCAGGAAATTACAGTCCCCTGACTACATGTTTCACTGCAGATCAGTTTGCATCTCATCGGAATAGAATCTTGATTTCGAGCTATCCCCTCACGTAGAGGGGGTTTGCTATAAATAAGGGGCCAGAGAACTGAATTCTCAAGTGCGTTTTATTTCTTCCTGAGAATGCACATGAGGATAAGTGGATGACTGTTAGCTTCGGGGCTGCACCAGAAAATTCCACTATTTTCAGGTGACAGCAACATAAATAATAAGGGAGGTCTTCTCACGAGTCCAGGCTTCCCTCTCAACCCGTTCTGCCAAGCTCCTCTGACACTGACAAGACTTCGTGGATGTGAGCCAGAGAGGCAGCCAAGGTTGTACTGGACGGGGTACTTAGCTTACAATCAGAAGACCTAGTTAAAGACCCAGAGAGCCACCAACTAGCCATGGGATCTTGGGCATGTCTCTGACTTCTTAAGATTGCTTATCTGCATACTCAATAATTCTTCAAGTTCCCTTCCATGGTTTGAGTCACATCTATGGGAGTACATGAGACCATTGTCCCACCACTACAAAATTACTGGAGGTGACTCCTCAACTTCAGGGTCATTTTTCTAATTGCCCTGAACCACACACAGGTTCTGGCCTGGTTCTCCTTGTGACTAACTGCCTCGGTCACACAGAGACCTAAGGAAATGGGATTTGGTGGGGCCGTGACACTTTTCCTCTTACCCATACATGGTCTGAAGGAACCAGCCTCTCGGACTCATGTCTCCTCAGCAGCAGAGTCTTAACAGCTAATGAATCAACTCACGTGGTCACTGGCCTTCAAGGATTTTAACCTAGTGTTATTTTTAAACTCAAGCGAAAAGAATTAAATGTTCAAGTTCTTAAGTGGACGGGTTGGAGGAGTGATACATTTTCTGTGCGAGGGTGATGTCTTGTAAAAATTCAATGTAGTTAAAGGAAAGCAGCAAATCTGGCTTCATCAGTAATATTTACACCCGGGGACGTCTGTAGAATGCTGTGCTTGAAACCCGTGTTTTTGAACATGGGCTGAAACAGACTATAATGTGAGCCATTTCTGAGGCTAAACTCCCCAAATGGAATCTAAAAGAGATTCGTGTTGCTTTGTTTGGATTGTAGAATGTAGATGCTAAGAGGGACCATGTCAGTAAACCCACCCGAGTTTTGACATCTTGTACCATCTAGTGCTGTGAACATTCTGGAACAGTGCACCTTTCATGCTTGATTCTTTTGCACTCATACACTGAGGCCATGACGGTGGTGGAAGTTGGACCATTCTGGAAAGCAATTAGGAATATCTATCAAAGCCATCAGTGTATCCAAATTTTATCCCATTCTGAGGAATCTACCCCAGCTTTGCAGAAATATGGCCAAAGCTATATATGTAAGAATATTTAGCAAAAAAAAAAAAAAATTGGTAAAGAAAAACTAAGATGTTCATTATTTGCAGATGACATGATATTATATCCAGAAAACCCAAGACTCCACCCAAAAACTTCTAGAACTGGTAAATAAATTCAGCAAAATCGCAGGATACAAAATCAATCTACTGAAATCTGTTGCATTTCTATACACCAATAATGAAGCAGCAAAAAGAGAAATTGAGAAAATGGTCCCATTTACAATTGCACCCAGAGTAATAAGATATCTAAGAATAAATCTAACCAAAGAGATGAAAGACCCTGTATTGTGAAAACTATCAAATACTGGTGGAAGAAATTGAAGATGACACAATGGAATGGAAAGACATTCCATGTTCATGGATTGGAAGAAAATCTGTTGTTAAAGTGTCTAGATTAGGGGTGCCTGGGTGGCTCAGTGGGTTAAAGCCTCTGCCTTCCCCTCAAGTCATGATCCCAGGGTCCTGGAATGGAGCCCCGCATCGGGCTCTCTGCTCAGCAGGGAACCTGTTTCCCCCTCTCCCTCTGCCTGCCTCTCTGCCTACTTGTGCTCTCTGTCAAATAAATAAATAAAATCTTTTTTAAAAAATGTTTATACTATCCAAAGCAATCTACAGATTTAACACAATCCCTATCAAAATACCAAGAGCAGTTTTCACAGAGCCAGAACAAACAATCTTAAAATTTGTGTGGAACCATGAAAGACCCCCAAATAGCCAAAGCAATCTTGAAAAAGAAAGCAAAGCTGGAAGCATCATAGCTCCAGACATCAAGTTATATCACAAAGCTGTAGTGATCAACACAGTATGGCTCTGGCACAAAAATAGACACATGGAGCAGTAGAACATAATAGAAAAATCCACAATTATATGGTCGATTAATCTTTGACAAAGCAGGAAAGAATATCCAGTGGGGAAAAAGATAGTCTCTTCAACAAATGGTGTTGGAAAAACTGGACAGCCACATGCAAAAAATGAAACCGGACCATTTTCTTACTCCATATGCAAAAATATATCAAAATAAATTGAAAATGGAATAAAGACCTAAATATTAGACCCAAAATCATCAAAATCCTAGAAGTGAGTATAAGCAGTAACTTCTCTGACATGCAATGTAAAAAGATGGTAAAAATCTTTTGATTAAAATAAAATCTTTTGCTTGAAAAAAATGAACAAAATCAAAATATACCTGATAAACTGCAAGGAGATATTTGCAACATTTATCACAGATTAAGGGGTAATGTCCCCAATATATTAAGAACTGTTTAAAATTAAGGGAGAGAAGACCAAAACTAGATAAAATAAATAAATAAATAAAAGATCATTTACATACCAAAAAGATCCCAAAATAGCTTGAACACATGAAAAATATTTGTTCTCTTAAAAGAAAAAATTCAACCCCACCCACAATTAGGGAAATACAAGTTATAACTTCACTGAAATGCCAATTCTCACCTACCAGATTGGTGAAAATTAAAAGTATGACAATATACTCAATTCGGGAAATTGTGGGAAATAGGCAGGCTGATGCATTGCTGGTGGGAATGGAAACCAGTAGAGTGCCTAGGAGGGGATTCTGGCAATATCTACTAACCACATTATCTAATTTAAATTACCTTTTGGGGTGCCTGCAGGGCTCAGTTGGTTAAGCATCTGACTCTTGGCCCCACCTCAGGTCATGATCTTCCACTTGTGATCAAGCCCCGGGGTGGGTTCTCCATTCAGCGGGGAGTCCGCTGGAGTTTCTCTCCCTCTGCTTCTCCCCCTGCTTGTGCGTGCGCACGCTCTCTCTCAAATACATAAATCTTTTGAAAAAACTAGCAACCAAACAACAACAACAACAACAACAACAAAAAGCTATAATTTGACCCAGCAATTGCACTTCTAAGAATTTATCCTGCAGATAAACTCCAGCAAAATGAAAGTACGGATACGCGAGGTTATGCACCGCAGCGTTGTGTAAAATATCATAAACAGCCCAAGGGTCTGTATACAAGAGGGTTTGAATAAACCGTGAGATATATCCACACAATAGGGTACCATGCTACTATAAAAGAAGAATGAAAATCTCACGATGGACTGATCCGGAATAATTTTCAAAATATACTGTTGCGTGACAAAGCTGGGTGCCAAGGAGTCTCTATTTTTTACTACTTTTTGTGTAACAAAGAAATGGGAAAGGAGAACATATTCATATATCTGTTCATTTGTGTCAGAAGAATCATAGGAAGGATAGCCCAGAAATAAATGAGATTGGTCACCTGTAGGGAGGTGGAGGGAACGGAGTAGAAGAGACAAAGGGAGTCGCACTTTTCTGAAGAAGCTTTTTGTATAGTTTTGACTTTGAGAAGCATGTTTATTCTTCACACACTCAAAGAAGAAATAAATAACTAGACGAACACATTAGTGAATAGAATTCACTGGAATGTGGGATAAAAACTGCAAATAGGCCATGAGCAGAAACAAATAATCCTAATGGTATTTAAGACAGATGACAACCCTACAGAAAGGGAGCGTAGGGAATCAATTAAGTAATTTTTGAACACAGTAATTTGATTTTATACCCTCAGGCTGAAGACAAAAACTATTGAAATTATTGTAGTTAGTGGGGGTTTGGGTCCCCCCCGACCCCACAGTGGTATATGTTAGCAATTCTGAGACTACGTTATGGAGACTCTTAGATTGAACAAATAATGGGATCCAGGTTTTTTACCATCAGAGAATAAAATCACAAATACACAAAAGGAGAAGCCTAGAATGTACGCTGTGGGGTTGTACTGGAATTGGAGGTGTTAGTGTAAATACGGATATAAATACACAGATTCAGAAATGAACACGACTCTCAGGACACATAGACCTGGTTCTGTTTGCTGAGAATGTCTGTAACAATGGCACCCCAGGAACAATGAACACCTTTAGGGCCCATGGTTTTTAAGTGGCTGGTTTTTAAATGTCATTCTCCACGGAAAGGACCTAGAGTACTTGGAGGACTGGCTGATTCCAGGGCGAGAGCTTCTTACTGTGCAGATAAGTAAGGATGTCTGTGAATGATGTTGGCCACATCCCAGAGAGACATTGGAGCCAGATTGAAGGGGCGCCCACGGACCAAGTCAACCAACGTGAGCATCAGAATAGAAACTAAAATGAGAATATTGAATAAATAAGTGAATAAGTAAACAAATGAGGAAGAGGGAAAGCATTTCCTCACAGGAGAATGTAAGCTAGTAAATAAGGAACAATGGAATTAGAGAATTATCAGTATTTATAGCCACCACAATGATGATCGATTCAGGCCAAAATCAGCCAGGATGGTAAAAATAATAGGTAAAAGTAACACAAGAACCATGGGATATTTACACAGTATTAAAGTTCTAATCCCACAAGATAGTTTTTAATTACAAAGCGTAAAATAGTATCATTTACAGTAGAACATGCTGGCAGAGCCCCACCTCAACCGACCAGCCACCAGTAATGTGCCACACCCTGGCATCCGATGGCCCGAGGACAGTACCGCCTCGATGCTATGCGGTTCCTGCTGAAGACAGAGACACGTGGATCTAATTACGAGGAAACAGCAACAAACTTCGAACTGTCTTACAAGATAACTGGCTCATACCTTCAAAAATGTCCAGCAAGGGGACACCTGGGTGGCTCAGTGGGTTAAAGCCTCTGCCTTTGGCTCAGGTTATGATCCCAGGGTCCTGGGATCGAGCCCCGTATCGGGCTCTGCTCGGTGGAGAGCCTGCTTCCTCCTCTCTCTCTCTCTGCCTGCCTCTCTGCCTACTTGTGATCTCTCTCTCTCTCTGTGTCAAATAAATAAATAAAATCTTTATTAAAAAAAAAAATAAGTGGCACCTGGCGGCTCAGTGGGTTAAAGCCTCTATCTTTGGTTCAGGTCATGATCCTAGGGTGCTGGGATCGAGCCCCACATCAGGCTCTCTGCTCAGCAGGGAGACTGCTTCCTGTCCCCTCTCTCTGCCTGCCTCTCTGCCTGCTTGTGATCTCTGTCTGTCAAATAAATAAATAAAATCTTCAAAAAAAATGTCCAGCAAGAAAATCTTCAAGAGCCAGCAAGAAAGGCTAAAGAACAGCCCACGTTAGACCCCCCCCCCCCCGAGACTAAATTCTTTTAACTGATGTGGGACTGGATCCTGGGTGGGATTTTTTTTTTCTTTTGCCAAAAGAGCAATGAGACAACTGGTGAAATTCTGTAGAGTATATAATATTGTGGTATTGCCATTCATTTTCCAATTTTGTGGAGTCTGGGGGGAGGGATACATATGCCCCCCCCCCACCCCGATACATAAGACTGGTCTTGTTTTTAGGAAATACATACGGGAGTATTCAGAAGCCAAGGAACAGTTTGTGATTTTCCATCCGACGACTCAGAAAAATATAACACATATGTGAGGACGGAGATAGAAGGCAAATATGATAAGACGTTAATATTTAGGGAATCTGGGTGAAGAGTAAACTGGAATTCTTGGTACTACTTTTGCAAATTTTCTGTAAGCCTGAAACTGTTTCAAAATAAGTGGGAGAGCTAGTGAGGGGCAAAAAGAAAAAATGTCTTTCTCTTTCCCTCCCTTCCTGTCTCCCTCCCTTCTTCTCTTTTTCCGTCTCTCTCCCCCATCCCCCCTCTCTCCACACAAACACACAGGTACACGTCTGAAAAAAATGTTGCCAAAGTGCAAATCGTGCTTATATCTAGATGGTGGGACATTACATTCAAAATAAATTTTCTTGCAAAGGAAGCAAACGTGAAAATAAACTAATGGGACTACCTTGATCTAAAAAGCTTCCACACAGAACAAGAAACCATCAACAAAATGAAAAGGCAACCTACGGGGTGAGAGAAAATATTGGCAAATTATATATCTGATGAGGGGTTAGTATCCCAAGTAATGAAGAACTCATGCAATTTAGTAGCGAAAAAAAAAAAAAAAAACCCAGCAGTCTGGCTAAAAATGGGCAGAGGATCTGAACAGGCATTTTTCCAGAAGACAGACAGAGGGCCAACAGGTACCTGAAAAGATAACCAACGTCATTCGTCACCAGGGAAATGCAAATCCAAACCACAAAGAGAGATAACCTCACCTGTTAGAATGGTTAGGACCCCAAAAAGGCAAGAAATAACAAGTGTTGGCGAGGACTGGAGAGAAGGCCATCTTGTGCACTGTTGGTGGGAATGAATGAAAGCAGTCACTATGAAAAAGCCGTAGGGAGGCTCCTCAAAATTTTAAAAAAGAGAACTGCCATACGTTCCAGTAATTCCACTTCTGGGTATTTATCCAAAGGGAATGAAAACACCAACTCAAAATGAGATCTGCCCATGTTCATTGCAGTATTTTTGCAATAGCCAAGACACAGAAGCCATCGAAGTGTCCACTGATAGATGAATGGATAAAGAAAATGTGGCTTATGGGACGCCTGGGTGGCTCAGTGGGTTAAAGCCTTTGGCTCAGGTCATGATCTCAGGGTCCTGGGATCCAGCCCAGCATCAGGGTTTCTGCTCAACGGAGAGCCTACTTCCTCCTCTTTGTCTGCCTCTCTGCCTACTTGTGATCTCTGTCTGTCAAATAAATAAATAAAATCTTTAAAAAAAAAAAAAAAAGGAAAGAAAATGTGGCTTATAGACACAAAAGAATATTATTGTGCCTTAAAGAGGAAGGAAATCCTGCCCTTCGTGACAACACGGATGGACCTTTGAGGGCATCGAGAAAGACAAATACTGTATGTTCTCACTTAGATGTGGAATCTGAAAACAACGAAACTTCCAGAAACAGAAGGTTCGTTTCCCCAGAATCGGGGAAATGGGGCCATGTTGGTCAAAGGGCACAAACTTCTGGTTATAAAGGTCAGTTCTGCAATCTATGGTACAGCATGGTACCTACAGGTAGCAACACTCTATTGTATACTCAGAAGTTGCTAAGAGAGTAGATCTTGTATGTTCGTGTAATTACATGAGATGAAAGATGAGCTAACGACCCTAACTGTGGTAAACATTTTACAACCTGTACTTGCATCAGATCAAGTTAGGTGTCCTGTTGTACACCTTACACTTATACTATGTTGTCTGTCAACTGTATCTCCATAAAGCTGGGGGAAAAGAAAAGAAAATTCATCTTCTTTATGCTTTTTATATTTTATACCTAGGCAACCACGGGCATGTGTCTGTTTTTCTTACATACACTTATTTAAATTTTTCAAAGGTGCCATCAAGGGCTGTCCCCCTTGATGTGACGATGGCACCTTGTCAGTTCAGCTGTCTTGTCCTTATCACTACTCTCCTCTTGCCTGGTTACACCCATCTGGGCCCTCCCAGCAGCTGTGGCAGGGCCAAAATAGTTCTGAACGGGATCGTGACAGTAAGACAGCTGTAGTCTCAAATGTCTTCGAGTGTCCCATGTTTGTCCCCCGAGGCCATGCATATATCATATAACAGAAGGAATCCTAAGAATGTGCATACTCTGGTGCAGAAACACCCTGTCATTTTCTGGGGGTATGAGAGTACCAGAGCGATGGACTTGGACTTGTCTGCACTGTTAAAGAGTCATTGTTGTTGTTGTTGTTTAAAGCAAATTGTTATTTATTACAGATTTATAGAACCTGCCTGCTTAATCTTTGCATATCTTGGAAAAGCATTCTTTTTCCTTTAGTGATAGTTTTAAATATAAATTTTAAAACAGCATTTCTCACAATATGGGGCAAAAATCATAAAGAGCCATTAAAGAAGAGTTTGGCTAGTGAATCAAAAAAAGGGTGAGGGACTGGGCGTGAGTAGAGTAGAACATTGGGCAGTCTGAACTTGAAAGTCTGGATGAATGCAGTGGGTTTGACCGTCTCTGACCCATGTAGTTAACAGCTTTCCAGTGTCTGCTGGTTGGAGGTGACTCTGGTGATTCACTGAGTTTTCCTCTGGCTCCAAGCAGCAAAGCATTAAGACTTCAGGATCTCAGAGGGTAGGCAGTACTCTGACATTCTCCAGAACTTCCAGAAAGGGCTTTTCACAACTAGGTGCAAGCGGACATCCTCAATTTCATATCATGCAAAATTCAGTCCTAATGGATCAAGCTCCTCACTTCACCAACCTGGGTCTTTCCTTTAATTTCTGATTTTGGAAGAGAATCACATGTATGATCATTCTTAATTCTTGTCATTCCTTTCTGTCACTATGAGAGATCATTCCCTAAATTTATTCTCGAAGGCTGCTGCCATTCAGATATAAAGAAGAATCCTTAATCCCTCATTAGAGGCTTTTGACATGGAGTTTCTATGACCCCAATTTTTGAGCAACATCTCTGTTTGACTCTGACAATTTAAAATACACTGTTGGGTTAAATGGCATGCTTTTGGGAAAACCCAACCGATATTCTGAAGTTTATGAAATATTTAAGAAATCTGGATACAAGCCTTTAGTACTAAGCCCTGTACCTTTAAACTTACTTCCCAAATATTAAAAACAGAATGTATGTCAGTAAACATGTATTATTCTGGACTGAAATTTGACATTGTGTTTAGTCTCTTTCCAGAAAATAAATTTAAATCACTATTTGAAATTAAACGCAAAAATGTGGGATGCCTGGGTGGCTCAGTCATTAAGCATCTGCCTTCAGCTCAGGTCAGGATCCCAGGGTCCTGGAATCAAGCCCAGCATCAAGCTTTTGCTCAGTAGGGAGCCTGCCCCTCCCTCTGCTTTCCACCCGGCTTGTGTGCATTCTCTCTCTCTCCCTCTCTCTCAAATAAATAAATAAAATCTTTGAATAAAAATGCAAAAATGTAACAAGATTGATAGATGTTCCTAGGGTTGTAAAATTCGAGGGTATTTCTGCTCTTTGCATCATCATGACTTTCGCTGCAGCCCTGCCCTTAATCTCCAACACATGTAGCTCTGTCAGGTGCCTTACACGTGCAGGAATTCATTGAGTCCTTACAATGGCCTTACGGTGGGGTAGGGGACCATAACCTCCTTTTTATAGATTAATAGGCACCAGAGTCAGTAGCTGAAGGTACAGAGCTAGCAGGGGGCAGAGCCCAATCCTGGCTGCAGAGCACGAGTTTTTAGCTGCTGCATTGTGCTGTGTCTGAGCTATTATCAGACGCCCCTGGTAACGCCCCTGCCCTCTCCCTCGACCTCGGGGCACCGTTCCTGTGGAGCCTCCCCTCTTCCGCGCCCACCGCTGTCGGGTGAATGTTCGCAACCAGCTCTCCGAAGAGCCGATCTGGAGCATTTGCTAGTTTCCGGGGCCAATTACCAAGTGGCCAATTTCACGTGACAAAAGGCGGTCAGTAGCACTCCCCAGCATCTCGTATTTATACCATTTTATAGTATCGTCTCGCTACGAGAGATGGGTATAACCTCAAGAGCACAGAACGTGGGAACACGTGATAAAAGAATTAGGACCCAAGACGTTTTGAGTGTTCCTTGCCTTTGTTCTAAATATAATCCAGTTCATTGTAAATTTATGTAATCTGATTCTAATTTTAAAAAATTTAGCGATTGGCTCTCATGAGTCCGGCCTATCAGAGTGTAAAATTGGGAGAAGGATGAAATTAAGGTGTTGGGTTACAGTCTCAGGGGTGTCTGACTCTGAGCCCTCCTTCAGGCAAATTTCCGTTTCCCAACCTTTTCTTTGCGGACAACCGCCGAAGGAGGGGTTTGCCCGGCACTGCGGAGCGTTCAGGTTCTGCCGCGCCACCTGGTGGTGACAACGAGCAATTGCTAGATTCTCTGCGGCTGTCCTGCCCTCCTCCTTCAGGACCTTCTCCCGACCTTGCTCACCTACCGCCTTTCCAGCCATTAATTCACCAGGCTTCCGGCGGGTAACTTGACTCTTTTAGTTTACAATCTCCTATATGAAAGGCCCCAAGATAAATTCGTAGACGTGGGGTCGAAAAGCACTTGACTAACAAATAAGCAGGGTTTTTTGGTCCTTCTCTGGGATTACCCCACCCCCCACTTCAGAGGACTAGAGACCGTCTCCAGGCTTGGCTTATCAATATTCATCAGACTAGTGAACGTTCTGAGAAGTATCCCGAAGTTCTTGTCACTATTTTCTAAGTGGATTACAGGGTCCTCAGCAAATAGGTGTTCACACATTCCACTTTGGTAGCCCATGGTTCCAAAAGTTGAAGGCATGACCCTGACCTCCATTCCATTATCCTGCCCTTTCCACCACAGACCCTGTCTCAGTACCTAATTTTAAGATACCGGAAAACAAATGTCATCCGATAGAGATAATCCGGAGGCTACCCTTTGGTTGTGAAATTCCCATCATAGATCTCTTCAGTGTATGCAATGAAGTACTAACCTTATATGGTGGCAGTTGGGGGGAGGGTCCTCGCTAGTCTTTCCATCTTCTTCGTTTTTGTATTTCCCACTTAGTATTAATTTGTTTACACAACAAATATCTCTTGAGCATAAACATGCGTTGGCCTCTGGGCTAGGAGATGCGGAAATAAAGAAGAAGGCATAGATCCCGCCCTGAGGGCTCCCCCGGGGTTGTGATGGAGGCAAAGGAAGCCATTTGGAAGCATTAGGCAAAGCGGGATTCTGTGGCGGCCAGCAACAGAGCAACTGAGTCCAAGCTTCTCGGGGGAGCATGCAGACTGATGCTGATGTCTGTGTAGAATTTGGACTGAGGGAGACTCTAGGGTCAAGTACATCAAAGATGAGATGCTAGACTGGGAGCATTTTCAGCAGAACCACTGGGGCCCTTAGGCTGCAGGAAGAACGGCGTGTTCACGAGCGATAACGTCAGAAACCACGCTGGGAACAGGTCTTGATGCTCTCGATTACGGGTGCAGGAAACATGGACTTCATCCAGGTCGTAATAAAACATTAACCTTTCAACGTTTTTAAGTGAAGAAAAAAGAGAGCCAGATCCATGATTAGAGAAGCTATCTGTCCAAGCTTTGTTGGACACATCTGCCAAATGTGGGCTTCTTTTCCTCTTGGGCACACAGGGCATTCAAGCTCTTCGCCTAATAAAGATAAGGACTTGGACATTTTTAACCAAAAGACAAAGAACATTGCTCACTACTCTAGCCACTTCTGGGCGGCTCTGTGCTATGGAATGGACAACTATTCCCTCATTAAAAGAGGAAGAAAAGCTAATTTGAGTATAGGGAAAACAAAATACTGAAAAGAAAGCATCCCAGTTAAAAAGAAGGAGGAGAGAGGGCAGAGGAAGGGGGCAGGGGGAGAGGGGAGGAGGAGCAGGAAGAGAAGAATCAGAGACCACCCGTACGTAGGGAGGCCTTCCGACAGCCCATGTAAGAGATGGCAGGACTTGAACTAGGGCCGCGGGAATGGATAAAAGAAACTTGCAGAGGGAGAACTGAGGGTTTTATTTTTATGGAGTTTGGGGAGCTAGAGAATTAAACAAGCTTCAGAGAGCGTTTCTAGAAAGTGTAATGGCACAACATCACAAAAGACTTACATGTTCCTACCCATTGATCTAGTGATTTTCCTTCTAGAAGTCTATCTCAAGATGATCACAGGTGAACATAAAATATGTATATCATATGCTTATCACAGTATTGGTATAGCAGAAGATAACCAGAAGCAACCAGAAGAGATCTATATATTTTGATATATCCAGAAGAAGGGATACATAGGTTAGGTTTCTCAAGAATATTTAATGACAGGGTTAAAAGCTTCTGTAGATAGAATCACGTTAAATTTTCAAATAAGTCAGGATTCACAGCACATAGTATGGTTCCAATTCTGTAAAAACAATAATAACAACCCCCCAAACCCTGAAAACTCTCCATATATACAAAAAAGGAAGGAAAGAAAAGCAAGAAAATACTGTGACTGTCTCTGAACGATAAGATTGCAGATCGATTCTTCTTTATACTTTTATCAGGCTCTCTAAAATTGTGTATAATTAATCTATGTTATTCTAAAAAACAAAAAATAATAACTAACAAAATATAAAAAAGAAATAACTAAACCTTCTGGCCTAAGTTACATGCAGAAAGTCTTGCGAAATACTTAGATTTGAGGGGCACCTGGCAGACTCAGCAACTCCTGATCTTGGGGTTGTGAGTTCGAGACACATGCAGGGTGTAGAAATGGCTTAAATCAATAAAACTTTTTAAAAATTATATTTGAATACCATTTATTACAAAAACACAATGGCTTTATAAAACTGATGTACAAATTCAAGATCAGTAAGAAAAAATATCCCTTTTTAAATTACAAAGTTCAGCATAGTTGATGTGATTAAACTTTAAGTTAACTTAATGAGCTTCCGGCAGTTAGGGCAAAAAAAAAGAAAAAAACAAGGTCAACATATTTTCGTTACAGTGTGTTGCATCTCATGCCAGACCAGCAAGGGAAATACTATATTTCTAAGCACTGCTTTCTAAATTAAATTCCTTAAAAAGGCTTACGGTGCAGGAGACAGAGTGACAGAGACATCAGTGTGCTCTATAACAATGTAATAAACTGATGTGAGGGCATCATATATACATGTGTTCGTAAATTTTACAAAATCTTCAGACATAAGATGAAATTCAGTAAAGGCAGCGTGGGCTAAAGATACAGCTAAGTACATGCCCTCTGGTGCTTCAGCTAGATAAAAAAATAGAAACTAGATGGTCAAGAGAATATTCTCCAACTTTATTGTGCCTAGGAAACACAAGGCTTGCTCGTTAAGGAAAAACAGGTCTCTCTTCCTAGATTCCAGGTCAGTTGGCCTGGGGTGAAGTCTAGAAATGCTTATTTTAAACATATTAAATAAACACCTTGGTCATATTGGATGCAGGTGACCCCGGAAGTCCGTTTGGAGAAACATAGACCCTACAGAAGTGCATCATTGCCAAGTCCCTTCACATCTCGCCTAACTAAGCGCTTCTCTTAGCATGCTGTACTCTTAGCAAGATCTTGTAGTCCTGGAGTTCCGAATCAGTAGTCTTCGAACGGAGATATGCATAGCCCTGACCTTGCACGGAAACTTTAGAAGCGCTTTTTGCAAGGTGGTTTTCAGACATTTGCTTACAGGTAAATCACTTTCCCTTTGTCCTCTTATCTAAAATCCTTCTGCATTGAAGGTGCGAGGCCACCAGGGGGCGTCTCTTCCCCAAATGCCCTTTTCCTCACTCCCCACCCTCTCAATCCCCACTCCCTGCCAGGGCCCCCAAGCCTGTTCATTGCCCTGGAGAGCGAAACTCTCTGCGGTAACTGGCAGAAGAACAGGTTTGTGTGGGTGAATGATGGACTCCAATGTCCGGGTAACAGATGCTTTTGCAAATCAGGAGCAAAATGAAAGGAGAGATTTGTCCGCTGACAGATGATTGGCAATGATGATAGGATAGACCATGGTGAAGTTCTCCGTGTATCATTACAGAGGAATTCAAACACGTGGATAACACTTTGGTAACAACACACCTGGCATTTCCACTTACTTATGTGAATGACCTCTTTGCTTAAGTCTTTTTCTGTTTTTAAATATTTTATTTTTGACTAATCTTATACCCAACGTGGGCTCTGACTCACCACTCAGAGATTAAGAGTCTATCCCTCTATGGACTGAGCCAGCCAGGCATCCCTTGATGAAGTCTTTTTTTTTTTTTTTTTAAAGATTTTATTTATTTATTTATTTGACAGAAAGAAATCACAAGTAGTCAGAGAGGCAGGCAGAGAGAGAGAGAGGGAAGCAGGCTCCCCGCTGAGCAGAGAGCCCGATGCGGGACTCGATCCCAGGACCCTGAGATCATGACCTGAGCTGAAGGCAGCGGCTTAACCCACTGAGCCACCCAGGCGCCCCTCGATGAAGTCTTTAATAATAGGAAGAGATTGGATGCTGAACCTTAATTTTGTTCGAACTAATTTTGACCTATGGATACACAAAGTTAGCAATAAAAGAGCCACATTCAATTAAGTAAATGATGTCCTTCCAATGCCTCTTCACTTCTTATGTTGACTATCACAATTTGAAAGATACTGATGTTGCTTTGTTTAAAATTATTGTACTACTACTTGTAAAGATAATCAATCCAAAGGAAAAGAAGCATAGCGCTTAGGGTTCTATGATGATAGGCAACCAAAAAAATGCAATTTTCTATTTAGATATATGTATTTTGATGGCCAAGAAACATGAAGCATGGTTGAAAAAAGACGTGTGAGCTTTAAAAAGTGTTGCCAAAGGATACAATTCTGTAAGAAATGAAACGGCGTGGAGGAGAAAAGGAAGTAATGTCAAATGTCTTACTATGAGAGGAGCTCGTGCATATTTAAAATGAGTCGTGGTGGTTATTAAATAGCTAGAGTGCTTGGATTCTATTGAATATATTAGAAGACTGAGAATTTTATCTCTAAATGTCAGCATTTACAAATACATCAGAAATGACATCTTTAGTAGCTCCTTAACCGGGATGAGGAGATATCTGTATCAGCTTAACCAGGTGCAAGGAAGTGCCTAGTTTTTACCAGATTCTGTTTGAGAAGTGAAAAAGTTGGAGGTCATTCTTCGAATCATGCGCAACCCTAGAGTAGGTCTCTTCCTGGGAGGGCTTGGCTACAGCCTGAGCCTGGTGGGTAAGGAGGGGGGTATGGTGGAAATCTGCATGTATTTGCATAAGAATTTTGTTTTTATGTCGCATAGTACAGATCACCAAAAAAGCATCAGTTGTCCATATCCTAAGAACAGCATTAATAATTTCATTGTAGAATTAGAGGCTCTATGGGAGTTTTTCTCACGAGGTTTCTATTGATTCATTCCAACAAATGAACATATGCTTGTTGGGGCTCGTGGCCTTCTCACTATAATGTAAGAGACATAGGGGGCGCCTGGGTGGCTCAGTGGGTTAAAGCCTCTGCCTTCGGCTCAGGTCATCATCCCAGGGTCCTGGGATCGAACCCCGCATCGGGCTCTCTGCTCAGCGGGGAGCCTGCTTCCTCCTCTCTCTCTGCCTGCCTCTTGCCTACTTGTGATCTCTGTCAAATGAATAAATAAAAATATTTAAAAAAAATGTAAGAGACATAGTTTTTGCTGGAACATTTCTCTCGCGTCTCTGCCCCTCGCTCACCTCCTGGGATGACCTCAGTAACGCTTGGTAGACCCCCTGATTCGGAGCAGGAGGAAGGAGCTACAGCAGGGGCCTCCCGAGAGCAAGTTACCGCTGCCTGCGGTCATCTGATGGATACTGACTGGTTATCGAGAATTCCGCCCCGTATTGGAACTGTGTGGTTGGAGTTTAAGGAATTGTGGCTGGAGATTGCACATTCCTCCACAGGAAGGTGATCGCCGGTGTCATGGGCCGTCTGAGGTTCTCCAAACCATTCGTCTGGGCTTCGGGCTACCCTGCCCCCATAGAAAATGGAAATTCATTTAAAAGCCTGATCTTAAGTAGGTTGTTGGGATTTTGATTTTTTTTCACACTCTCTCCTTCCTTTGTTTTTTGAAGACCATGTCCTTATTTTTTCAATTTCTGAATTCTTTTGGTTTTCAGACGTGTACCCAAGAGGGCAGTGCCTGCTGGCAGAGGGGATGTCCTGCCGCCCCCTCCACCCCTTAATTCGCAGAATTATGCCTCACCATGAGCTGAAAAGATGTGAGGCGCTTTGGATTTTAATTTTGGATTTTGGAAAATGGTCTGAACTGTCTGGTACTAGAAGCTGACTATGAGGAAAACCTCTGTTTCTCTCTCCCTGGGTGCCTCTCTCGCTACTCCCACACAGCCCTTCGCTTCTGAGCTTCTGACACTTCTGGCCACCGAATGTGCACGTTCCTGCCCTGCTTCCTGCCATGATTCCCTGATCCATTTACCCTTCACCTCCCCTTGTCTTCTAAAAAAACTATCTGAGGGGTCTATTTTCTTCTTTTAAAAAAAATATTGTATTTACTTATTTGAGACAGAGCATGAGCAGAGGGAGAAACAGACTCCCCACTGAGCAGGCAGCCTGACAGGGGACGCGATCCCAGGACCCTGAGACCATGACCTGAGCCGAAGGCAGAGGCTTAACCTACTGAGCCACCCAGGTGCCCTGAGAGATCTATTGTCAACACTAGTCCTGATTTTTAAAAATATATAGGCCATCAGATTTTTAATTTCCAAAGCTTTCCTTGTTCTTCGTTCTTTTTAAAGGTTTACACTCATCTCGTTTTGTCAAATGCCGCGCTGGCTTATGTCTCCGACCATATTCAACATTTCCATGGAATTTTCTTTCACTCCCTGCATTCTCTCTCTGTTTCTTCTGAATTTCTGGCTTCTACTTGTTTATTTTTGTCTCTTTTACTTCATTTTTGCTTTTATGTTAGATCTTCTCCTGAAATACTCAGAAAGTTGTGTCCGGCTGTGTATGGGAGGGACTTTTTCCTGAGCTGATTGTCAGTTGCGTGTCTTCTGAGCACAGTGTCTGGTGGGCTTTGTGATAGCATGGCTGGGAAGGGGCCTCGATGCTTTACTGCTTCGCTGGGTGACAATACCTCCCTGGAAGGATGCACCGTCAAGCCCAGCCTCCTCAACCAGGTCTGCAGGTGGACAGACCTTGAGCAGACGGTCCAGAGCCCAGTCCCACACTTGCTCCAAAGGTCCCAGGGATCTGAGTGCTCAGTCCCTGAATTTAAGCCGGGCCATGTCTATTTCCTATGGGTCCCGCAGGCTGCCCTCTTCATGAAGCCACCTCGGTCCTTTCTGCCGCTGGGTGAGTGCGGTCCTTGGCGAGGCTGGAGCAGAGTGGTGTTCCAGAGCTGAAGCAGGGTCAGAAGAGCCCCAGTCCTTGGCCTTGGCCTGGAGCAGTCTGGAGAGGAGACACAGGGCGGCCAGCCAGGTCTGGGCTGTGCACCTCCAGGGCCCTCACACTTGGGAACCTTTGTCATTCAGAACTTTCTCATCCACAGGGCACCTGGGTGGTTCAGTGGGTTAAAGCCTCCACCTTCGGCTTGGGTCATGATCCCAGTGTCCTGGGATTGGGACCCACATCATTCTCTCTGCTCAGCGGGGAGCCTGCTTCCTCCTCTCTCTCTCTTCTCTCTGCCTGCCTCTCTGCCTACTTGTGATCTCTATCTGTCAAATAAACAAATAAAATCTTAAAAAAAAAAAAAACAACCAATTGAAAGAACTTTCTCATCTTGCCTCACTGCATTGTTCTTTTAGCCTGTACAGTCATTAGCGACCATCATCGTTAACCTTGATGGGGCATTTATGACAGCCAGCTAGTGCTTTATTTGCAAAAGAGAAACAGATTGCTCAGGTCTCAGACACAAGCCCTTCCCGTGAAGTTTATCAGTTATTTTTTCTATCTGAATTCATAGTTGGGCCCACACGCCATGGAGAGTCGAAACGCCATGTTAGCCAAATCAGGTTTTCTGCTGCAAATTCCAGGGTTCTCACTGCTACCCCTCACCCCTACAGCATTGCATCTAAGTTCCACAGGGGGTTCAGAGTCGAGGTGCGTGTGGGGGCATCTGGTGCCTCATCTGGCATCTTCTCCATTTCGGGGAAGGGATGCCTGGTCCTGCTGTCGCCCCGGATTCACGCAGGAGGTAAGATAGAGGCTACTTCCAGTCTTCAGATCTTCAGCTCCTCTGGGGGCTTTTGTTATTTCAAGTCCTACGGTTAATGTGGGGACAAGGGATGTGGACTTAGAACCTCCTTCTCCTGGTCACCCTGTTGCATTCTCCTGTTTGCTTCCCTTCTGCTTCTCTCTGCCAAGCCAACGGGAGCATCTCTTCTGGGATAGAAAACTGGGTCAGCAGTATTCTTTAAAGTTTATCACTAACGTCCGCGTCTTGGCTTTTGCGAAGCACTTTGCATATATTATCTCAATTGTGAGATAATAAGGAGTTTATAATGTCTACATAGAGGCTCAGAGAGGTGAACTGGCTTGGCCAAAGCCACACAGCCTACAGGTGTGGGGCTGGGTTTGAGACTTCAGAGCCTGGGCTCTTTCCATTCCTTGAATTTCCCCTGGAATTATCAGTACTTTCTCCTTGAGGATAGGCTTTACTTTCTCAAATAACTTTTACGGATTTTAGAAACACAGGATCCAATAAATATTTACTCTGTAAAAGGGATTTAAATGAAGCTGGAGAGTTGTTACTTAGATGTAAGAAAACATCGTATCTGCTCTAAAAGGCAAAACACAGACCTGTCTGGGTTCACCTGCCTGGGGTCAACACTAAGACTTTGGTCAGGAAGATCTTTTTTTTTTTTTTTAAGATTTTATTTATTTATTTGACACAGAGAGAGCAAGAGATTATAAGCAGGCGGGGGAGGGGGGCGGGAAGCAGACTCCCTGCTGAGCAGAAAGCCTGATGTGGAGCTCGATCTCAGGACCCTGAGATCATGACCTGAGCCAAGGGCAGAGGCTTAACCCTCTGAGCCACCCAGGCGCCCCATGATCAGAAAGATCTTTAAGAGGAGAATAACCCAAGGTGGGGGCTTTGTCTGTCACTTGCCACAGGCAGGGGTTGAAGCAGGTGGCTTCTGCAAACTTCCAGCTGCAGGAGTGCACAGATGCTGAGCAGGTGCAAGACAACAGAAAAGCAATAGCTTTGCACACTTTATAGGTACACGCAGAAAGAAGTGTTCTCTTGACTTTTCTCCTCCCAAAGGTGTAAGGATTTATATGTCCACGTGTGAATATAGAAACGTGGAGGAATAAATGTAATATTTGCACTATGCGTCATCCTGCTAAGTGGGGGCCATCCTGAGGCACGTGCGGCAGGGAGAAGATAGAGTGAAGCCAAGCCAAGCAAAAGGCGGAAAACTGGGTGAAAGTGGAAAAAAGTAAGAAAATATAAACTCTGAAACCCATACCAATAAAAAGAAAGGTTTGTATCACCTTTGTAGTTTGGGGAAGCTATCAGACCGTTTTCATGAAGAAGGCATCTGAAGAAGGAAGTGCGGTAATGGACTGGAGACGGACGGTGATGGATGATAGTGTACCGCGCCGCGCCCCGCCCCGCCCCCGGAGCCCACGCGGCCCTGTCGGTGCAACCACCGCATTGCATCCTGGTTTGCTTTCTGGGGCCAACACAGCTCCAGGAACCTGTTGACATGAATGAACGGGGGACAGAAGGAAGGAAGGGCAGGGAGGGAAGAAGGAAGAAATGAAGGAAAAAGGAAAGAAAGCAGGGAGGGAGGGGGAGGGGAAATGGTAATGTCCTTTACCCGAGGGGCAGCTCCCGGCAGCTAGGGCAGTCACCTCAGATGGCCCTTTTACTCATCTGACTTCTCTGATGAGTGAACTTAGCAATGTCATGCACCCAGTTGCTCCAGTTTCTTTTTAAGATTTATTTATTTATACGGGGAGAGGGGAGGGGTAGAGGGAGAGAATTTTCAAACAGACTCTGCACTGAATGAGGATGCCCTGGGGGGATTGATCTCTGCACTCAGGAGATCAGGACCTGAGCTGAAACCAAGAGTCAGACACTTAACCCACTGAGCCACCCTGGCGCCCCAGAGAGAGTTCACAGTAGACAGATAGGCAGGCAGAGAGAGAGAGAGAGAGGGAAGCAGGCTCCCTGCTGAGCAGAGATCCCGATGCGGGACTCGATCCCAGGATCCTGAGATCATGACCTGAGCCGAAGGCAGCGGTTTAACCCACTGAGCCACCCAGGCGCCCACCCTAGGTGTTTTGAATGGGACATTTCTCTATAGATACCATCAGGAAAATAAAATATAGAAAAGCCTCATGGCTTTTTTACCATTCGTGGTGGTGGGGGGGTGGTCCTCCTGGTTGCTCAGCCATGGGGTGATCTTCCCAGGTACGTGAGCGAATCAAGCACGTCATACTATCAAGAGCTGTTGACTCTGAAACCCAAGATTTGAGTTTGAACCTGGGGCTTATCATTTACTAGTTGTATTATTTTTTTTGGACAGGGAACTTGATTTTTCTGAACCTTGGTTTGTCTGCTTGTTTGTAAAGAAGGGGTAAGAGTAGCCATCTGATTGTGAGGAGCAGGTGGGATGATGAACGGACGGGAGGTCTGGCTCAGAGGAAGCGGGAAATAGATGCTGGTGTTTCCTGTGAATTTTGTCATTCTTATTTCCACTGGGGGGGTCGGGGTGGGTGGGGTGTGGCCTCATCTTAACCTCTGGCTAACTCAGGAGGGGTAGTGTGGACTACGTGGAATTTCCAGGCTGAGAATGGGTGACCCTGGGAGTCTACACAGGGGTCATCTCAGGGCCTGGGAAGATGTTCCCGGTATGAATTAATTGTTCCATTTTTTCCCTGACACATAGATGTATGTCTGTAAGTCCTGGATACACACCATATTCACTGTGCAAGATGCAGCACATACAGGTGTTTAAGGGACCATTGGGCAACTGTGAAACAGCACCAGAAGGCAAAGTGCTGTGCCCAGACTAGACTGTAGGTGGCAGCAGAAACTCAGACATGAAAAAAGGAGCCAGTCCCTAAAGCCTGCCTGGGAACTGCCCTGTAGGGGGTTCTCTACTTGCTTTTAGTAATTTATAAAAAAGACCCTGAAGCTTGTAACAGCCATAATTTTAGTAGATCTGACACACCATTTGAAGCTATCTTATCTTTTCTTCAGCATGAATGAAGATATCTGAGATCAGTAGTACAACTCCCCCAAATCATGCATTTGCGGTTCTTTATGTTAAAAAGAAAATCAGGAGGACATGAACAGACATTTCTGCAAAGAAGACATCCAGATGGCCAACAGACACATGAAAAAGTGCTCCACATCACTCAGCATCAGGGAAATACAAATCAAAACCACAATGAGATACCCCCTCATACCAGTCAGAATGGCTAAAATTAACAAATCAGGAAATGACAGATGCTGGCGAGGATGCGGAGAAAGGGGAACCCTCCTACACTGTTGGTGGGAATGCAAGCTGGTGCAACCACTCTGGAAAACAGCATGGAGGTTCCTCAAAAAGTTGAAAATAGAGCTACCCTACGAACCAGCTATCGCACTATTGGGTATTTATCCTAAAGATACAAACATAGTGATCCAAAGGGCCACGTGCACCCAAATGTTTGCAGCAGCAATGTCCACAATAGCCAAACTATGGAAAGAACCTAGATGTCCAACCACAGATGAATGGATAAAGAAGAGGTGGTGTATATATGTATATATATATATATATATATATATATATATATTATGCAGCCATCAAAAGAAATGAAATCTTGCCATTAACATCGACGTAGATGGAACTAGATGGTATTATGCTTAGCGAAATAAGCCAATCAGAGAAAGACAACTATCATATGATCTCCCTGATATGAGGAAGTGGAGATACAACATGGGGGATTTGGGGGATAGGAAAAGAATAAATGAAACAAGATGGGATCGGGAGGAAGACAAACCATAAGAGACTCTTAATGTCACAAAACAAACTGAGGGTGGCCGGGGGGAGGGGGGTATAAAGAGGATGGTGGGGTTATGGACATTGGGGAGGGTATGTGCTATGGTGAGTGCTGTGAAGTGTGTAAACCTGGTGATTCACAGACCTGTACCCCTGGGGCTAATAATACATTATATGTTTATAAATAAATAAATAAATTTTAAAAATCAGAATGCCTTCAGCAATAGAGCATTATTAGGTTAGGTTCAACATTTAATGAGGGATCGCTTCCAAATTATGGCCTGTGGCAGCCATCATTCATGTTATTCATGGTGAGACAAGTCCTCCCTTTTTAAAAAAAAAAAATTATTTATTTATTTTAGTGGGGGAAGGGCAGAGGGAGAGAGAAGAACTCAGGCAGACTCCGTGCTGAGCGTGGAGACTGATGCGGGGCTCGATCACACGAACCTGAGATCAGATCTGAGCAGAAACCAAGAGCTGGTCACTTAACCAACTGAGCGCCACCCACCCCCCCACTCAGCCAGGCACCTCACAAGCTTTCACTTGTGGAAATAACAGAGACCCTCTGAGGGGTAGACAGGAGATGGGGGGGTCTACAATGATTTCTCATCGCCTATAAACCCATGTGGCTCTCCTACAGGTAATCTCAAAACAATTGCCTTGGAATTTCCTTTCATCCGATATTCTCTGGTTTGCATATGTCTGATTAATATTTACCTTTCCCTTAATTTTCAAATTTTCTGTGAAAACATGTACAGTATGTGTTTCCTAGAGAGTGTAAGAGCGCCATATTGTATCTTTATGCAGCCCGAAAGTCCCTGTTGTCTGATCCTGCACTTGCCTCCATTCCCATCTCTTGTGGTAGTTTGATTCCTTCCTTTTTACTGTATCTTTGCCATTTACTATATTTATTGTTGTTCATGCTTCTCCCCTTTTCAGATTTCTTCCAGATTAATGGGACATTGATGGAACATTCATTTTTCAAATTCTTTTCCCCATCCTCCTTTGTCTCAGGCAACACACCTGTTACTCTATAGCTCTTACGTTTTAAGTCATCTTTCAAGTTGGAAGTCCCTACCGGTGTGCTGGAACCACGGTGTCCCCTTGACGCTCTAAAGATTTAATATCATCCTTGTCTTCTCGGCCAACCATGCCTGACATCTACATTTTGTTTGTAAAATTAGAATTCATAGTTGTGGATCCTTTCTTCTAATTTTTTTTTAAGATTTTTATTTATTTATTTGACAGAGAGAGATCACAAGCAGGCAGAGAGGCAGGAAGAGAGAGAGAGGAGGCGGGGCTTGATCCCAGGACCCTGAGATCATGATCCGAGGTGAAACCCACTGAACCACCCAGGTGCCCATCTTCTAATTTTTTTTTTGAAAACAATTTTACGATTGGAAAAATTGGAAAATTAGGAAAGCGGGGGGGGGGGGGCTGGCTGCCTTGGTTGGTGGCCCATGTGACTCTTGATCTCAGGGTTGTTTAAGCCCCACATTGGGTATAGAGATTACTGAAAAATAAAATCTTAAAAAAAAAAAAAGGAGAAGAAGAAGAAGAAAACTAGTACAAAAAGCATCTGCAATGCCCTTTGTCAGACTTCTTATTAACATTTTTACCCCAATCTCCTCTATCATTTACTTTCCTGTACACACACACACAAAGGGATATAATTATTTTTTGAGGGTAAGTTACATAAATACCCTTCTATCTACTCTTTTTGTGTCCTTACTAAGAATGATAGTCTCTTACAATTTCCATGGCAATACTTATCCGTTTTGTACATTTTGTTAAAATATTTTAATTTAATGTATAGTTAATATTCATGTTTTGCCAGTTGACTTCCGGCAGTAATGTTTTCTAGGGCATTCCCCACCCCCACCAGTGCAGGGTTAAGTATCACATTTGATTGTGCCTCTTTAGCCTCCTTTAATCTAGAAATTTCTATAGTCTTTCTTGGTATTTTATGACATTCACAGTTTTTAAATTGAAGAGTAATTAACACACAGGGTTATAGCAGGTTTCAGGTGAACAATATAGTGATTCAACAATTCTATACATTACTCAGTGTTCTCTTAATCCCCTCACCTATTTCTCAGTGCCCCCTCCCACCCCTGCAACCATGAGATTAGTCTCTGTATTTAAGTCTGTTTTTTTGTTTCTGTTTGCTCTTTTTCCTTTGTTCATTTGTCTTGGTTCTTAAATTCCACATACGTGTGAGATTTAATGGTATTTATCTTTCTCTGATTTATTTTACTTAACATTACATCCTCTAGATATATCTGGCAAGATTTCATTCTTTTTATGTCTAAGTAGTATCCTTGTGTGCGTGTGTGTGTGTGTGTGTGTGTGTGTGTGTGTATTTACCACCTCTTCTTATCCACTTACATATAAATGGACACTTTGGTTGCTTCCAATCTGGGTATTATGAATAATGCTACAATAAACATAGGGGGGCCTATATCTTTAGGGATTAGTGTCTTCATTGTATTTGGATGAATACCCAGTAGTGGAATTACTGGATCATATGGTAATTTTATTTTTAATTTTTTGAGGAACGTCCATACTGTCTTCCACGGCAGCTGCACCCGTTGGCATTCCCACCGACAGGGCACAAGGGGTCCTTTTTATCCACATCCTCACCAACACCTGGTGTTTCTTGTGTTGTTGGTTTCAGCCATCCTAACCCGCATGAGTTGATCTCTCACTGGGGTTTTGATTTGCATTTCCCCTGATGAGTGATGTCGAGCATTTTTTTTAGGTGTCTGCTAGCTATCTGGATGTCTTCTTGGAAAACATTCACATTTTATAGGATCAGAGTTTCCCTTGACATTTTAAAAAATAGAAGGTTGCTTATTTTGTGCTTGTCTGAGTCTTCCGTCATGATTAATTCAGATTACACCTCCTCATCTTGCTCTCCTCAAGGGAGCTTGGGCCTCCCTTAGCTCCTCCCACCTGGCCTCCGGAGCTGATGTGAAGTTTGATCGCCAGTGCAGACCACTGTCTTATTTTCTGTTCTGTCATTATGGTTTTCTTTCTCTCCCTCACCACTAATAATCAGTCAGGAGTGCTCTACCTCACTGCTATGCAACTGTCCTGCTCCTTATCAAAATCCCCTCCAGATTGATCATTCACGGATGACTCTTGCCTGATTCAGTCCTTACTTCTGATGCTTGCAAAAGAGTGATTTTTCCAGCTCCGTCACCCCCTGCACACTGACCAATCAGCTCCTGGCATTCTGCTGCAAACTAGAGCCCTTATTTCGTCTCTCTGTTTACCTATCAGTCTAATCAGTCTAATCTATTAGCATGGACTGATGAATCCCTCTGTTTTCAATGGAGTGTAATTCAGTACTGTGCTTCATTATTTTGGCACTCACATTGTGTCAGATTTGGCGGTGGGAGTCATATCTGTGTGTCCCTTCTTCCGTAGTGAGAACTTGGCTCCCAATAACCAGGGCGTTTAGTCTGCTCCATTTTCGAATCCAGCTAAAGTAGTTTCAGAATTACTTTGTCCATGCCGCTAAAATAAGCAGATCACTAAAAAGAGTTCAAGATTCATCTTCAATTCTGCCTTCACCTCAATGGCCTGGAATGAGGCAATGTAGGCAAATAACCGTGTTCACAAGGTACTTGGATTCCTCTCTTCCTTCCTGTCTTCCTTCCCTCCCTCCCTCCCGATACATACATACATAATAACAATTTGAGCAAAGAGATGTTTAAAAAATAGTATTGGGAGAATCGAGACGAGAGGCGGAACTCAGGATCCGACAAGACAGCGGGGTTGCCCCCAAGGGATTAGCAGGGAAACAGCATTTGCTGGCAGAACCAGTTCCTGGCATAAAAGCAGAACCAGATGAGAACCATGCCTGTTATTTTCATAGAGTCATTGTTGGACCCCCGGGGTTCCCCCTTTGAAAGAGGGACCTTTAAGCTTGAACTATTCCTACCAGAAAATTACCCGATAGCAGTCCCTAAAGTATGTTTCATGGCCAAAACTTATCATCCAGACACGTTGGGAAGAATATGCTTAGCTATGTTGGAAGATAAGTGCTCCCCGGCCCTGCAGATCCGCCCAGTTCTGCTGGCCATCCAGGCTTGGTTCAACGCTCCCAATCCAGACGATGCATTAGCAAATGATGGAGCGCAGCAGCGGGAGACCACCGAAGCCCCCGCCGGAGAGCTGGAGCATGGACTAGGTTGTCTGCCGTGAATAATTTTTTTTTTTAAGATTTATTTATTTATTTATTTGAGAGAGAGAGAGAGAGACAGTGAGAGAGCGTGAGTGAGGAGAAGGTCAGAGAGAGAAGCAGACTCCCCATGGAGCTGGGAGCCCGATGTGGGACTTGATCCCAGGACTCCAGGATCATGACCTGAGCTGAAGGCAGTCGTCCAACCAACTGAGCCACCCAGGCATCCCAATAATTTTTAAAATTGATCTGATCCTCAAGTGGGCATCACTTCTCCTGTTCTGCCAAGACGTCTTCCTTTTAACGGACACAGTCTTAGAAACATTACAGAATAAAAGCCTGGACATCCTCAGCCCTTTGGCGATTAAATGCCCATTAGCAAATCTACCTCTTGTTCTTGTCCTGAGTCACTGCTGGAAAGCAGGAGCAGAGGCCAGAAGTACCATCTGGACTGTGGTGAGCTGTTTAAAGGCAGTGACCCTTCTCTTTTTATTCATGTCCCCCACCCTGGTTTAAGCATAAAGCACTTCAATGAAGGTAGTTAGCTGTCAGGGTTAGTTGCCAGGGTGTGGGTGTCTTGTTGTTTTTTTTTTTTTTTTAGGGGAAGAGGTAGTTTTATTTTAATTTTCTGGGCTCCTTTCCCCCCTTTTTATGGTAATCTAATTGCATTGGTTAAAAGCAGCGAACCAGTTCTTTCGAATATGCTCTCCAGCGAAGTCTAACTTTATTTAGATGCTGTAGATGGACGAGCTTGATTTGAACCAAAATGGGAAACGAGACAGACCTCGTAGCCCTCACTAATAACACTGCGACTAGAATCCTTCCCTCAAGAAAAAGCTTGGGAGGTGCCTGGGTGGCTCAGTGGGTTAAAGCCTCTGCCTTCGGCTCAGGTCATGATCCCAGGGTCCTGGGATCGAGCCCCACATGGGGCTCTCTGCTTAGCGGGGAACCGGCTTCCTCCTCTCTGTGCCTGCCTCTCTGCCTACTTGTGATCTCTGTCTGTCAAATAAATAAAATCTTTAAAAAACAAACAAAAAAAAAAAGAAAAAAAGAAAAAGCTTGGGACCATTTTGTATGGCGTGTCTGGAAACGTCTGTAAATCTTAAGTTTTAGTAAAATTGCTTTTCGTTATTCTAAAAAGAATAAAAATAAAAAGTAGTATTGGATTAGGACAGAAGGTGTAAAGTAAGAATCCCTCAGTTCCTGTTGATATAAATTCGTGCTTGAAGCAAAAAGAAAGGGAGGAAGGAGAGACGGCACAACTATATATCATTTGTGCTCATTTGCATTTAGCCTTATCGTTTTAAATTTATACATTTTATAGGAATATATATGCTTGTCACGGTTTTTTGTATTCTCGCTTTTTTTGTCATTAAGTTTTGGAATTGAATTAATTTTTTTTTTTTTGAGTATTGTGTGACTTCCTTGGTAACAAAACAAAGGTGATACATTCCTGAATTCTTGAACGTCTGCAAATCTCCTTCTTCCGCTCGCATCCGAATGGCACGTTCCTGTCCTCCGCTCCCAGATCCCAGGCCTGGTCTACCAGAAGTCTGCACGGAACCGTTTGCTCTTAGCTTAGATTCTCTTATTATGCAAGCAGTGTTTTCTCTGTCTGAAACATTGCATTTTCTCCATTCTCCGGGTTCAGAAACTTCAGTGATGTATAGCTAGATAGAAGTCTGTTCTCATTAAGTTTGCCTGGGAATTGGCAAGCACCTTCTGACAGAAAACAGTTTCTCTTCAGCTTAGGGAAATTTTCTTCTATATTTATACAAGCATTAATTTCTCCCCTTCTAGTGCTTTTTCTCCTTCAGAAACTCTATTATTCACATAATAAATCTCCAGGCGAGGCCCATTCTTATCTCTTCCTTCATTTTTTTCTATTTCTTTGTGTTTTGTTCAGTGGGCTCAGCTCTTTTTCTCCCATTTCTTCTCCCAAAATCTGAGTTCGATTCTTGACAGGGACCATTGTATTTCTCATGTCTGCTGACTTTCTAAATTCATAAATCGTATTTTGAAACTTCTGAAAATCTTCTATTTACTCCAATTTTATCTCCAAAAGGCTATTTGTATGCATTTATTGAAATGTCCTTCTGTCTCGTGTGCTGATTCTACCTCAGCAGAAGCCCCCTGTTCTCGACCAGTTTGCCCACTCTTCCACACTTACCACCTGCTCATGGGCTCAGGGGGCATCTCTCAGCCCCCACCGAAGTCAGGTTGTGGAAAACCATGGCAAGGGGTGAACCGGCAGGACATTTTGAATGACATGGCAGATTAGTTTGATAGTGGATGGGGGAGCTTGTGGTTTGGGGAGAAGGGAAGCCATGCATGTTGTGTGGAAGAGTTCCAGGGAGAGGGAAAGTTTCTTCTGGAGTCAGGTAGAGAGCAGTTCACTCCTTATGCGGCTCAGCTCAGTTCTGAAGTCTTCCCTGGGACCACATGCAACAAACACGCAGAGTGCCAGAAAGATCCATCGGAATCTCTCAGTTGGGCTTTCTCAGACCACCTCAGCTTCTGCAGTCTGGATCCTGAAGCTTCTCTATGGGAGACACAAAGTTTTCTGCCTTCCACCAAGCATGTCCAAAGTCAGTCTCTGCACCTATCCAGCTCCTGGAGAATTTAACCCTCAGACGTGCTCAAGAATCCCTCAAGGGACCTACGCATGCCCAGCAGCAGCTGCCTTACCTGGGAGTTAGAAATGCAGATTCTCATGCCTCGCTAGGAGAATTCCTGAAAAGGAATGTACGAAATAACAAGACCCCTAGATCATCTGTCTCTATTTTAAAGCATTAAAAAAACGTGCCCTGGGCCATGGCCCCCAGCAATGGACACCTGCTGGTACGTCAAAGTCATCTTGGTTGTTGGGTGGCCTTGGAAAGGAGGTGGGAGGCTGGAGGATCCAGAAATGTACACTTCCCCTGACATTTTCTCAGAATTCCATCCTTACAGGTTTGCAAGAGTGTTTTTAGATGTGTGTAACAATTTGGTTTTCAATTCGTAGAATAATGAAGTTTAGAAAGATCTGGAAGAGAATCGGTTTTCCATCATCTGATTTTCTACATGAAGTCCAAAGAGGCCCCAATGTTTAATAACTGTCATAGAGCAAATCAGCAGCAGAGCAAGGGGAAGAATTCAGGTTTCTTCATTTCTAGACCATAGCTTTCTTCCCTCACTTCACCACCGAGATCGTCCTGGGCGGTAATTTTTACCGATGTTCTATCAACAGATGAGTATGATCTTCAAATATTACTAGGACAAACCTAAACTAGAAGCAAATCAAGACAACAAAAACCACCACCACTTGGGGTGCCTGGGTGGCTCAGTAGGTTAAGTGTCTGCCTTCAGCTCAGGTCATGATCCCAGGGTCCTGGGGTAGAGCCCTGAGTCGGGCTCCCTGCTCAGCACGGAGCCTACTTCTCCCTCTGCCTCTGCTGCTCTCCCTGCTTGTGCTCTCCGTGCTGTCTCTCTTACTTGCTCTTGTTCTATCTCAAATAAATGAATAAAATCTTAAAAAAAAAAAAGCCAAAAACACCACCACCAGAAAAGATAAAAAAGAAAAGAAAAAAAGAAGGGGGAGAGAAAAGAAAAAAAAAAATCCAGTTAGTTAAAAAACAAGCCACACTTCCAAAAGTCTAATAAAATCAGATAGCTGTATCTTTCTCTTAGTCACGATCTTGCAGTATTTGGTAAAAAAGAAACAGAGAAAGAAAATTTCTGAGACAGCAGGGTCTGTTTTTAATTGCATGGAAAAACGCTTATGGCCGGGTTGGAGAGCAGCCTGCGGCAGGGACGGGGCGGCTCACAAGTACTCTGGTGTCCAGCACAGACACTGAGCACAAGCCTCTGAGGACACATGAGGGACACCACAGGGGCCAGAGCTGGGGTGGGGCCAGGGGACATTGCAGGGGCGGGGAGGGGGGCGGAGGGAGAAGCCGGTAAAATAGGTAGAATTATTTGACTTCATGAATACTTGATTGAACCAGCAAGTCAACTGTTAGTAGGGTATAGATGAAACTCACTAACAAATGCTTTTCTTCTTCTTTTTAAAGATTTTATTTATTTGAGAGATAGAGCATGAGAGAGCACAAGTGGGGTGTAGGGGTAAAGGGAGAGGGAGGAGCAGGATCCCCACTGAGCAGGAGCCCGATGCGGGCTCGATTCTAGGACCCCAGGAATGTGATCGCAGCCAAAGGCAGACACTTAGTGGACTGAGCCCCCCAGGCACCCACGAATGCTTTTCTTGTTAGAAACTTAATATGTAAACAGAACACACTGGCACAGACACCTCGGAAGTCTTGCTATATCTGTACCTTCTGTGGTCCCTGCTTGCGATGATTCCATTCTGACAGTTGCCACTGTTTTTAAGAGAAAGACTCATAATGCTATTTAAAAAAATAAATAAATGAAATGCCAGTACGGGACTTACTATTTTTTTCTGCTCTATAACTTCAAGGTCTTTTACTCTCTGTGTTTCAGGATGAGTGCCCCCCGGACGTACTCTTTGGAGAAACACAGCAAAAGGAGTTAAGAAGACTCATTTTTACCAGGGACAACAGCATTTGAAGGACTCTTTAGAAATGGGAAGTCTGACTTTATAAATGGAAATAATCCATGACACACATTTGGGCAAGGAGTGAAATCAAAGGATCTTTAGAATGGAGAGCCCTCACCCAGGAACGCGGTTAAAGTCATTGGTGGGAAAGCAGGTCGCCGTTTTGGAAACGTCTCTTGTCACACCAGATTATATTAGCAATCTGTTTATCGGATGGCCCAGATGGACACCCGCAAGGGAGGCTGGGAAAAGGTGATTCTCTGATATTTATACTCTAACAGATGGGTGCGTCCAACGTGCTTCAGCTTCCCGCTGCTGCCAAATTAACAGCCAAGGAGATGAACACAGATCTGACTTCCTGTATAAATGATCCTCTGTAGCATGTATTTTCTTCTTTCAAAGGGCTGCTTGAATTTTACCTCTTTCATGAAATCTCTCCAGGCTAATATCTCTTGGCATGTCATCCTTTAACATTTATTCCTTTTGGCTGCTTGACTTAACGTGGACACCCACACGACTCTCTGCTACCCAGCTTTGCAGGGGAAATCAGCTCACTGACGCAGATTCAAGATGCTTAAACGTACACAAATTAGCAAATCCCACAGTTAGGAGATAAAATACGTACGACACTAAATTAATAACTTTAGTGTGAATCATTGGTATAAAGCTTTGGAGCAGCTTATCCCATCATTTTATTATTAATAAAATAAGAACAGTAATTATTATAATAAGAATCACAAGGGCCAATCTGGCCACAGCATTGGCTGAGCAATGTCTGTGGGGGCTGTAGGGAGCAGAGGGACCCCTCAGGCGTTTCTACTTGACAGGCTGAGGCCAGCCCAAAATATTGGTTTAACATCTGCAAGTAGATCAATATAATCTATCATACTAGTAGGAAATAGAAGTTTAAAAAAACCACGTGACCACCTCAATAGACTAAAAAAAAAGCACTTGACACAATTTAACTCCTTTCATGATAAAAATACTGAACAAACTGGGAATAGAAGGAACTTTCTCAACCTGTTAAAGGGCATCTATAAAAAAAACCCATAGTGAACATCTTATATAATGGAGAAAGCCTGAATGCTTTCCCTTGAGACTGGGAATGTTGCTGGCTCAAAATTCAGTCCCAGGGGAGACGAATCAGCCACGTCTGGGTCACCTACCTGCTCCCTTAGCCTACTGCGGAGGACAGAGAAAGAATCTGACTCTGGCCATTAGTGGGAGGCCGGGACAAGGCTCCCACCGAGATGCCCTCACAGCAGGGAGGAGGGAATTCCACAAATTCCATTGGCTTTGTGGAAAGTGTGGCTGTTTGGTAATATTCAGGTCTCCTCACTCCAAGTTCTTTGCTATGTCACCACATTTAAGTATATCTTTGATAGTTCAAAAAGATTTTTTTGAGATCTTAATTATGAACTTCAATGTTATTAAAGAATCTAAAGGGGCGCCTGGGTGGCTCAGTGGGTTGAAACCTCTGCCTTTGGCTCAGGTCATGATCCCAGGGTCCTGGGATCGAGCCCTGCATTGTGCTTTCTGCTCTGCAGGGAGCCTGCTTCCCCCTCTCTCTCTGCCTGCCTCTGCCTACTTGTGATCTCTGTCTGTCAAATAAATAAATAAAATAAAATCTTAAAAAAAAAAAAAAAGAATCTATGGCCAATGGATTTTGAAATAAAGGTAGTTGTCCATCCTTGCCTCCAGACCATTCCTTCCCTGGCAGATTCCATGTCTGGTGACTCTACCCTTCTCCTGGCGCCAGGGGGAGGGAAGCCAGCAGTATGTGTCTGGTTTCTTACTTCTAGTTGCTGGACCAGGCATCCTCCACTTAGAACTTCTAGAATGGCTATACCTGTAATCCCTTTACCAACATGTCTCCTCCCCACTGGATCTCCTCTTTACCTCTGGCAGCCTCAACCTGGGTCTAGTTTGACTCTCTGTACTCCTATGTGGATGTCCAGAACTTTCTACAGGTTTGCTCATCAGCCATCTCATGCTCTGGGATCCATCTGTCTGTCCAGCTTCCTTGCCTGCTACCACCTCATGAGAACCCTTCACTCCAGCAATTCTGGATTAATGGGAATTTCTTAGAACACATCTTGGTGCCTTCATATATTCTACTCTGTCTGCCTGGAATTTTCTTTATACAGATAACATGTCTTTCAAAAATTAGCTCAGCATCATGACCTCTCTGAAGCTGCCCTGATGGTGTGTCTCCCAGGTCAACCCCTGTGTCCTCTCTGCGTCCATGACATACCTGTGTGTTCCCACTGTTATATTTATACTATATTTGTATTATATTATATTATATTTATATATATTTATACTATAGTCCTTGGTAGGCTGGTAGGCTGGTGTGTTACCGTTGCTGTAAGTTGTACGACACACATCCTAAATTATTTTGAATCTTCACTTCTCGGTGCTCTGTAAAATTCTGTAAGTGTCTATTGCCTGGAGCGCAGAGTTTCACTTCCTGGCATTTTTTTTTTTCTTTAAATCAACCAGAGTTGAGAGGGAGGGCAATTTTATTAATAACAATCAACTAAATCCATGAAGCACTTTAATTTTCATAAAACAACCCGTATTTTCTAGATTGGATCAGAAGGCTGAGGCATTAAAATAAAAAGTGAAAAATAAGAAAAAAAAACCTTAACAGAAGAACAATCATTAAGAGCAGTTCAACTTAACATTTGTCACGTATATCCTGCAGGCAAGACACTGGTTAGTTACTAGGATATCGGTTCATTTTTACTAGATGTGGAACTTTGGAAAAAAGTAAAAATATGAAGTTTCAGAATACCTGTGTGCTAGATTCCAGTTGTGAGAGTTCAGCATTGCAGATTATATTGCATAATTCTTCTGTCTTGTTTTCCTTATATGGGTTGAAATTTTGGGGCATAACCATATATGCAAATCTCCTGTTAAGATATGTATAAAAATAGGAGAACCAATATAAGATTCTTCTAGACAGAATCTTGAACATGCCAAAAAATTACCTAATAAAACTCTAGAGGCCCAGGGGTTGAAGTCTAGATTTTGGTTATATATATGGTTCAAATTTAGGGTGATATTCATTCAAATTTCATGACACTGATAGATTCATCAGGGTTCTCCAAAACAACAGAACCAATAGGATATATAAATAAAGACATTGATGTAGATAAATAGATAAGAGGAGATTTATTGTGGGAATTGGCTCACATGGTTATAGGGGTTTATATATACCACGATATGCCATCTGAAAGCGGGGGATTGGGAAGCCAGGGGGACTGCTGGTGTAAGTCCTGGAGTCCAAAGGCTGGAGAACCAGGAGTTCTGCTGTGGGAGTGCAGGAGAAGCTGGATGTCCCAGATCAAGACGAATTAGAGAATTCTCAACTTCCTCCATATTTTTGTTCTTATCGGGGTCCTCAGTGAATTGGATGATGCCAGTCCGCATAGGGGAGGGTGACTCTTCTTTACTCCATGTATTGATTCAAATGCTAATCTCTTCCAGAAACATCCGCACAGACATGCCCAGAAATAATGTTTACCGGCGACCTGGGCATCGCTTAGCATCTCAAGTTAACACATGGAATTAATAATCATGACCGGTTCAGATCACCCCTGTAGATGACTGCAGGATGTGTCTTGTAGGGTCACATCAAAAGGTAGTTAAGCATTTGACTACCAAGTTCTGGAGCGTGGTTATGGAAGGACATGTCCTCAGCGGGGAACAGAACGGCCGGGTCCTCTCATTTAAACGTCATTCACCCATGCACCAATCACAGATTCTTCTCTTATACCAAAAATGTGCTATGGCTGGTTGGTGGAGCTTAAAGATGATGAAGAAGGGCACCTGGGCCGCTCAGTTGGCTAAGCATCTGCATTCAGCTCAGGTCATGATCCCAGGGTCCTGGGATCGAGCCCCACATCTGGCTTTCTGCTCAGATGGGAGCCTGTTTCTCGCTCTTTCTCTGCCTGCCACCCTGCCTACTTGTGATCTCTCTCTGTCAAATAAATAAAGTCTTAAAAAAAATTAAAAAAGAAATTAAGGTTGGGGCACCTGGGTGGCTCAGTGGATTAAGCCGCTGCCTTCGGCTCAGGTCATGATCTCAGGGTCCTGGGATCGAGTCCCGCATCGGGCTCTCTGCTTAGCAGGGAGCCTGCTTCCCTCTCTCTCTCTGGCTGCCTCTCTGTCTACTTGTGATTTCTCTCTGTCAAATAAATAAATCTTAAAAAAAAAAAAGAAATTAAGGTATTTATATCTAGAAACATATATATCCTTGTATTCATATTAATAAGAAATATTCTAATATACTATTTTAATATTAATAGAAGTATTATGTTATATTTATCATATATTATATTTAATATTAATAAAATTTGGTAAGTTTTTATAGTTTCAATCTATGTCTTATACCTTTTATATTTCAAGTATTTTATAGATTTTATTTTTATTATTATTATTTTTTTGCATTTCCATTTCCACTGCTTTTTTGCTTCAAAGAAGGTTATATTGTTTCCACCCATGTTAGCAAATTCTCTTACGAATTTTAGTTTAACTAAGGGTTTGTGAAGTTTTCTGTATATAGCACCATTGGTAAGTAAAATATTTCTTTCTTTTATAATACATTTGATCGTACTGCCTATTTTGTTTCCCTGTCTTATAGGAATAGCTGCTGAATTTCATCAAAGGGTTTGAGCATATATTTATAAAATATATGGATAATAGAACACTAATCCTTTAATTTTTAAGATAATTAATTATATTAAAGATTTCCTAATGATAAATGAACTTTGCCTTACCAAAATAAACCATACTTGATATTCAGTATTATATATTTTAAACTACTTGATACAATTTACTTTATTGTGTTTAGACTTTTTGCCTCCATGAATTATTATTAATCTTTAACCAGCTAAAAATTTTGGTCATTTAGCTCTTTTTTTGAAAACAAAAAGCTCTGGCCAGTTTTATTAAAGAAAACTTTTGCATGATTTGCTTTTTATCCGGCTGTTCTGGCATGCCCCCAATGATACCAGAATCACCCGGATCAATGAGCGACAATGCACGTACCATCTATTATTTCCCACACACTGGGCCCAATTCAATATTATTGCCACTGTTAATGGTGGACACCAGTTCTGGCCAACATGGTATAGTATTCTACCTCAGATTTCCTCAAGGTTGGATGGGCAGTTGTTGGCAAGGATGACTAGTTTTGCTTTGTCATGCTTGGTCATTTTTGGAGTCTGCTCGTACCCCAGCACATACTTTCCATGTCTCATAGTGAGGTGGAGCCTAGAGTCGATCGAACCCAGAGACTTTGGTTTTATTTGCAACCACCATCTTCCTGTGTTAACAGCCCCAACCTGGAGCAGCTGCCACGGTGGATGGGAGCAAGAAAGGAGTCAGCTGGCTTCTTATTATTGAGTTGTAAAAGTTCTTTTTATATGGTGGATATGAAGCCTTTCTGAGATGGTCTATGTATACCTGCGGGTCTGCAAAGCCTAAACTATTTTCAAAATAATATTTGCCTTTTTCATTACATTGACATTTGCCCTGATGATAAACAAACAAACAAACACACACACACTAATGGTGGGTAAAACTGTTGCCCCCTTACCATGACTCAAGATGGTGGCACCAAACTGTCCTAGCCATCAGTATATTCTATACTACCATATCCTTGTAGCTTTAAAATATGCCTTAAAAAAAAAAGTAAGAATATACTTCATGCAAATGGTTAATTTTATTAAATTTTAGCCTGATAGTATATAGCTTTTTAATGTTCTCTGTTACTAACTGGAACATTTGCATTAAGCCCTTCCGTGGCGTACCAGCGTTGGTGGAGGAAACCACCTGTACCACCGTCTGACTTGCAAGCATAATGAGCCCCACTTCTCACCAAATACCATTTTTACAGGAAAGAATGACTGATAGACATCTGGTTATTCAGACTCGGGTACTTGGCAGACTCGATCCTCAAAAATGAGTGGTACATATGCATCACTTCAAGGAAAACAACTGGCAGTATTGGTTGCCAATGATACAATTCAAGCTTTCGAGGGAAAATTATAGTTTTTGGAAACTGGAGGCCACCCTCATGAGCTTACCAGCTTTCCAACAGTCAAACCTTATCTGATGATATCAGTAAGGATGGTCGGTCACAAAGCTGACCTACAAAATATTGTAGGATAGAGACGTCAACATTTGGAATATCAGCATAACTTAGTGAACCCTTTATTTGGAAATGATCAAGGCATGATGTTACAAAGTCATGTGTGGGTGAAAGATCCACTCAAAGTACAAAATAAGTTGATGGGTTTTATTTTATTTTAAGTATTTTATTTATTTATTTGAGAGAGAGAGAGCGTGTGCACCTACATGGGCCAGGGGAGGGGCAGAAGGAGAGGGAGAAGATTCCCTCCCAAGCAGGGAGCCTGATGTGAGGCTTGATCCTTGGACCGTGGGGTTCATGACCTAAGCTGAAGGCAAACGTTTAACCGACTGAGTCACCCATGCGCCCTTAAAGTGATAGATTTTAATTAGAATAGTATGAAATGCTCATTGATGTGGTTCTGGATTCCGCACTGCAGTTAACTTTTAAGAAATGATCACTTCTTCAGTTTTGGTCTTTGTATCTATGCTAATTTCATAGGAATGACATAACAAACTACCAGCAACCGGGTGACTTAAAACAGAAATGTACTGCCCACATTTCCGGAGGCCAGACGTCTGGAATCAAGGTGTCCATATTCTCTCTGGAAGCTCTAGCAGAAAGATCCTCCTGGCCTCTTCTATCTCCTGGGAGCTTCAGATGCTCCTCGGCTTGTAGAAGCATAATTCCTATCTCTGCTCCATCTTCACATGGCCTTCTCTCTGTGTCTCTTCACACTGTCTTCCTTCTGTATATATCTGCGTCCATATTTTAAGGACACCAGTCACATTGGATATGGTCCCACTCTAATGCTCTCCCCTGAACTTGAGTAAATCTGCATAGACCCTTGTCCAAATAAGGTCACGTTCTGAGGTACTGGGAGTTAGGACATCAACATAATTTTGGGGAGGCAGAAAATCAAACCAATAACAGCATCAAAGAATATCTACAGCTTAATTGGAAAGGCTGTTCCTTTTTCTGTAGCCAACACTCACCTGGGTGAGGCCAGATTTTCTTCAGTTCCTGCAACCAGAACAACAATAAATCACATTTTTTTTTACAGGCTCTGGGGATTAGAACGTTACCTTTTTCAGGTGGCAGTAGTGGTAGGACATTATTCTGCTCACCACGGGCTGACAGGCGATTAAAAACGCAAAATGGGGGGACAGACCCAGGAGAGGACAACACATCACTAAGAACGAGTCAGAATATAAGGATTTAAGGATTTATAAGGATATAAGTCAGAATACAAAGTATTGTATTTAGCAAATACAAATGTTACTGAAATTCTTACTTATAACACGCATATCTGTGGCTTTTTTCAGTTGGTGTAGGTTATTAAGAGCTGACATGGGCTGTTCATAACAATATAGCTGCCATTTGTGTCCACACGTCACTTCATTTAGCTGAGACTGAACCCAGGTCTCCCACACTTCAATTCCAGGAACTCAGCCCTAGCCTCAGAGCCTTTCTGGGAGGAAAACTAGTCTATATTCTTAAAACTCTGAGTGCTCTCTTATGTCACTCAAGACCATTAAGCATCTGAAATAATCTGGTTCTAAAGCAACAACCTTTCAGCAGAAATCAATATGATACACCAGGAGATTTTTGTTAAAAGCGGAGGGGTCCTTTTAAGTGGCTTATGCAATCAGAGCATACAACGAATTTAAAGAAAACTTCAGAACATATGGCATTCTGATATCTTCAAAGTGTGGTTTGATGGGACCAGCAGTGAACATGAAGAGGAGGTATGATTTAAAGAAAGCTGTTGGAGTACTGTGTTGCAAATAAATTCTAAGAAGGCACTTTGCAATTCAGTTTTCTGTTTCTATTTTTTTTCCCTAGTGTTTTATTGCTGCCTTGCACTCCCAAACACTATAAATGTTCCTTGCCAGTTTTACATTCTAAAATTCTAACTCAGTCGCGTTCTCTCCAAGAATCTGACACTCACGTCTCCCAGTGTACTGGAAAGAAGGAATGCCACAGCTTAGCTAAATAAGGGTAGGGGAAGGTAGTCTATGTCCTTGGTAATGTGTCACCAACTCTCATTTTTATCCATCATCTCATCCCAGAATGTCAGTTTTTGCATAAAATGACCTTCAAATTCTTTCAGTCCCCGAAGTCTGAGACCCTCCGGGGATTAGGTCTGACTCTGGTTTAGACCCTCCAAATGGGCTCCGCGTCCTTGTTTATGAGAGCATCTCATTCCTGCGACCCAGACCGAAAGAGGAATGGTGTTTCTCAGGGCTTTTCATACTGTTTGTATTTACAGTATGGGGGCCCGGACAAAGAGCACTGAGGCCTCAGAGTCATCCACCCAGACCCAGGTCAGGAAGGCCAGCTGCTGCCAAGGTCGCTGGGAAGAGGCAGAGAGGGGCACCTGGCGTCCCAGTGCTGCCCTAGTTTGGAAGCTGTTAAGCCCTGGCGTTTCCGTGTGAGGTCTGAGGGCCAGCAACAAAGGCATTAACCGATGATGATTTTGTTAGAGACCCTCAGGCCCCGCTTCAGACTTCCAGGATCAGAGTCTGCCTATTAAGGAGAGTTCCAGGCGATTCCTGTGCTCATTTAAGTTTGGGAATCCTTTGGTTAAGCATGGCTGAGCGCTCCCGCTCTGCCCCTCGGCGTGGCAACGGCCAGGCCCCGAGTTAGGCGAGGGTGTTCTGTCCCACGGCTTGTGGGGAGAGCAGCGGAGGGGCGGGCGCGATGCTCCCCGCAGCCTGGCTGGGTTTCGGGCAGCGCGGCCCCGGGAGCGGGAGGCGCAGGTGCTCCCACGCCCCGCCCACGGCCCCAGCCAGACCCAATGAGCGGCGCGAGCGGAGGAAAGCCCGCCCCCGGCAGCGCCCGCGCTCCTCCCGCCAGCGCGACGCCGGCCGCCGGCGCACAGTCGGTTCCCCGCCATGGGGCGCCGGGCGCTCCTTCTGCTCTTGCCGCGGGTGCTGGCAGCGCTGGGCGGCCTCGTGGGCTCCGGGACCGGTGAGTGGGGCCGCGGGCGGGGCGCCCGGGAAGGGACCGCAGCCCGCCTCGCGAGGTGCAGGGGTGGCGGGCTGGGGTTGGGGGGCGCTGCACAGGGCGGGAAGGGAGCTTGGGGCATCCTGGCTGGCGAGCGCGACGCCCCCCACCCCGCCTTCTGGAGTGACTTTCCATAGAGGGGAGTGACATCGGGCCTTCTGGGGGGCCGCCAGATGAGTCGCGTGGTCCCCTGCTTCTTTGCGCTTGACTCCCCGTCCTGCTCAGTGGGTGGAAAGGTAGGTGGGCTCAGCGGACACCCTTGGGGTCTTTCCTTCATCCTTCCCCTAGCGTGTGGGAGGGAGCTCTCTGCACCCCTGAGGGCAGGTGCACTCTCTTTGTTCCCCCAACGGCCTGGCCTAGTGGGATTCGCTTTCTAGCCCTGGTCTCCGAGGGGACCTCCAGCTCAGGGTTCCCCAGAGAGCAGATTTACCCTGGGTGGAGGCTGGGGGCCTCCGGAAGACGTGCCCTCACTCCGGAAACAGCACGGGGAAATGGGGCTTGGGTCAGAGGTGCAGTTGGGAAGCAACTCTCTGTGGCACTTGTTGATAACACTCAGGTTTAGGCAGACTCCAGGGCAGAGGAGAGCTGAGTTGATGCCCCAGAGTGACCAAGACATCCACATTTCCCAAGTGGTGGGTGGCTGGTTGGCGGCTTAGCCATGTCTAGGAGGTGCCTAGCATTGGTCAAGCTGGCCTGCAGTCTGTCCCCACAGGTGTTGTCAGTGGCCCTCATAGATTGAAATCTGGTTTTAAATCATTTTCACTTAGCAGATTCTTGGTCAAGGGGGTGTTAACTAGGTCGGAGGATGTGCCGCTTAATTGAGTTGTTCGTCTTCCAGGGGGATTTCTAACCCACAGGATTTTTGCCACAGGCGGTGGGGCATCTCTGCCTTGATGAGAAGTCCTTGCTCTGTGTGGTCTTTTTGCATCACTCCTGAAGCATCTTTACAGTTGCTTGCATTTTTTATTAAGCAATGGTTACCAAAGCTTTCTGGCATGTAGCCCTCTTTCGGATGCCTTTTCTAGAATAGCATGTGATCACCCTACTTTGCATACTAACAGACTCTGAGAAAGCTACCTTATACTTAACATTTAAGTAAATATGTTAATACATTTCTTATTTATTCACAGCAAGCATCTACATAAGTGAAAAATAATGGTTTGAGATCCACCTGCAGACGTGTAGAATCTGTATGCACATTTGGTCTCCAGACCAAGAATCAGCAGGGCAAAATATTATTCAAGGTGTGACTCACCTGGAAGTGTGAGTCTTTGGGGGCCGACTGGACCCCTAATTGGGATCCTTCTGGAAGGATCTGCTGGAAGTGGTAGCAAAAGAGTTAATGCTTTACGAAGATTTATATGGTGGGTATAGGGCACCAGGTGGCTTTGTGCCCATTTATTCTTTGAATCTTTCTCTTCTGATCACTTATTTATTAGTTTCATTTTATAGACAGAAAACTGAGATCCCGAGAGAGGAAGTAACTCTCCCAAGGTCACATTGTTAGTAAGGGGTCTCAATAAAATGGCAACCTACGCAGCCTGACAGTTAAGTCTGTGCTTCCGTATTAGTGGCTGGTAACATCACCTGCTCTCCATGGTTTTGGTCAAGCTAAGTGAGACTGCTTGGATGGCATGTGAGTAGATGGAGAGTCGTTAGGTACCCATTAGTCACCAATACTTTTTGCATATTTAAAATGTTTTTTATACACCAAAAAAAAAATCAAACCTTGAGTAGCTAAGCTAAAATATTATCTTAGAAGGATACAAGTAAGACTAAGAAATGGTCTCTTAGCAAAGCAGGTGTGGTTTACATAATGGCCTTCCATTACCAACTTCCATTACACAACTTTGCATCGCGCCTTCCATTCCATGTACAGATTGTTCCTGGGAGTAGGACTGTGGGGTGGGAGGAAGTCTTTACTGGATCTTGCAGAGACTCTAGTACAGGCCATGTGGTTTATCTTTTCTAGGAACTAAAGATTGGCTTTTTCTCTTTGAAAGTTAGGACAGTATAGTAAATTTGCTATAGTCAGGCCTTCCTGGTGCTTCCTTCTGAGGAGCACATTCCAAAACAGGCTTAATTTTGACCGTTAATCATTCAAGGTTGATAAATAGAAGTTCATGACTTGAATAAGACACAGTAAATCAATCTTAGGCAAATCACTGAGCACTTAAATATTTATAACCAACCTATTAGAGGCATTCTTACGAAGATCGTGTGTAGGATCTAAAATCCAAATCTAATTTTTAGATGTGTCTGCACATGCTTAAAAGTAAACTAGAGTCCAGACATTGAGCTTAGACTTCTAAACGTGCAACTGTTTGGAGTCTTTAAAATCAAACCAGAAGAAGTCGCTGGGTCTCTTGGAGCGCAGTGCACGATGGTCCCATTCCAATGGGAAAACGGTGGCGAATGGTGATTTCCCAACCCCACACCACCAGAAAGAACAGTATCCAAGGATCATTAGTGCAGAAGTCCATTGGATTTTTATGGTCCTGAATCCCCCTAATGTTCTCCTGGGTATTAGTTGAAGGACCTCCCTCTGAATAATCTTTTCAGTACAGCTTCTCCTGAAAAGGTGCTTCCATGGATTTGCTTTTTGTTCATCCAATGCAGATGAAGCAAGGTGTAACATGACAAGGCAAGCTGCGTGTGGGGACAGGTGCATTCCCGTGGCCTGGCTCTGCGATGGACAGCAAGAGTGCCCTGATGGGACCGACGAGCAGTGTGGTGAGCACTCCTTGCCGTTTCGTGTCCTCATCCACGAACAGCTGTGTGCCCGGCTGACAGCGTCAGGTCCTGTGGTTTTCACTCATAGCGGGTATTCAGAAATAGGAGGTGTTCTGGCTGGTGGCAGGCTTTCAGCTTGTAAGTCTAGGGATGTGGGTGTTGGTAGCACTGTTGTCAACACAAGTGTGGAAGGCTAGTTGGGATAGAAAATCCAGGACGAGTCTGGCTTCTCGCCTTCAAGTCTAGCTTCAACATGTGGCGGGTACTGAAACTGGACTAACACAAGATTGCTCCATGGGCAACCCTCACTGACCGCAGCACACACTTGTAAATAGATACACTCAACTACTTTAGCTTTACTTCGAGCTTTTGTACAATGAGAAGACAATTTTTCAAATGGAGGACCAAAGAAAACTATAAGACCAATAGAAGCCAAGTTAGCCATTTGGTAGATGTCTTCCTGAAATCCAGCTCAAACACCTCCATGCTAAGAGTGCTCCCAGCCTCAGAAGGGACACCTGACCCCAGGAGATGAGGAAAGCCTTTTAACCCATGATTCACATCCTTGAGCGGTGAATATGGGAGAAGAAAATTCCTGAGTAAAAGAGGAACCCCCCCCCCAAAAAAAAACTTGAGGAGTGCCCCATTCCTTTTCTCTACCCTGTTTGCACACTCCTGGGCTGGCCATTTACTTTAACTAATTTAATATGGAAACTTTGATATTAAAACCTGTACTATTACAGGTTCAAATTACATTTTATACTTGCAGAAGTGCCTTGTGCTGTTCTCCCCCCATACTTCCTCCCAGCTGTCCAGGTTTACTTGCATCTGCCAGGAGGCGTACTTAGGTGGAAATATTCGAAGGTCCCATTAGACCCCAGACTGACAGCACCCAGACTGTCTTCGCTCTCAATATGGTCTCAAATGCCAAAGGGGTTCCAAGAAGTGACACTATACGGCTGTACTGGCCCATACAGTAGCCTTTAGCCACATGTGAAGATTTACATGTATTTAAATAATAAATATAGCTCTTTTACCCTACTAACCATGCTTTAGAGCTCAGTAGCCCCACGTGACTAGTGACAGCCCCTTTGGACAATGCCTCCATTGTCACAGAATATTTTATTGGACAACTTCATCATTCTAGCAGCATGACTGGGAGTGTAAGTGATGTTGGGCTGCTAGGTGATTGGCCCTGAGGCAGGGTATGGTGTGTGGTTAGGGTGGCACGGACCCTGTGGCAGACGGGGAGCTCATTGTTGTTTTGCTAATGAAAATACTTCATACAAAACCCCAGCTGAAAAGTTATCAGTGCTCTGGCAAACCGCTCTTCCTCTCTGCCCCTCGAACATTCCCCTTGGCCCGCAGAGGAAGCGTGTCACGGACATCCACAGGCCTGGCAGTGTGACGACGGGAAGTGTATTTCTAGTAGCCGGCTTTGTGACGGTACCGGGGACTGCCTGGACGGCTCCGATGAGGTTAACTGCGGTAGGTACAACCTACTTTCTCTTCGGACATGACATGTCAAGTTAGCTGCCTTGATGAATGAACCTCCACGGTATTAAGTGACACCAGCAAGTCCCTAGGTAGCCTTCTGCTGGACGGGGGCTAAATGCCCGTGTTCAGTTGTCGCTGGGATGACAGGTGACCTTTTATCCACCACTGCATTTTGCAAAATCACCTAAAAGATTCTCGCTTCTGTTGGCTTTTTATACTCCTTTGGGCTGACACTTTGGGGTGCCAAATTGGGGCCACATGTCCAGTGGCTGGCCTCCTGCTCAGTTCTTGGTATTCTGGAGACCAAAGCGTGAGCAAACCGTGAATACCCAAGGGCACAAGCCGGCAGGTCAGGCCTTCCACCTCACTGGGCCAACGCCTGCCTTTTACAGAGACTGCTGTGGTGTGCCCTGGCCAGAAAATCCAGTGTCCGGGACAGTCTCAGTGTCGCGAGCCTTGGGAACTCTGTGATGTCCCCCGGGACTGTGAAGATGGGCTCCATGAAGCACGCTGCTCCCCGAACCACTGCCTGGCGGGCCAGTGGCTGTGCAGGAACGAGCTGTGTGTCCCAGAGAGCTGGAGGTGCAACGGGGTCAACGACTGCGGGGACTCCTCGGACGAGGCCGCCTGTGGTGAGTGCCCCTCCCCCACCCCTCCTGGCCTGGCTTGGAAAGCGGAAGGTTGTACCATGTGGGCTGCTTTCTGCAGGTTGCCTTTTAATTCCTACGGCTGAGACGCCATCCTATATCTAAAAACAGGATGTCTCCTAGCAGTAACCAAGATGTAGTTACCCATGGAAACATCTAGCAGTGCTCGAATAGTAACTCTGTGCTGGACACTCAAGGCAATGTGGCCACGGCACAGAACACTGGAGTGTCCGTATCTGAAGGAGCTTCCTAACGGTGCCTCATGTCCTTGTGGGGTCCTTGACGGGGAAATTCCTCATTAAAAGAGGATCCCCTGCTCCGCTCCCCCAAGCCCTGCAACGAACTCATTGAATAAAGTGTTCCTTTTCTTGACCCCACATACACAGTGCAGTGGAACCTCCAGCTTGTCAGTAAACCACAATTCCACTCGATCTTTGTAGAATTAAATCTCCACTATTCAGATTCTAACATTATTATCATGTATAAACTGGTTTCTTTTCTTTTTTTTTTTTTTTTTAAAGATTTTATTCATTTATCTGACAGACGGAGATCACAAGCAGGCAGAGAGTGAGAGAGAGGAAGCAGGCTCCCTGCTGAGCAGAGAGCCCAATGCGGGGTTCGATCTGAGGACCCTGGGATCATGACCTGAGCTGAAGGCAGAGGCTTTAACCCACTGAGCCACCTAGGTGCCCCTATAAACCAGTTTCTTAAGAGGGTCTTCTTTTAGGGCTCATGTTCACTGACTTTAACACCATCTCAGTTAGAACTACTTAATACTAATTCAATTTGATCAATATTATTTCAACCGAGTGCCCACATGGCTTGCTTGACTTCATCATCATCAAGTCTTAACTCCCAGTTCCCTGAAAACTCTGCTTAAAATGATAAAACTTTCTTTCCTACCTCAACTTGCCTTGGGTTCTGGAAACCCTGCCACCTTATTGTAATTAATAAGGGTCTGTTTTGACTCCCCCTTCCCCCATGTGCTGTTGGAAAAGAAAGCTCTCCTTCCTACGCAGCCTCCTGTCCAGAAGGCATGGTGAAATGTGAGGAAGGGAAATGCATCCTGGAATCCCTGATGTGTGACGGGGAACTTGACTGCGTCGATGGTGCTGATGAACCAGCTACGTGTGGTGAGGACCCAACTGCCAGGCGTCACGTGGGGTGGGCAGAATCCGTTACATTAGCCAACGCCTCAGTTATCACGGGGGTCTACACTCTCAGAGAATGCTCAGACCAGACCCCTCTGTCAGCAATCATCCTTCCGTGGTGGGTCCCCCACGTCTTACAAGTTCCGAGCCTTGGCTCTGGTCTCCCGAGTGTGTGCAGAGCTTACCTGAGTTGGAAAACTCGGTGAGCTCGCCTCACACTGTGGCTCTAAGAAAATAGACTAAATGCCTCAAACCACACTGCTCCGAAAATTCTGGAATAAAGAACAGACTATGGCACTGAGAAGCGAATCCTGTGTTCAAGACCGTATGGTGAATTCTCTAAGGATTTAACTGAGGAAGGACTGAGGAAGACTATTTCCTGGTGAGGAGGGAGCTCCTGAGCAAGGGTCTGAAAATTTAAAACCTTGTGATTCTCACTCTAAAAATCACTGTTGGTTCTGGTTGTGGAGGATGGGGATGGGGCAGGTCTCCCCAGGTCACTTTGTCATCTGTCTCGATTACTCTTTAAATCTGGGCTTAGATGTGTATGACGAGACCTTTGTTAGTGCTAAGGGCTGTACAGGCCACTTTCTTTTATTTATTTATTTGACAGAGAGAGATCACAAGTAGGCAGAGAGGCAGCGCAGAGGGAGAGGGGGAAGCAGGCTCACTGCTGAGCAGAGAGCCTGATGCGGGGCTCGATCCCAGGACCCTGGGATCATGACCTGAGCCGAAGGCAGAAGCTTTAACCCACTGAGCCACCCAGGTGCCCCTGAAGGCCACTTTCTACTGAGGGAACACATAAGACACAGGAAGCATGAACAGTAGGACAACACACAGGTTTCTGGTGCTGTAGAGGTAATTCACTGGGATTAAGAAATTACTATATCACTTCCTGGGGCAAGGGTCCTGGCCCCTCAAATTTTCTAGAGGAAATAGGGAAGAGGTTGCTGGGCCTTCTGCGGGTGAGCAATACACCAGCATTTGAAATTGTCCAGCCTGTCTGCCTAGAAAAGTCCTTTCCCCTGCTCCATGATTCTTCACTTTCCCTGTTCTGTGGTCTTTCCCTGAAGCGTCCACATTCCTAGGTCAGAGGACAGGGTCAAAGGTTATTCTTCAGAAGCCTCTATAGCCCTCACAGCAAGCAGGGGCTTGTAACACCTGGCTTAGAAAACGTTTGATCTGTACCTTGTTCAACTCCTGACCGCTGCCCTGTCTTTACCAGGGAGGAACTGCTCCGTGGCCAACGGGGGCTGTGAGGGACAGTGCAGTGACACCGCCTGGGGAGTCCAGTGTTCGTGTGGAGCTGGGTGGCAGTTACAGCAGGACGGCCAGAGCTGTGCAGGTCAGAGTTCATCGGGCGCATCTTCCGAAGTTTTCACGGCAGTGGGATAGACATGTCACACAGCTTACCATGTTAATTACTTTAAGGATGTAATTCAGTGGCCTCCACCACATTCACGACGCGTGTGAACATCACCACGATCCATCTCCACAACTCTCTTATCCTCCCCGACAGAAACTCTGTCCCATTAAACAAGAACCCTGTCCCCAGTCCCCAAGAAACCCCATCCACTTCCTCTCTGAATTTGCCTGTTCTGGTCTTGCCTCTAAGTGCAGTCCTGTGGGATCTGTCCCTCTGGGCCAGGCTTTTTCACTTAGCCTGTCATTAAGTTTCATCCATGTAATAGCAAGGTCAGACTCTCCCTCCCTTTCTACGGCCAAATACCTCATTGCATACATATGCCCCATTTTATTTATCCGTGGATGGGCATTTGGGTCGTTTCCACGTTTTGGCTCTCATGGGCGATGCTATGAGCAACTGGTGTACACATGCCCGAATCCCAGCTTTCCACACTCTGGGGTGTACACCAGACGTGGGATTGTCGTATCCTGCAGCAGCGTCTACGTTTAACTTGAGAAAACTTGCAAGCTGTTTTCCACGGCGGCTGCCCCGCTTGACATTCCCCCAGCAGGGCACAAGTGTTTCTGGTTCTCCACGTCTTACCATTCATTCCAAATCAGCAATGCCCCCGAGTGTTGCTGGGGTAACCTCCACCTGGATTCCGTGCCAGCTGCATGTCTGGGGCCTCCACACTGACGTTCCCGCTGAATTGCTCGTAGGGCAACTCCACAGAGGCAGGGACTGTCTGTGCCAGCACCAGCACAGGGATTTCCACATAGTACGTGTCCAGCGAGCGTACTATGAAAGGGGGGCCCAATGACCCAGAAATACTCAGGAGATGGCTCCGTGGTCGTCTCTGATTTCCGGCTCTCTGTCATCAGATATAGATGAGTGTTCCCAGGCCTACAGTCCCTGTGGCCAGCTGTGCCGTAATGTCCCGGGCTCCTACTCTTGTGCGTGTGTTCAAGGTCACCAGCTCTACAATGGGACCAGTTGTCGAGTTACAGGTGAGATTCACGACCCTGAGCAAAGCCTAGCCCTTGCTCTGTCCTTAGTGGTCATTACAGATAGAAGTGTTGTCCATGGTTCACTTTAGGGTCTGGTATGAGAGTGACATTATTCTTTCCTTTAAAGAAGCTGCTATTAACAACATTCCGTGGCCAAATCGAGTATCAGTTGCTATTAGGTGTCTTTATGTTTCTTTAAGTTTATCTGTTAAATCTACACCCAACATGGTCTTAGATATTACAACCCTAAGATCAAGAGTTGCATGCTTTCCTGACTGAGCCAACCGGGCGCCCCTATTAAGTAAAATGAGTTAGCTGTCCTGCAGGCTGTACACCTGGGTGCTCCGGAGACCACACTGACGTAGTGTTAACTTGGCCTGTGCTGCTTTAACAAGGGAACGGTGAATTCCATTTGGCTGCTGTGTATGAGGCAGGGAGAGGAGCTCTGTCTAGGTGAGGGGAAGGGCAGCATCTGAAATCAAACAGGCGAGTTCCAAAAATGAGTTGGAATGTGCTGGAGTTCAGAAGAGGAATTGGGGCTTAGGGTGGTTGGCTAGATTGACTCTGGACACGCCTCAGTCCAGACCTGAGCCGTCGGCGGATTTCAGCACGGGAGATGGGACAGCATCTTTGGTGAAAGAGAATGGTATGAGAGAAAGTGCCCAAGGAGTGTGTCACTGTTCCTTTTCCCCCTTTATTGCAGATGATGCTGTTAAAATTCTTATAGCGGCAGAGAGAGAACTTGGGGTCCTGGATCGGAGAACAGGCATCTATGAGCCTCTGGTTCCTGTAAACTCGAGGCCGACTTCTGTCGCCTATGATCTCGACAGAAGCATGTACTTTTGGGTGGATGAAGCCTTACACGTGTTTGTCCTTGGGAAGCCAAACCCGGTTCCTCTCTATCCAGGTATATTTCTTGACGTCCAGAGCCCTGGCTTCTTAAAGCGCCTTCAGCAGAGTATAAGCGGCCTGTGTATTCATCTGGACGTCGTCTGGGACTCTCTTGTTGTGACTCCCCAGTGCAACCCTGATTTGAGATAAGGCCATGTAATTTGGCTCAACAGGAGCTTTGCTGGAGCATAACCGGCGAACGAGGTTGCTCTAAAGAGGTACAGAAAGTTGGGCATGTGGGCTCAGGCCAGGGCTGATCTCCGCTTCATCCCTGGGTTTGTGACTTAGAGCAAGTCGTTAACTGCGCTCAGTAAGACAGAAGGGATAGCCCTTGTCTCACTGGGTAAGCGGGGGTAAGGTAGGGGAGATTCAAGAAGAACGGTCCATGGGAGGAAGTGCTTAGTTGTCCTGGGCACGTAGAAACCCTCTGTTAGCCACCCCCCTGAGACTTCTGTAACAGATGCTGCCCCAGACTGAGGCTGCATTCTCTTAGATTTCTTGGTTCTGCTTCTGCTAAGGTCCTTCTCTTTTCCTGCCGCCCACAGTATATTGCACAGAGCTCCTCTCTGGCTCTCCTTCCCTGTGTCCCACTGGCTGCCTTGTACAGCTTGAAATCAGAAGATGTAGAAAAGTTTAGTCCAGATCTCTTTTTCAAGGTAAGAAGAAGGTAGGAGAATACAGGAGCATAGTAATACTGTCTCGTGTATCCCCAGAACTTCAGGCCGTGGACAGTATCTCTTTGGACTGGCTCACGGGGCTGCTGTATTGGGCTAGCAGCTTCGCAAGGGTCATCGGTGCTGGCTTGAGTGATGGCAGAGGCTACGTCAAAATCTTGGAGAAGGATCTGGTACCAGAGCAGCTCATCGTGTTTCCCCCGAAGAAGTAAGTAGCATTTCTTTGAGAATATATCCCAAATCACTGGTTATCTTAGACATTTAAGTTGATAAGAAGACCTTTCCACGTTTTCAACATAGGTCTTCATTTGCTTCAAAAATATCTTCTAAATTGAATCCTAGGAAGAGCCCCTTTTCAGTCCACGGAGTCTGAGGGCAGAGATCTGCATTCTCAGCTGCGCAATTACCGGGGGCCTGAACAAGTATGGTCCCGGGGTCTGGCTGTTCAGAAGAACATGTGTTCAGGGTGGTTGGGGGGATGGTTAACACTCTGTGCTTTTGCTTCCCTCAGGTCATTGTATTGGGTAAATCGTGGTAAGAAAGGCAGGAGAACTCTCGAGGCTGCAGGGATGGATGGCTCAGATCGGAAGGTGCTCGCAGCCGTCCACATGGAGGAGCCTGTGGGACTGACGCTTGACCCCGTGGCCGGCCGCCTCTACTGGATCAGCGAGTATAAAGAGGTACTGGAGAGAGGTCAGGAAGGAAAGCGTTTGAGTGGGGGCTTGCTAGGCCCATGGGTAACTGCAGACACCTCCCTAAATCTCGCATCAACCCCGCACATGGTCTTCTGGCCACGAGGACCTAGGAGAGCGAGCTGGGCTGGGCCAGGGTCTTGAGGAGAGCCCGACCAGATCAACACAGGCTGAGAGGCTTCGTGTGTGACTTTCTCCAGCACCGCGGTCACATCTAGCCCTGGAATTTTCTGGTAGTATGGGTCATACTGTATGTTGTACCTAAGACATAAAACCATAAAACCATGTGTGAGCATGCATGGGAGGAGGGGAGAGGGAGATGCAGACTCCCCGCTGCACAGGGAGCCCTACTCCATCCCAGGGTCCTAGGATCATGACTTGAGCTGAAGGCAGATGCTTAACCGACCGAGCCAGCCAGGCACTTTTTTAAAAGTCATCTTTGCACACCCAATGTGAGGCTCAAACTTACAGCCCTGAGATCGGGCATTGCCTACTCCACCAGCTGAGCCAGCCAGGGGCCCTGGGAGTCGTATTTTTAAGTCTGTTACTTCAGCTGTGACTTTGACAATTTATAGCCCCTCTTTGAACTCCCATCACCCTCTGTGAAGAGAAATGGATCATTCACCTCAGAAAGCAGCTGGAGAACATAGGGAAAGACTTGGTACCACATCTGGAAGCAGACAGTAAGTTAGGGTAGCTACTTGTGCAATGTACCTCTGACCCCAGTTTGTGCAAGAAGCAGTCCAACCACTGGCTTTGGCATTAGCCTCCATGAATTCTAAGGCACTCTCCTCTTTATCAAGTTGATAGCACTTGAAGATGTTTAATCAGTGTCCACGCAAGAGGTGTCCTGATGCCAGAGTCTCATGCTAATGGCGACCAACTCTCATGACTCTACCCTTCAGTCCATAGAGACGGTCAACGTGGATGGCAGTGGGAGGCACACATTTCCTGAGATCTTCTTGGAAGACGACAACCCAATAGGACTAGCTATATTCGAGAACTCCTTCTTCTGGGCAAATAAAATACATCTGTATCATACTTCACCCCACACCCCCAAGGAGAGAGCGGTGTTGCTCAATGCTTCCATGTCTGCTTTCTCCATCCTCCACAAATCCCAGCAGCCCAAGGGTATGTCCCTGACATGTTCATTGTTAATTGCGGTTGATGTTAATTTTTCTGCTCTTCACAGAAAACTGAAGAAAGCCCAACGTCCTGTTTATGGGAGGAAGCCAAATATTCATTGACTAGGAATTAAAGGCTTTTGTTAACCAGAAACTGTATGTCAGATTCAACTCAGCTTAAGTGGGTCGGAGAAACTCCCCAAAGTAGAGAGCTGTGACTACTACTTACTTCTAAAGGAGTCTTCTTGTCAGCAAGCCAGGGAGTCTTTTTGCCTTAACTCTAGGGCCGAAGATGCTGTTGGTTGAAGACTTACTGGCCTGAGCTTAATATGGATAAGTAATTGCTACTATCTGAAAGGGGATCATGAGAGTTTAACCTAGAAGGTAACGAGGATCCTGGGATTCCTCTTAAGGCAAAACCAACTGAACTCCCTTGAGTATTAAGTTTGGAACTGATATGGAGATTTCTGAAATCATACCTAACCTATTTCTATTTGAAAACAGGCAGACCGCCAGCATGTGCTCCAGGCTCATGCAGCCACCTCTGTCTCCTGTCCCCCGTCCATCCCAAGGGCTATAAGTGTGTTTGCCCAGAGGGAATGTTCCTTTTGCCTTCCGGTACATGTAGCGGTGAGTATGCTGAGGCAAATGGACTTGGCTCAGGGAGACTCATTCCATTTTGGGATCAATCACTTGTATACTGACAACCTTACCTTGTTAAGTTTTGTTATCCAAAGATCTTAAGTTCTTTTATTATTGTGTTGAAAGTATAGAACATAAAGCTTAGTATTTTAACCACTTTCAAGCATGTAGTAGCATTGAGTGCATCCACGTTTTTATGCAACTATCGCTACCATCCATCTCCAGAACTTTTTCTTTTTTTAAAGAAAGATCTTTGTTTAGAGTGAGAGCAAGAGCAGGAGGGAGGAAGAGGGGGAGGGAGAGAGTGCCAAGCAGGTTCCACACTGAGCGCAGAGCCTGACTCGGAGCTTGGTCTCATGATGCTGAGCTCACACCCTGAGCCTAGATCAAGAGTTGGCCTTCTAACTGACTGAGTCACTCAGGCTTCCCTCTCCAGAATGTTTTCATCTTCCTAAACTGAAATTTTGTACCCACTAAACAATAACTCCCCATTCCTCTCCCCCAGCCCCGGCCCTAGACCACCATTCTACTTTCTATATGAACGTGACAACTCTAGGAACGTCATAGGAGTGGAATCCTACAGTGTTTGTCCTTCGGCTGCTGGCTTAGTTTCCTTTACTGTCTTTAAGGTTCATGTTGTAATATGTGTCAGAATTGCCTTCCTTGAATAATCATTTAATTTATATTTTGGTTTCTCCATTCATCTGTTAATGAATACTAGGGCTTGTTTGATTTTAAAGCAGGAATAATAGGTTTACACCAGTCAGTTTTACCCCAAAATTAAGTTGGTACAAGAAAGAAATGCTCCGTAGTCTTATGCTTGCGTACTCTGACCTAGGTTTGTAAGCAGGGTCTATTGCAGTATGGTTAATAGAAATTCTTGTTGTTTTGCTTTGAAATATTAAGGCCTACAAGCTCCTTTGAACATCTCTATCCAAATTACTTTTTTTGGGGAAAGATTTTATTTATTTATTTTAGAGAGAGCGCGTGCACAGAGGTACAGAAGTGAGAGGAGGGGTAAAAGGAGAGAGAGAGAGAATCTCAAGCAGAGCCCTCTGAGTGCGGAACCCAGTGCAGGGCTTGATCTTACAATCCTGAGATTATAACCTGAACTGAAACTGAGAGTTTAACGCTTAACCAACTGAGCCACTCAGGTGCCTCCCACATTACGTTTTTGCTGAAGAACACTCAGGTTTTAAGAAGGATAAAGATATAAATATCTTCATGCTCTAACCACCTTTAAAAAACATAATTCTCAGGGGTAGATGCCGGATGCGATCACGGTGCACGTAATACGCTGTTGTGCCAAACTCAGGACTTCACTTTGACTTGTATCTTGAGGGGCACCTGGGTGGCTCAGTGAGTTCAGCATCTGCCTTCGGCTCAGGTCATGATCCTGGGGTCCTGGGATCCAGCCCTGTGTTAGGCTCCCTGCTCAGCCGGGGGTTTGCTTCTCCCTCTACCCCTCCCCCTGCTCATGTGCTCTTCCTCTCTCAAATAAATTAATAAATCTTTTAAAAAATTTTAAAAATTATATCTTGAACATAACATATACAGCTAAATACCCGAGTAACTTTTCTTTAAATAGGCAATCGAATTTAAAATTCTTTCTACTGAGACTTGTGCACCATGAGCAAGGGTTTGAGGGCATGAATGAAACAGATGGGGCACTGCCCAGCCCTAATCCTTGTGGCTCTCTGTTAACCTTCCAGCAGAAATTTGAAAGCTTTAGTGATTTGGGAAAGCAGAGCAATACTTCATTTGCCCAAATGACTCCCTTCTCCAAGGAGGCTCAGGCTTTCGTGCTGTATTCATGCCTCAGAAGCGAACTTGCTAAGACCCCTTTCTACGTGTTCCTCAGCTGGAGAGTTTACTCAAGAAGGGAGCAGGGGGCTTATCTAACAAATGGCCAAATGGTAAATCTCTCCTTTCTCTTGGTAGAGTTAAAGATAGTATTTTCGTCTGGCAAACGTCTCTACTTGTTGAAAGTTGGTTTTATGGGAACTGCTATAGAGAGAACCCTAGTTCAAGAGCATTCGAGAAACATCTATTTACTGGATATTGACTGGAAAAGAAACCTCGTCTACTGGACAAATGCCGGGGGACAGCTGTTCTGCTCAGCTGGCTATTCAGGAGAAAAGCAAGAGATTTGGACAGAGCACACAGGTAAGCTGGATGGCTATTTTGGATTTTTCCCCTTTATTTCCTGGCTTTAAAATTAACTAAAACAAAACAAAACAAAACAAAAACAAAACCCAAGCCCAAAAAACAACAAAAAAACCTTACCTGATCTGAATCAACCTTAATTTCAAAGGATGGTTTTAAGGTAATTTAAACATGGACTGTCTGACTTAACCTTATATTTTTAAGAGGAATACAGGCTGTTAAAAGACTGTGATTTGGGAAATCCTAGGGTCAGTAGTAAGTTTTTTGAAATTCTATTTTTCTGGCCTTAAGTTTGGGTAGGATAGAAATAGACCTTAAATATTTCAGTTTTGCATTGCAGATTTTTCTTGCACTAATTTAGAAGTGGTTTGCAATGCAGATTTCTGAGACAACTAGAGAGATATTTTCTTAATATGGCAATAGATCCTTTCTCTCCACTCTCACATTGCTGAATGGCACGGCCCATCCTTAGCGCTGTGTACTCTACCTAAAGGCAAACATCTACCTTGTAAAAGAGATCTGGGGCTAGAGCTCTAGGGTGAGCAATTTGATTTCTGAATGTCTGGGCCCCTGTTAGTCTAAGCACCAATGATAGGCTTTACTACAGGAAGCGCCATATTGAAATGCATGTTCCTCCAACACGCTTCTGAGCAGTAGGTTCTGCTGAGTCCTGTGGGCAAGCACAAGGCCTGGCACCTAGGAACTTCTGGTACCTGCCCCAGAGAACTTTCAGGAAAGAGTGGAATGGACCGCATTCTTGAAACACAACTGGTGGCTATCTGAGGAAAGTCGTGATCTTGAATTTCTTTTATTTCTCCCCACTAATTAAAATGCCACTTTCACTCCACTGGCTAATCTTAGCTAGTAGGGTTCTGTGTTACAATGATCACATTGAGGGTTTGTAAGGGACTGGCAGTTTCATTTGAGCTGGCTTCTAGTGTGGAATGTGGAGTCCCTGTGGTACGTGGCTCTGAAATAAAAGAAAATATATATGTCTCTGTCCCCTGCTTACTAGCACAGAGTTCTTAAGACCTTCGTAACTTCCTGAGTGAAAGCACCAGACACACACCTCCCTCCCCTAAGCTGTTTGGAATTTTTGAGGTCATAGGAAGAGCTTAGTTAGAATGAGCCAAGTTTGGCGGGGTCTGCAGTGCAATGTAGCATTGAATTTAAGGTCCATTTCTACATTACCCAGACTTAAGGTCAGAAAAATTTAAAAACCTTACCACCGACCCTGGGAAGCTGTTTACCAGAAAGATCAAGCCGTAACTGGAAGCTTAGAACTTTCAGCTCCACTTCCTGTTCTCTGGAGAGGGGAGAGGGGCTAGGGGCTGGAAATGGAATCGGGGATCCATCACGCTTATGTAATGAAGCTGCCATGAAATCCCCAAAGCGGGGGCTTCAGTAGAGCTTCCGGGTTGGTGAACACGTCTGTGTGCCGGGAGGGTGGTGCAGCCCATCTCCATGGGAACAGAAGCTCCTACTTCTGGGCCCTTTGGATGTGGCTCTGTGGTTCTCTTTGTCCAGCCGTTCATCTGTATCTCTTACGAAATAAACCAATAAATTTGTTTCCCTTAGTTCTGTGAGCAGCAGGTTACCAAACCCAAGGAGGTTGTGGGAACCCTGATTTAGAGCCAGTGGCTCAGAGTGCTGGTGGGACCCGAGACTTGTGACTAGCTTCAGAAGCAGGGGCAGTCTTGGCACAGAGCCCTTAACCTGTGGGCTTTGATGCCAACTCCAGGAGGACAGGGTCAGCACTGGGTTGTAGGATATTCGGCTAGTGTTGCAGAATTGCTTGGTATGGGGAACCCCCCGGGATCCCCCACATCTGGTGTCAGAAGTGTTGGAGGTGTAAACGCCACACAGGTGCGTTTCTTCCTACAAAGTGAGTGAAAGCATGACAAAGCCAGGCAGACCCTTCAGAGCGGGGATCAGGCTGGTTACTACCTACCGGGACCTGTTTGCAGAGCCCAGGGTCTCCTTACGACCCCGGTGAGCATGCAGCTTTCAGCTTCCCCTTGCATCAGAGCGTGCTAATATCAGTGTTGTCTCTCTCTCTCTCTCTCTCTTTTTTTTAGAAGATTTATTTGAGAATGGGAAAGAGAGCACATGGCGGGGAGGGCCAGAGGGAGAAAGATGCTTAAACACACTCATACTGAGTGTCGAGCCCAATGTGGGGCTTGATCTGTTGACCCTGAGATCACGACCCCAGCCAAAATCATGAGTCAGATGCTTGACCGACTCTGTCATCCAGGTGCCCCAGTGTTTTCTCTTGAATGAGTGAATCTTGTCCTCATTGAAAAATGTAGGCTAGGGAATACAGAGGAGATTACTTTAGGAAAAACAAAAAAATGGGAGGGCTCCAGAATTCTGTTTTAGGCAAGACTGCCTAAAGAAACCTGTATAGAATTGCTCAAAGAACCTTCTGTGGCCCTGGCAACCGTGCAGATAGCACCAGTTAAAGCTAATACCAGACAGAACGTGTCTTCTGTGCAGAAGGCAGAGCCCATAGGAGAAGAGAGAAGTTGATCTGGGTGTGGCTAGTCTCTTCTTACTAACTGGCCAGCCTTAAGTCCCTTCTTTCCTGGGGTGACTTAAGGAATGTGGGGGACAACTCTGTGCAAGTTCCTCCACGTGAAAACACGGGGAATAGTAAAACCTCCCATCCTCACAGCCAGGAAGTGGGAAGAACTAGAACTCCGGAACCCTGTGTGTACAGGCTTCTCCCTTCTGCTACCCACGCCCAGCTTCGTGCCTCATCTGTTTGTCAGTCTCCCTCGTAGTTAACATTTGAGCTCTTTTTTTTTTTTTTTTAAAGCTTTTATTTATTTATTTGACAGAGAGAGAGTGAGAGGAGGAACACAAGCAGGGAGAGTGGGAGAGAGAAAAGCAGGCTTCCCGCTGAGCAGGGAGCCCAGAGCGGGGCTCATTCTAGGACCCTGCGATCATGACCTGAGCCAAAGGCAGACGCTTCACGACTAAGCCACCCAGGCGCACCAACCTTAGAGTTCTGAAACATTCCGGCACACCACAGAGTGTTCTACTAAGACCCAGCTCTGTGAGGTGGTGGGGGCGTGGGGAATGTGCACATAGATGCATTATATAGGTTTGCAATAAAGCTTGCCTATATAAATGTTGTAGCACAATTTACAAATAACAAACTATACAACATTCTTTGTTGTAAATTTCATGTAGGTACATGATTTTCAGATTGGTTACAGATCCAAGAATTCAGAATAAAAAAAGCAGTTTATAGCTGCAGTTCAATCAGAATTTAACAAAATCCAACTATGAATAAATGCTCGACTGCGATCCAATTTGGCACAGAGTCGCTGCCATCAGAGCAAATACAGTCCTACTCTAACGTAATTTGACAGTTGCTTCTGTAAACTAGTGGGAAGTGTAGCAGTGAAGACTAATTGAAATTACTTTATTGACCAAAGGGACTGATTTGTGGATTTGGAAAATAGTTTTCAAAATCTAGGAAAATGTTTTCCCAACTTCTGTGGTCTCTAAAATGTCGTGGGCATAGGTGTGACGCATGTAAGTTTAATTGGCAATATGAACACTTTCCTCTGCCACGTAAGTCCAGACCAGGGTTGTCAGCCTCCTTCTATAAAAGGCCAGACAGCAACTATTTCAGGCTGGTCGGGCACTGTGCTGTTCCGTCTGCAAAGGAGCCGACCACCGTGTGTGCGTTAGGGACCATGGTATGTTCCCCTGGAATTTACAAAAACACGCCAAAGGTTGGAATTGGCCCCAGGGCCATTCTTTGTCAGTTCCTGGTCTAGAAAATGAAACTGAAAACAAATCAAGCCCTGATTTGGAGGGTTTGCCAATGCCTCTGGTGGAAAATACTCCCACAGTGGCAGGTTTCAGGCTCACAATGTAAGGTGACTTATCACAGAGTTTGGAAGGAGCGTGGAGTAGCAAAGTGCAGGAATGCAAGGACCAGAGTATTTTTGTTTCAAGTGCAGTTAAGTTGATGTGATTTAATTTTAAAAATGACTATATTGGACAGCAAGCTTGCAGTGTTCCTGAATTCAACAACTGGCCATTCCAAGCTTGTGCAAAGAACAGATGCTCTCCTATGCTTTTCATAGGTACCGACTCGAATCCTCAAAACTGGGAGAAGCCCTGTCCCTATCACGCATTTGCAGGAACTGAGCCACAGTAATTAGCTGACACCTTATCTTGGGATGTGCTTCAAAAATGGCAGTCTGACTTTCAGCCCAATACTGCTCTTAACTTTAAAGCTGTACTCACCCTAGGGTAGGTACTGCCTAGCTGAGATCCACTTACGTGGGTCTAGTGGGCAGAATGGGAGTAGGGAGTGCTTGGTGGGCTAGTGCCCACGTCTGTTATGCTTAAAAGCTACCACTTTGTGGCTTTTATATACTTGGTCCCTGTCCTATCTCTGTCCTCAAGCTCTAGGTCTCCTCACTCCCCGCCCACTCTATGGGTGACCTTCCATACCACTGCTGTGGTGACACTTCCCCCAGGCTCTGCCTTCCCGTAGCCATTTCAGTTCCAGGCACTTGTCATGTCATTGATTGATTGTCCTATGTATCCGACGAAGAGGGAGGTGAAAGCAGAGTTGCATGTCTGCGTTCAAACATAAGTGTTGCAGCTTAGATATACAACTCCTAAAAGGCAGTGGCTGTCTCTCTTACCAGCAGGTTGTGAGGATCACATGAGCTCATATGACAGATAAGGGCCTAGAACCAGAGTAGGTCTGATGGGACTCCTCATGTGAACGAGGTATGTGGGCTCGTTAGGGACCAGGCTTCGCATCCCTCTGAGTGTCTCCCTTCCAAAATGTTAAGGGCGTGCATGAATGTATTTGAATGTCCTAATGGGAGTTCCTTTCCCGCCCTCACAGTCTGCTCAGCAAAGGTGGACATATCCACGGGGAACTTGTACTGGCTGCCATGTGACCGACGTGCTATCCAGAAGACTGGACTCCCTGGCCCAGACACCTGGACCCTCTACACAACAGGCCGCATTATACTGCATCTTCTTCTCGACTGGCCAGAGAGAGTGCTCTACTGGGTGGAGAGTGGGAAGCACTTGCAAAGTATGACCCTCGATGGCAAAACCAGACGGCAAGTCTGGACGGGCACCTGGACGGCAGACACCCACATGACCTTGGACCTCGGCGCGTCTAGCATCCTCTGGACGGCCAAAGGGTCAGGTAAGTGCCACGCAGAGCAGTGGTTGGTAGAAGCCGGGGAGCGGTGGTGGTAAGGCTCGTTACTGCGTGAGGAATGAGCTCATTCCGAGAACTAGCTAGACCTGGGCTTGAATTAGGTTCTCATAGTTACGGCTTGGGCACGCGTCCCTCAGCTCAGACTCAGTTTCCTTGGTAAGTCTAGATTTTTGACTTGAAAGGCAGAAAACTGCAGAGCTAACATGCTTAGTCGCTTTTGGTTCGGAATGGGTCTCTGCCTCCATGAGCAGACGTAACAAACCCAAACCTGCCTTGCAAATGAAGCAGAGGTGCTCGGTCCGCTGGGTACCAGATACAACTTCTGCCTGGCTGCCGGCTCCGACCGTCTTCTCCACCAGGAGCTGCCCCCGAGGGCTGGTGGCTTCGTGTGGGCAACTGAGTGTGTTTGCATGCTGCCTGAGGATAGGATAGGGCTTGCCTCACGCTCACAGGTGGCAGATCTCCAGTTCCTAGAGCTTTAAACGCTTTCCGGGACTATCTTTAACTGCAAAACTAAAACCTACAAAAGTCAATAGGAAGAGTCTGGGCTTTTCAATGGGGCTCGTTGACTCTCAATCAAGGGCTACCCATGCGTCTGTCCCTACCCCCCACCCCGACACAGGTTACTCTCCGCCAGCCTATAAGCACTTGACTCTTCCTTAGGTTTGCAAAGTCTGAGTCTCCTAAAAAACAGAACATACACTTTGAACAAGACCTGGAGTGACGGCATTCTTGCGGCTCACGAGCCCTACCTGGTGACCGTGCACAGGGGAGCCCTCCTGCTGTGGGACAGGAGGACACTGGAGCCCTTCACCTTGTCCAAAGAGCCGTATGTGAGGACACTGATCATCCTGACTGAGAACCAGCAAGTCCCAGGCGAGTCTTCCTCTGTGGGGTTCTTCTTTGAAATCACTTTCTTTGCCTCTGGTCTGTGTGTTTGCGGAGGGTAAAATCCTGGGGGGGGGGGGGGGGTCTTTGTATTAGCTGTTGTCGGTACTCACAGTGCCACAGGCCTTCCCCCTCACTCGGCCTTATCCTGGAGGATTAAGAGTCACACACACACGTTTCTCAAAGTTGCTACATTGACATGACCCCCAGCAAAACTTCCAGAAGTTTGCCCACCATAACCCCTTTGGGGAGTCCTCTCATATGTTAGCATCTTAAACCTCTTCATCTGGAGGTAAAGAGATCCATTTAATTTGTTCAGAAGCACTTTCCCGAACAGATTTTACCAAGTTACTCCCTTCCCCCAGCAGCAGCATCTTGCAGAGGACCCTTTGAGGAACCATCCAGGGGCTGTGGACACCGGGGCAGGTCCCCCTGGCTGTTGGAGCTGCCCCGGTAGTTCAGATTACCCTGCTGATGGCTGCTTTTCCCTCTTCACATAAGCCTTTGGCCCAGAGCCAAAAAGTTAGTTTCTGGACCTTGAGGCAGACAAAGCCGAAATCCTATCACAGGAGGTGGGGTGGGCGGCTGCAGCTTGGTTATAGGGCTGTAGCAGGGAGTGAGCCAGAACCAGGCCCTGTCTACAGAAACTTTATTTTTTTTTTTTTAAGATTTTATTTATTTGACAGAGAGAGACACAGCGAGAGAGGGAACCCAAATAGGGGGAGTGGGAGAGGGAGAAGCAGGCTTCTTACCAAGCAGGGAGCCCTATGGGGGCCCTAGTCCTAAGATCCCGGGATCATGACCTGAGCCAAAAGCAGACTGAGGCTTAAAAACTGAGCCCCCCAGGTGCCCGAAATTTTATTTTTCAATCCTAGCAGCTAGTATCAGGCAGGAGAAGAAGTTATTAGGCGTGAAGGAGAAAACAATTTGCCCAAATGTAAAGCCGTTAGATGATGATGGGCCAATGGATCACGTCTGACCGAAGGATCTAGGCTTTGAGGCCATTTCACTGTTTTCTTCTTACGAGGGAGGCACACGTAGCTGCCGGGCCCCAACCTGGCTCTGGGAGGAGGGGGCCGCAGAAGCAAGTCTCCGGTGCCCGGAGCCCAGGGCCAGCCTTGCCGACACCACTGTTTATTGCAGATCCTGAGCTTGAAGGGGTGGCCGCAGATGGTCCTTCCGCGCTTCCTCTTGCACCCCCATTGCTCTGTACCCCGTCTTCTGTCCCCTGTCGGAACGGGGAGGAATGCGTTTCTCGGGAGTACCTCTGCGATGGCAAGCCGGACTGTCAGGACGGCTCAGACGAAGGGGACTGTGCCCGGTTCTGCAGCAGACCAGGTCTGTCTCTGTGTCAGGAGGAATGCCACGTGGTAGGAGTGAGCAGCGTTGATCACAAGTACCCTTGCCTCCCCTCGGTAAAGTGTCATAGCTAAAGGTCCTAGTCTGTCGGAATACGGACGCTGCCAGTGTCCATTTTATCACGTTAAGTCGGACGTTTTACCGGGTGTAATTTTTAACTATTGCTTCCTTGCCTCCTTAAATTTGCTTAAGTGTTCCAGGGTTTGCCTTTATAAAGGCTGAGCCATAAGCCGACCAGAATGGACCACTTAGAACAGATTTGGCAGTGATTTTCTGTAAGTGGTTCAAGTACCCAAACCAATAGGAGTCCTTATTACTGAAACAGCCTCGTTCAGCTGGTTAATTTAACTGACCTGAGCACTTTATTAAAGCTTGCTTAGGGATTAGATAAGCTATAGAGCTTGATCAGATAGGATGTAGTCTACCCCTTAAGCCCCAGAGTGAGGGGGCGTTCATCTAACTTTCAGCCTTCAGTAGGACTGAGCAGACGGTGCAAACCCCCGGTCCTTCCCGTCGTAGGGCTCTTCCGGTGTCGGAACGGAAACCAGTGCATTGAGGAGACCTTCCGCTGTGATGGGGCTCACCAGTGCTCCGATGGGTCTGACGAGCTGGGCTGCTGGAAGCCCGCTGAAGATTGTTCTCTGCGTTGTGACAACGAGACTCGCTGTGTCCCCAAGAGCTGGCTGTGTGACGGCCACCCCGACTGCTCTGACAGGAGCGATGAACAAAGATGCGGTAAGTGCCGTGCGGCTCACGTCGGCGGCCTTGTGTTCTACGAGGTTGCCACCGACCCCGAATGCACAGACCCCACATCACTGCCCATAGAAGAGACACAGGGCAACATTTCTGAGACTCTCTCGTGACAGTACTTGTGTCGACTGACCAACATAAAACCTTACTTTAGTGCAGGCTGTTTAGAGACTACTTGATATGCACATTGTCAGCTTATTGACACTGAAGCCGCGACCCCAGCACGGTAACACCTGCCCCAACAAAGCTTGACACAGCGTTTGCTCCGCGAGGCGGCTCTCGACGTCTCGCACTAGGAACGCCAGACCACATTTCCGCTCTGCCCTTGGGGGGAGCTTTTCAACAGCAGAATTCCCCCAGAGTACAAACATGTGGGAACTATGGCTCTACAGAGACTTCGGAAAGGACACTTGTTTCCAGTGTGAGGATGGAAACTAGAAGGCAGAGCGTCGCCGTGTTCCACCTCAGCTGGAAACGCGTGCTAGGGGACACAAGTGTTTTTCTGCTTTGTGTAGGCGTATCTTCAGATGACCGTGAAAGCGTGGGAGCATGGATTTGAGAGTGGGGGTATGAATTTTGGCAAGTAGGTGAATGTGTAAATAAAGAATCTGCAAATAGCGAAGACGGACAGTACTTACCACAAAGTTAGCAGACTGGATGAAAGGGTCTGAGTTGGATGTTGGAGATCGTGGTACAACACTTCTCTCTTTGTGACAAGATTCCCATTAGTGGAAAACTAGTCTACTCTTCGCAATGTTGCTTGAGCAAGAATCGACCATCTTGAAGATTTTTAATTTTGATCCTAGGTCTTCTCGTGTGGTCGGCCATCCTTATCTTTAGGTGTGATTGCTTTCCCCTCTTTTCGTTAGGATACGTCATCTTTCTTTTTAGTCTTCCCGGTGGCCTGTTTCAAGGCCCTTAATCACATTGTGGGAATAGGGTAGGAGAGAGAATTTGGAGAATTGAAATGGGAAGAAGAGGAAGCTGGGTGAGGTATCATGACAGATTTGAATGCAGAGGCCATGGAGTAGCTGGACAGTATCCGTGCACTTGGGTTTACGAGAAGAACATCAGGAGAGGCAGGAAGGAACACTGGGTATAATTTCCTTTTCAATGCATATTTATGGTTTTGCATAGGACCTAAGCTTTTTTCTTGAGCCAAGTCAAGCAACTTCTATCTGTAGGAACTGAGCCCAAGAACATAACATGTAGGGTATGTTGGATGTCATGAGAGACTTTCTCTCCTCATGGATGACAGTAAGGTCCCAGAGAGGAGTTCTACTCCTCAGCCTCTCCCAGTGTCCTTCCATGTGTGCCCCCTGCCTGTCCCCCAGCCCTCATTCTCCGAGACAGGGTTCTTCTGGGCTATTTAGTAGGACTTCTCTATCCTAAGACTATTTAACCACCTCGAGGGCTGCGGGTTAGTTCCCCAGGTGACAGCAGAAAACTGGAAAGTCTTCAAATCCTCCACGTGCCCTCAAATGGCTTCCACATCTGGCTGACTTCTTACCCAAAGCCTTGTTTTCTAGTTCAGGTGAAGTGCAGCGCCTTTGAATTTCAGTGCGAGAACGGCCAATGCATCTCGCACTTTCTGCGCTGCGACGGGAACCGAGACTGCCTGGACCACTCGGATGAGGACGGCTGCTCTGTGGCCTGGCCGCTGCGGTGTCCGTCGGGGGAGGTGAAGTGCCGGGGCAGCGGAGAGTGTGTGCCCGTGGCGTGGCTCTGTGACCGTGACTTTGACTGTGAAGACGGGATGGATGAGAAGGTAGGGAGGGCACCCTTCTCCAGAAAAACCGATTTCCCCTCACAGCCGGATCATGTGTCTTCCCGTGGAAAGTGTGAGAAAACCCAAGAACAGAGAAGGAAGGCTTCTCATCCCTCCTGCCCAGAGAGCCACTCATCATGACATCAGGGTGTCTGGAGTGAGAAGATCTCTTGTCAAAAGGCAAATGTTTAAGTGACTTTTTATTGTAGGTTTGCAAGTGTTGGGTCTTCATGGCTCTGGTATAAATGTCCCCCCAGAGACCTGCTCCAAAGCTCTGCTTCCCCGTCACTGAGCAGCCACGACCCTGCCACGTTGTTGGAGGTGCAGTCTGGCTTAAATCCTGCTGCTTGCGTTTGACCTGAAGAAAACACTTACTCCCTCATGTTCTACTTCCTCGTCTGTCAAATGGGTAGGAGATAGGCCTCATGGCGCCTGAGGGGGTGAGAATGCCTGTGAAGGTTCAGGGCTGTTAGCAGGGGTACAAGTGTCCCCTCCCCTTCTCTAGCATGTGCTGCCCCCAAGCACAGTGTCCACATCAGGGGAGGTGCAAGGCAGGCCAGAATGTCAATGGGCTAGGGGTGGTTTTGGAAATGGCAAAGGAATAATTCTTCTTTTTTTTTTTCTTAAAGATTTTATTTATTTATTTGAGAGCGAGAGCAGGGGAAAAGGGAGAGGCAGAGGGAGAAGCAGACTCGCCACTGAGCAGGGAGCATGAAGCGGGACTTGGTCCCAGGACCCTGAGATCAGGATCTGAGCTGAAGGGAGACGCTTCACCAGCTGAGCCACCCAGGTGACCCCAAATGGCAAAGGACTTCTAAAGAAAAGTTTCTAGAGCACATTCTTATCATTCTTATTCCTAGATTTCTTTTCTTTCTTTCTTTCTTTCTTCTTCTTCTTCTTCTTCTTTTTTTTTTTTAAAGATTTTGTTTATTTATTTGGCAGAGAGCAAGAGAGATCACAAGTAGGCAGAGAGGCAGGCAGAGAGAGAGGGGGAAGCAGGCTCCCTGCTGAGCAGAGAGCCCGATGCGGGGCTCGATCCCAGGACCCTGACATCATGACCTGAGCTGAAGGTAGAGGCTTAACCCACTGAGCCACCCAGGCGTCCTTATTCTTAGATTTCTTATATGAAGATGCCCTGATTGGACAAAATAAGACCTTTCTTTTCTCTTCATGGCCAGGTTCACTTTACCTACTGAAAATGTTTTTCTGAGTCTTGGGGCTTCTCTGGCCCCCTTGCAAAAGGGACTCGAGCATTATCTTGTAAGCCAGGCTCTTTCCCCTCCAAGAACCCCATCCTGGGCTCTGAGTGCTGGTTTCGCTGACTGAGTTACTGTCCGCTCAGGACTGTGAACCCGAGAAGCTTCGCTGTGGCTCCAGGCAGTGGTCCTGTGCCGGCGGAGACCAATGCGTGCCTGACGTGTGGCGCTGTGACGGGCAGAGAGATTGTGAGGACGGCAGCGACGAGGCTGGGTGTAAGTGTGCGGGCTCCCCCTGAGGGAGGGGGCTTCCAGGGGCACCGACTGCTTGCTTCCTCTTGGCACGAGAAGCCAGCTCAGCTGGCAGGTGCCACTAGCCCTGACAGGACGGGGGTGTCTTGATTGCACATCCTTGCCGTGGAAGGGGTGTTCGGGGCGGCAGGGAACAGATGCTATAACAGTAGATAATCATCCTCTCGAGGCCGCCCCGAGAAGTGCCCGAGCTCTGAGTTCCAGTGCCGCTCCCTCGGCTGCCTCGACCTCCGCCTGCTGTGTGACGGGAAGGAGGACTGTGCGGACGGCTCCGATGAAGGTGGAATGTGCCTGTCGTCAGCATGCAGCGGGGCGCGGTGTTCCCACGCCTGCTACCGGTCCCCGCACGGGCCTGTGAGTTCACGCCGCTACTGCTTGCCGGTGGCTGTAAACTGAGTCTAGGGACGGGGGGAACTCGTCGGTCGGTCCTTACTGCTCGTGAAACCCTCCGTCTTCCGTGGCTGAGCTGTCCTGACCTGTCCTCTCGTGTCCGCTGAGCCCCTCCTGGCTCCTGTGGAGTCCTGTCAGGTTCCTCCCCTGGGTCGTGTCTCCTAGAACTTGACCACCCAGTCTCCAGAAACTCTGCTGTGGGTGTAACTCTGTAGCTCTGAGCTTGGGGTGACATTTGGGACTAAGCCTGATGTTTTTATGGACTTGTCTTCCATATGTGTATTTGGAATGTGATCTGCCCTTAAATCGAGGACTGCCCATGTTCTGGTCTAACATTATCAGCTGACTGAACATCGTGACCTTGACTCTGATGGGCAAGTAGAAGAATATAGTGTTCTGATGTCTGATCATGGTAACCTCTCCCTTGGCAGGCAGCCCATTCAGTTCAGTCTCCTTGCCTCTTACTGGTTCTGCTGGGATTCTCGGTGTCCTGGGCTGAACTTGGACCCCTACGTTAACTCAGGACCCACCGTGGTAGCAAGGGTGTGAGGTGTGCAGTGGCATTGATAAGACTGAAAGAATGACAACTTAAAGCAAAGTTGGTTTTCAGAACTTTTCATTTCGAGCTGCTGAAATCAAGTACATCACCATGTGCTTTTAATAGCAAAGTCAGGTGTTTTCATCAGGGTTATGTGTCAGTGTCTTTAGGAAGTCTCAGTGTTCTTGAAATCCCTTCAGGTATGTGCTTGTGAGCGAGGCTTCGAGCTGGGGAGCAGTGGCCAGATCTGCAAGGATGTGGACGAGTGCCAGAAGCCAGCTGGTCAGCCTTGCAGTCAGACCTGTGTCAACACCCAGGGCTCCTACCGCTGCACCTGTCACCCTGGCTACTCACTGGAGCCCGATGGCCACACCTGTAAAGCAGCAGGTAAGCCGGAACCCTGATGTCTCCTGAGCCCTGGGTCAGGAACTTCCAAGTCCTGACTCTCCAGGAATACAAAGGCAGACCTTCTTTCTCAAGTCTTAAACGCTCCTGCCTGCTTGTGCCTGCCGAGCAAGCCTAGAACATTTTCCAGATCCCCTTTTTAAATGCAGTATTTCAGATGGAATTAGATCTAGGAAGGTGTCTACAGATAAGCTGTCGTGATGACGGCTCGGGTCCCTCTAGCCACAGGTCAGCCTTACCTCAAGTTAGGATAAGTGTCAAAAGTCTTGACAAGCCCTTCTTTCCTGCTCACCTGAGCCTAAATACTTAGTTAGAAATGTCTTTTTTCCTAGCTTATGCTAATCATGACTTTATTCTAAGTATCTTTAAATGGTGGGTATTAGCAGAAGCAGCACATCGAGGGGTGAACTACCGGGCTACCCCCAGCCCTGGCAGCGAGAAGGCAAAGGCTACTTTGCTTTCTGGTTCCTTAGCCAGTGCTGAGCTCAGCGTTCAGGCTCCATAAGGCCACACGCTGAACGCAGTTCTTATCTGGCAGGTACCGAACCCATCCTGCTGGTGGCGATTCAGTTCAACCTTCTCCTCTACGGCTTGAGGAGCTTGAAGGAGGACATTCTGACAACTGTGGACAAGAATGTGATGATCTTCTCCATTGACTATGACTTAGTGGGGCAGAAGGTCTTCTGGATAGATCCTGGTGCAGAAAGCATTAAGTGGATTAGTATGGACACAAAGAGGAAAGGGACCGTGGTGAAGGGTATGTCCCATGCGGGCTTCATCCTGCCCTTACGAACTACATATAGCACGCAGAATGAAATGGTCATTAACAGTCTAAACGTTGATTCAGTGAAATCTTCTCCACTAAAAGGGACCGAGGCCTGCTAGTGGGCTAGAGATGGAAAGCTGCTTTGTCACCTCAGTAGACCATGCGAGTCAGCCAGTGGCCTCTATTTCTAATGGTCATCCTCCTCTGCAAATAGAAATTGCTCTGATGGAGACGCGTGCACCAGTTGTAGGATGACTTAACATGGTTTTCGAGTCTGATGCCTACAATCTGAAACCTAGCAAGAGCCGTGACTCAGCCTGGATTCACGTGCAGCATGGTTTCCACTCTCTCTTCAGGGATGAAGTCAGAATGTGTAGCGGTCGACTGGATTGGGAGGAACCTCTACTGGGTGGATGGGGCGGCAGGCCAGATTTTGGCCATTCAGCTGACGGCTGTGTGGAGAGGAAGATGCGAGCACACGATTGTCCTGGGCGATGACTTGGCTCAGCCACGGTCTTTGGCTTTAGATCCGCTAAATGGGTGAGTCCAGGGTTCAGAACGCCAGTCAAGTTGCTCAAGTGCATCATTCCTCTTTAGTTCTACTTTGGAGCTGTTCACTCAACACAGAAGGACTAAAAAACATACCTGACTTGACTTTAAATCTTATGGTGATGTGGGTCAACCATACATATAATAATCTTAAAAGCTTCTGATAAAAGTTCTTTATTTCAGTGAAGTTTGGTATAGGTGTTTGCACTTGGTGGCTCACCTAAACTTTCTTCTGTGAACATAATTCTCCCTTCAGAGGTATATTTTTTTTATGGCTTTAAATGGCAGGAGGAAAAAGAATGGAATTAGGGATGGTGTTTATTTATTTTTTTTTTAAGATTTATTTATTTATTTGCGAGAGGGAGAGAGAGAGAAAGGGCAAGCGGGAGAAGGGCAGAGAGAGAATCCTCAAGCAGGCTCCCCACAGAGTGCAGAGCCCGACATGGGGCTCGATCCCGGGACCTGGGGATCATGACCTGAGCTGAAATCAAAAGTCCGATGCCTAACTGAATGAGCCACCCAGGCACTCAAGAGAAGTGTTTAATTTACATGAATGGGCTTGGTAGTAGTGGGGAAAATAATTGCGTGTGAGGGTGAATCAAGGTTCTTCCATCCAGAGTCCTTTCTCTCTGGAGAAGTCCAGAAACTTGGAAACAACATTTCCTAACTGTCAGAGCCCAGCCGTCATTGCGGTGGCCATGCGTGTCCTAAATGTAAGAGCAAGATGGAGCAAAACTTAGGACTGAGAGGTGATCCGGACTGGGTACCCTCTATCTGCTTTCTCCCCTTTTCAATACCTTCTACCAGGAATCTGTTACCATGGTCCTCAGGAAACTGGCAATAGTTACTGAGGCGTCTATTGGCCTTGACTGTGACCAGTGAAGTCCGAGGTACACCTTTCCCATAGAGTCAGCCTGCTCTCTAGCCCAGGAGAAAAAGACAGGTTCCCTATTTTCCAGGTCCAGGAGCTACTATGTTCCTTGGCTGCTTATAACCATCATGATATTTTATCCCCACATGATGACAAATGTGCACCCTAAGATTTCCAGGGAAACTCTCTTTTACTTCACAGTTTCACTTACGGCATAGACCAATTTTGAGGAAAAAATAATTGGGCTAGAAATCAGCGTTTCAAGGAATGTATTGATATTGTCTGTGAAGTAACACTTTACAGCTGACTTTTGTCCACACAGGTTAATGTACTGGTCTGAAATTGGAGGAGAACCTCAAATAGAACAAGCAGGGATGGACGGTAGCGGCAGGAAAGTCCTCATCAGTCAAGGTCTCGGCTGGCCAACCAGCATAGCTCTCGACCGGTTGAGCTGGAAGATATTCTGGTCTGATGACCAGTTTCACTGTATTGGCTCTGCTAATCTGGATGGTACTGGTGTTAGCGTAAGTATTCCTTGGTATCAGGCTGTGTGAGATGTCTCATGCTTTGTATAAAACTCCTCCCAGAAACCTCATCACCCCCATTTTAGATGTTGCAGCTAACACAAATCAGGAGCCCCTTTTCGGTCGCTGTGTTTGAAGATGAAGTCTTCTGGTCTGACATGAAGACGAGAACAGTACAGCGCGTGAAGAAGACAACAGGCAAGAGCAGGGCTGTTCTCATCAAACGTTCCCAGCAGCCTCATGGACTCAAGGTCTCCAGTGTACTCTTCAGATATATTCCCCTAGGGGCACCCTTAAGTGTCAGCCCTTAAGCATCTGCCTTCGGCTCAGGTCATGATCCCAGGGTGTTGGGATCGAGCCCCACATTGGGCTCCCTGCTCAGCGGGAAGCCTGCTTCTCCCTCTCCCACTCCCCCTGCTTGTGTTCCCTCTCTCGCTGTGTCTTTCTCTGTCAAATACATAAATAAAATATTTAAAAAAAAATCCCCCAATTCTCCCCGAAAAGGCTACCTATATGACCTTCCCAAGTACAGACTGTAGTGACCTCCTTCTATCGTGATTAAAAAGCAAGGGTTATTCACTTGCTGTTTGTGAGGATTCAACAAGGCCCGGTGACATCCAGCTACTCTCTTACAGATAATGCACGAAGTACTCCAGCCCAAGGCTCCTAATCCCTGTCTGGACGCCCGCTGTTCTCACTTGTGCCTTCTGAGCCCGCGATCCAAGGCAAGCTGTCGTTGTCCAGTTGGCCTCCTGCTTGCGGACGATGGCACCACCTGCATTCCGCTCGAGGATTCTGCATTTCTGTTCCTCGCATTGCCCACAGCTATCATGCAGGTACTGGTCTGCAGCCTCACTCACATGTCTGTGCCTGGGTCGTGGTCTGTTTCAGACTGACTAATTCGAATTCTCCAGGCAACAGTTGTAATAGTAGGGGTCCTGGTCCTTGGAATACTCTTTTGTAAATTATTTTTATTTTTTAAGTAATCTCTACAACCAATTTAGGGTTCAAACTCACGACCCTAAGATCAAGAGTTTTATATTCTACTGACCAAACCAGCCAGCCCCACTTTCCCTTGGAATATTCTGCACATACAACTTAAATTTTAGTATTCACTGTGTCCTGGGAGCTATCACGACCAAAAATGAAGTGGCTATGAAATGCGGACACTCCTTGAGAACTAGTACACCAGCACACGGGGTAGGGCTCTGAGAGTGTGGTGTGTCTGGCGTAGTTGTCCGGGCATCTTGCTGATGATATAGAGTAATTCTAGTCCCAGCAGCTCAGCTGGGTTTTAGCCTGGTGAGGGGGAAGTACAAGTTACGGGGGAACTTTTCTTAAGTCCTAGGAGACACCAACAAATAAGTTATTTCTAATAACTTCTACCACATTTACAACTTGAGCACTTTAAAAGGACAAATGTTGGGACGGAGGGTTGACTTCAGTTTCAGTAAGATATCAATAGCAGAGACTCATTTAAAGGGGAGGGCCTTTCATATACAAATGTATCCAAGCAACACATTGTACACCTTAGAAAAACTTAGTAAACTAGACAAACCTGGTAAACTTAGACAAATGTTGTATGTCAATTATAGCTCAAACATTTACCAAATAAAGGGGAGGACATTTAACAAAAGGGTCGCTTTTTGAAACACGTGGATTCAAGGACATTTAAATGCTTAAAGCTCCAGGAAGGGAGAGAAATAATGACTATCTGTTTTTAGATGATAAGTTCAGATTTCCCTAGATTCTCAATATTGTGACATTATTGCAAATCAAGACGGAGAATTACACTAGATTCAGCTGGTACCATCCACCCTAATTTTTTTCCCATAGATTTATCTGAAAAATCTAGAAGCTTTACTAGGACAACCAGCTTTACCAGAACATAGGATACTTCCCTTTACCAATGCGAACCAGCTTGCATCCCTGGATTACATAGTCCAGGAAAAGGCTCTCTACCTTTCAGAGTTGGATAATGGTGATATCAGGCTACTGAGGCTCAAAGAATCTGGAAAACTCTCTTGGAGGAAAATCCTAACTGTGGAGGGAACAGTGACTGACCTTGCTGTGGACTGGTTGAGTGGAAACATATATTGGATTGACAGTGAGAATCCTCACATCAACGTGGCTTCCTCAAAAGGCCAGTATCCCACTGTGCTGGTCCGTGAAAATCTCTACCAGCCAGCCTCGGTTGTGCTCCACCCGCCCTCTGCAGTCATGTGCTTTGTGGACCTGGGTGCCCAGGACAACGGCAGGTGCGGGTCCAGCATTGAATGTGCCTCCATGGACGGCCGCAAGAGGAAGGTGCTGTGGCAGAAATCCCAGGTCCCTGCGGGCCTGACCTTCTTGGATTCGGGAACCCGAGTTTACTGGGCTGATACTGGTAAGCAATTATAACACACCCTAACACCCTGCCTGAAGGACTTCAGCCAGAGAGAAAGAGTGATGTTCTGCTTTCTGCTCTTCAGCCATGACTCCAAACAGTTTTAGGCCTGAGTTTACATATTCTGCACCATCCTCCAGACAAACCCATTCTGAGTAGGACGTAAGCCCACAGAGTCACGCGGTTGTCCCTTTGTGAAGGCATAAAATCGAGAACTTAACCAATGTGCGTGAGCCAATCTTTGGTGTATCACTGTTAGAGTAGAGTAATTGAAGAACTGTCCTTCAGAAAATGCAGGGTGGACAGTGCCCTCCTGGTGGGAGGCAAGACAAGACGCAAAGAGCTGCAGGATGGAGTGGAGCTGGGCGGGCTACGTGAGATTAACCGAGTCTTTCTCTGCAGGGCGAGGCCTCATAGAGAGTATTCAACAAGATGGCTCTGGGTACAGAGTAGACCGCAGAGGCATTGAGGGCCTCACCCTCTTTACCATTGGCCAAGGCGTGATGTTCTGGGTGACAACTGATGATGGTATGTCTTATTCAATGTCTGATTGTCTTTGTGATCTGAATCTATTCCTGGGTCTCTAAAGCAAATCTGCCAATGTCTCGCACTGATCTTTGGCAAAGTCTTTCTTCTGGAAGGATTAATTTAGCAACTTCCCTAATTGAACATGTATGTGTAACAGGGATTCTATGACTTGGGGAAGCTTTGACTTACTCGGTCATTCTTTATATGTGAAGATGCTTAATTCTGTTCTGCCTGACATTGCTGGCTTTGATCTGAGGCTCTCCACTTTTGAGGGCCTTCTGATATAGTACAGAGAGAACTGGGCCAGGAATTGGAATCAGATGACTGCTCAGTCAGTTAGTAGCTAGAATACCTTGCCTATAAAATGAGTACGTGTCTCACTTGACTCATACGCAGGAAAGTACGAGGTGAACTACAGAATATTCTGTCCTTGCAGGGTATTACTGGTATTTAAAGCAGTTTTTCCTAAACAACAGTGTTCTAGTATGTTGTTTCTGGCTAGAGTCTAGATTTGGTTAAACTGGAAAACTCTATTTAAAATCTATCTCTTTAGTGTTTCCAAATGCTGGTCCATTAACCAGTTGGGCTGGTCATGTTACAATCGCAAAAACAGGTTGGGTAGATCTTTCCCTCCAGAGGTGCTAATTTATTAGCTATGTGATGAGACCTTTGCTCTCTTGATCTCAAAGGATCTCCTTTGAGATCCACTGGTGACACTTATTGCAGAAAGCCATTTTCAGATATGTTCTAGAACAATGTTTAAAATCATTACCCATCGGGGGGAGGAGTCAAGATGGCGGAGAAGTAGCAAGCTGAGACTGCTTCAGCTAGCCGGAGATCAGCTAGATAGCTTATCTAAAGATTGCAAACACCTGAAAATCCATCGGCAGATCGAAGAGAAGAAGAACAGCAATTCTGAAAACAGAAAAACAACCACTTTCTGAAAGGTAGGACCGGCGGAGAAGTGAATCCAAAGCGACGGGAAGATAGACCCCGGGGGGAGGGGCCGGCTCCCGGCAAGCGGCGGAGCAACCGCGCACAAAATCAGGACTTTTAAAAGTCTGTTCCGCTGAGGGACATCGCTCCAGAGGCTAAACCGGGGCGAAGCCCACGCGGGGTCAGCGTGGCCTCAGGTCCCGCAGGGTCACAGAAGGATCGGGGGTGTCTGAGTGTCGCAGAGCTTGCGGGTATTGGAACGGGAAAGCCGGCTGCAGAGACAGAGCTGACAGTAAGCTCGCAGCTCCGTGTTACCTTGAACCGGTCGCAGGCTCGGTGAGCTCGGAGCGCGGCCGGAGGTCAGGCAGACGGGAGTAACTGGGCGCGGTTCTCTGAGGGCGCACTGAGGAGTGGGGCCCTGGGCTCTCGGCTCCTCCGGGCCGGAGACCAGGAGGCCGCCATTTGTATTCCCGTCCTCTGGAACTCTACGGAAAGCGCTCAGGGAACAAAAGCTCCTGAAAGCAAACCCGAGCGGATTACTCACCCCGGCCCCGGGTAAGGGCGGTGTAATTCCGCCTGGGGCAAAGACACTTGAGAATCACTACAACAGGCCCCTCCCCCAGAAGATCAACAAGAAATCCAGCCGAGACCAAGTTCACCTACCAAGGAGTGCGGTTTCAATACCAAGGAGAGCAGCAGAATTCCAGAGGAGGAGAAAGCCAAGCACGGAACTCATGGCTTTTTTCCTGTGATTTTTTTTAGACTTGCAGTTAATTTAATTTTTTCTTTTTCATTTTTTTTTTTTTTTCTCGCCTTCGGGTAAAATTTTTTTTTTAACTGTTACCTTTTTCTTTTTTAACGACTTTTTACTAGTTTATCTAATATATATATATTTTTTTTACATTTTTCTTAGGTGTTTTCTTTTTTTAAAAATTCTTTTCTTTTCTTTTCTTTTTTTTTTTCTTTTTCTTTTCTTTTTGTTTTTTTTTTCTTTCTTCCTTTTTGAACCTCTTTTTATCCCCTTTCTCCCCACTCACGATTTTGGATCTCTTCTAATTTGGTTAAAGCATATTTTCCTGGGGTTGTTGCCACCCTTTTAGTATTTTACTTGCCCCTTCATTTACTCTTATCTGGACAAAATGACAAGACGTAAAAATTCAACACAAAAAAAAGAACAAGAGGCAGTACCGAAGGCTAGGGACCTAATCAATACAGACATCGGTAATATGTCAGATCTAGAGTTCAGAATGACAATTCTCAAGGTTCTAGCCGGGCTCGAAAAAGGCATGGAAGATATTAGAGAAACCCTCTCGAGAGATATAAAAGCCCTTTCTGGAGAAATAAAAGAACTAAAATCTAACCAAGGTGAAATCAAAAAAGCTATTAATGAGGTGCAATCAAAAATGGAGGCTCTAACTGCTAGGATAAATGAGGCAGAAGAAAGAATTAGTGATATAGAAGACCAAATGACAGAGAATAAAGAAGCTGAGCAAAAGAGGGACAAACAGCTACTGGACCACGAGGGGAGAATTCGAGAGATAAGTGACACCATAAGACGAAACAACATTAGAATAATTGGGATTCCAGAAGAAGAAGAAAGTGAGAGGGGAGCAGAAGGTATACTGGAGAGAATTATTGGGGAGAATTTCCCCAATATGGCAAAGGGAACGAGCATCAAAATTCAGGAGGTTCAGAGAATGCCCCTCAAAATCAATAAGAATAGGCCCACACCCCGTCACCTAATAGTAAAATTTACAAGTCTCAATGACAAAGAGAAAATCCTGAAAGCAGCCCGGGAAAAGAAGTCTGTAACATACAATGGTAAAAATATTAGATTGGCAGCTGACTTATCCACAGAGACCTGGCAGGCCAGAAAGAGCTGGCATGATATTTTCAGAGCATTAAACGAGAAAAACATGCAGCCAAGAATACTATATCCAGCTAGGCTATCATTGAAAATAGAAGGAGAGATTAAAAGCTTCCAGGACAAACAACAACTGAAAGAATTTGCAAATACCAAACCAGCTCTACAGGAAATCTTGAAAGGGGTCCTCTAAGCAAAGAGAGAGCCTACAAGTGGTAGATCAGAAAGGAAGAGAGACCATATACAGTAACAGTCACCTTACAGGCAATACAATGGCACTAAATTCATATCTCTCAATAATTACCCTGAATGTGAATGGGCTAAATGCCCCTGTCAAAAGACACAGGGTATCAGAATGGATAAAAAAACAAAACCCATCTATATGTTGCCTCCAAGAAACACATTTTAAGCCCGAAGACACCTCCAGATTTAAAGTGAGGGGGTGGAAAAGAATTTACCATGCTAATGGACATCAGAAGAAAGCAGGAGTGGCAATCCTTATATCAGATCAATTAGATTTTAAGCCAAAGACTATAATAAGAGATGAGGAAGGACACTATATCATACTCAAAGGGTCTGTCCAACAAGAAGATTTAACAATTTTAAATATCTATGCCCCCAATGTGGGAGCAGCCAACTATATAAACCAATTAATAACAAAATCAAAGAAACACATCAACAATAATACAATAATAGTAGGGGACTTTAACACTCCCCTCACTGAAATGGACAGGTCATCCAAGCAAAAGATCAGCAAGGAAATAAAGGCCTTAAACGACACACTGGACCAGATGGACATCACAGATATATTCAGAATATTTCATCCCAAAGCAACAGAATACACATTCTTCTCTAGTGCACATGGAACATTCTCCAGAATAGATCACATCCTCGGTCCTAAATCAGGACTCAACCGGTATCAAAAGATTGGGATCATTCCCTGCATATTTTCAGACCACAATGCTCTAAAGCTAGAACTCAACCACAAAAGGAAGTTTGGAAAGAACCCAAATACATGGAGACTAAACAGTATCCTTCTAAAGAATGAATGGGTCAACCGGGAAATTAAAGAAGAATTGAAAAAAATCATGGAAACAAATGATAATGAAAATACAACGATTCAAAATCTGTGGGACACAACAAAGGCAGTCCTGAGAGGAAAATATATAGCGGTACAAGCCTTTCTCAAGAAACAAGAAAGGTCTCAGGTACACAACCTAACCCTACACCTAAAGGAGCTGGAGAAAGAACAAGAAAGAAACCCTAAGCCCAGCAGGAGAAGAGAAATCATAAAGATCAGAGCAGAAATCAATGAAATAGAAACCAAAAAAACAATAGAACAAATCAACGAAACTAGGAGCTGGTTCTTTGAAAGAATTAATAAAATTGATAAACCCCTGGCCCGACTTATCAAAAAGAAAAGAGAAAGGACCCAAATAAATAAAATCATGAATGAAAGAGGAGAGATCACAACTAACACCAAAGAAATACAAACTATTATAAGAACATACTATGAGCAACTCTACGGCAATAAATTTGACAATCTGGAAGAAATGGATGCATTCCTAGAAACATATAAACTACCACAACTGAACCAGGAAGAAATAGAAAGCCTGAACAGACCCATAACCAGTAAGGAGATTGAAACAGTCATTAAAAATCTCCAAACAAACAAAAGCCCAGGGCCAGACGGCTTCCCGGGGGAATTCTACCAAACATTTAAAGAAGAACTAATTCCTATTCTCCTGAAACTGTTCCAAAAAATAGAAATGGAAGGAAAACTTCCAAACTCATTTTATGAGGCCAGCATCACCTTGATCCCAAAACCAGACAAGGATCTCACCAAAAAAGAGAGCTATAGACCGATATCCTTGATGAACACAGATGCGAAAATACTCAACAAAATACTAGCCAATAGGATTCAACAGTACATTAAAAAGATTATTCACCACGACCAAGTGGGATTTATTCCAGGGCTGCAAGGTTGGTTCAATATCCGCAAATCAGTCAATGTGATACAACACATCAATAAAAGAAAGAACAAGAACCATATGATACTCTCAATAGATGCTGAAAAAGCATTTGACAAAGTACAACATCCCTTCCTGATCAAAACTCTTCAAAGTGTAGGGATAGAGGGCACATACCTCAATATCATCAAAGCCATCTATGAAAAACCCACCGCAAATATCATTCTCAATGGAGAAAAACTGAAAGCTTTTCCGCTAAGGTCAGGAACACGGCAGGGATGTCCATTATCACCACTGCTATTCAACATCGTACTAGAGGTCCTAGCCTCAGCAATCAGACAACAAAAGGAAATTAAAGGCATCCAAATCGGCAAAGAAGAAGTCAAATTATCACTCTTCGCAGATGATATGATACTATATGTGGAAAACCCAAAAGACTCCACTCCAAAACTGCTAGAACTTATACAGGAATTCAGTAAAGTGTCAGGATATAAAATCAATGCACAGAAATCAGTTGCATTTCTCTACACCAACAGCAAGACAGAAGAAAGAGATATCAAGGAGTCAATCCCATTTACAATTGCATCCAAAACCATAAGATACCTAGGAATAAACCTAACCAAAGAGACACAGAATCTATACTCAGAAAACTATAAAGTACTCATGAAAGAAATTGAGGAAGACACAAAGAAATGGAAAAATGTTCCATGCTCCTGGATTGGAAGAATAAATATTGTGAAAATGTCCATGCTACCTAAAGCAATCTACACATTTAATGCAATTCCTATCAAAGTACCATCCATCTTTTTCAAAGAAATGGAACAAATAATTCTAAAATTTATATGGAACCAGAAAAGACCTCGAATAGCCAAAGGGATATTGAAAAAGAAAGCCAACGTTGGTGGCATCACAATTCCGGACTTCAAGCTCTATTACAAAGCTGTCATCATCAAGACAGCATGGTACTGGCACAAAAACAGACACATAGATCAATGGAGCAGAATAGAGAGCCCAGAAATAGACCCTCAAATCTATGGTCAACTAATCTTCGACAAAGCAGGAAAGAATGTCCAATGGAAAAAAGACAGCCTTTTCAATAAATGGTGCTGGGAAAATTGGACAGCCACATGCAGAAAAATGAAATTGGACCATTTCCTTACACCACACACAAAAATAGACTCAAAATGGATGAAGGACCTCAATGTACGAAAGGAATCCATCAAAATCCTTGAGGAGAACACGGGCAGCAACCTCTTTGACCTCTGCCGCAGCAACATCTTCCTAGGAACAACGCAAAAGGCAAGGGAAGCAAGGGAAAAAATGAACTACTGGGATTTCATCAAGATCAAAAGCTTTTGCACAGCAAAGGAAACAGTTAACAAAATCAAAAGACAACTGACAGAATGGGAGAAGATATTTGCAAACGACATATCAGATAAAGGACTAGTGTCCAGAATCTATAAAGAACTTAGCAAACTCAACACCCAAAGAACAAATAATCCAATCAAGAAATGGGCAGAAGACATGAACAGACATTTCTGCAAAGAAGACATCCAGATGGCGAACAGACACATGAAAAAGTGCTCCATATCACTCGGCATCAGGGAAATACAAATCAAAACCACAATGAGATATCACCTCACACCAGTCAGAATGGCTAAAATCAACAAGTCAGGAAATGACAGATGCTGGCGAGGATGCGGAGAAAGGGGAACCCTCCTACACTGTTGGTGGGAATGCAAGCTGGTGCAGCCACTCTGGAAAACAGCATGGAGGTTCCTCAAAATGTTGAAAATAGAACTGCCCTATGACCCAGCAATTGCACTATTGGGTATTTACCCTAAAGATACAAATGTAGTGATCCAAAGGGACACATGCACCCGAATGTTTATAGCAGCAATGTCCACAATAGCCAAACTATGGAAAGAACCTAGATGTCCATCAACAGATGAATGGATCAAGAAGATGTGGTATATATACACAATGGAGTACTATGCAGCCATCAAAAGAAATGAAATCTTGCCATTTGCAACAACATGGATGGAACTAGAGCGTATCATGCTTAGCGAAATAAGTCAAGCAGAGAAAGACACCTATCATATGATCTCCCTGATATGAGGAAGTGGTGATGCAACATGGAGGCTTAAGTGGGTAGAAGAAGAATAAATGAAACAAGATGGGATTGGGAGGGAGACAAACCATAAGTGACTCTTAATCTCACAAAACAAACTGAGGGTTGCCGGGGGGAGGGGGTTTGGGAGAAGGGGGTGGGATTATGGACATTGGGGAGGGTATGTGATTTAGTGAGTGCTGTGAAGTGTGTAAACCTGGTGATTCACAGACCTGTACCCCTGGGGATAAAAATATATGTTTATAAAAAATAAAAAATTAAAAAATTAAAAAAAAAAAAAAAATCTTAAAATCATTACCCATCATTTGCATGGACTACATTTAAGTGTCTCATATCCTAATTATCTATCTTTGTATTTCTGGACGTATATGAATGCTCAACATAACTTACACTTGAGTTTATTCTGGAGGAAAGCATAGAACTATTTTTATCTGTCTTGAAATTTCTTTCCAGAAAAAAAAAAATTTAGAAAAACACATGTCTCTTCTGTAAAACTCTTGTTATTCAACTAGAGTTTATGCAGATGGGTGACGGTTTTCACAGTGAGCAATTATCTTTGCACAAGAAGTTGTCTTAAAATTAAAATTTGCTTCTCTCGCAAGAATTTAAAATTTGCCTTTCTTAATGATTGTTCACTGGCTTTTGTTTCAGCACAAATCACTAAAGTTTGGTACGGCAAGGCAGAGCTTTCAGAAGACCAGTGGTTCCAAATAGACCAGAAGATTGTGGATTTAAAAGTTTACAGTAAACTTAGTCAACAGGGTAAGCAACCTTGCAGCAATGAGACCACAGAAGCCTGTTGAATTTCCCTTTGAAGGGGATCCTCTGCCCTGCAGTATCTCCTTGAAATGGCTTTGTGTTTCCCACTAAGTTACTTCTCTGTCAAGTTCTCATAGATCTGCATAGCTCTCTTGTCTTCATGCAGTTATATATAGTATAGTTCTGGTATAAAACTAGTCCCGTTACTTTTCTAGGAGACAAAATAGTAGTATATATATTGGGCTCGAGTTTAGTATGATTTTATGTTCTCTTGTAGGTGGAATTACAACTGTGGTATAATTGAAATTATCTTTAACTCTGCACTAGAACTCATCTTTGTTCTACTTATTGTCATGTGTATCTGCTTGTGATGTTGACTCATCCTTGAAAGTCCAACTTGGGGGTGCTCAGTTGATTTTCTCCAGTGTTTGAGTGGAGCGATGAAGGGCTTAGTTAAATTAGTCATAGATACAGTCTTTTCCTAGGCGAGAGGAACACCAACAATGTGAGCTCAAATGGTTTACCACACCTACCACTACCAGGGATGTTGACTACATTGGTCTTAAGCGAACGCTACTCCATTGCTTTGTTCTGGAAAGCTAAACTCTATAAACTAATGTTAGTCAAGCTTAAACTTCTGAAGTCTTGGCTTTGCAGAGAGAACCTTCTTAGAATTCTCCAGTGTGATTCATGGTGAAGAATCACTGATCACTTGGCACCTGGTTGGCCAAGCAGAGTTAAACTGAAAAGCTGTCCACTCTGGAAAAAACATCTGGGTCCTATAACATCTGATAGTGTATTTGTAGAATGTTGGCAGAAGACCCTTATGAAACCATCTAAATCAAAGTGGTTTATGGGGGGGGGTCCACAGGTAGTAACAGCTGCTCCAAAGACAACGGAGGGTGCAGCCATATGTGTCTACCAAACCCTGAAGGAGCGACTTGTAAATGCCCCAGTGGGTACTTCTTGGCTAACGAAAGCAAATGTGTTGAAGCTGTCCCGTGCTCTGAGCTGTCCCAGGCCTGTGAGGATGGTCAGGAGTGCATTTCCCCGGAGCAAGTTTGTGATGGTCGTGCTGACTGTCTGGATGGATCTGATGAGATGCGCTGTGAGTAATTCCTATCTAGGACCCCACTGTTCATCACCATATGTGACATACTTTGGATATTTAATAAAATAATCCTTAATATCTCAACCTAATTCTTAATATCTAATTCTATAGTATCCCTGAAGGTTTTATCTTCTCAATCACTGCCTTTTATCACTGGCGCTTTTAAACTGAACAATGTAAAACTTCTAACTATGGGCAGTTGGATGCCTTCTGGAAAGTTTTAGTATGGGTGATGGGCTCCATAGGGCTCAACAGTTTGTATGCTGTCTGAAAGAACACTATTTAACTACATCTGATTCTGTCCATTTAAATGGATCACATTGCGAGCTGGTCCAGGAGGAGGTGAGGTAAATGATTTAACCTTAGTTCGGGTACTCCCTTTTAATGTGGAAGTAGCACTTTCTGCCTCAAAGTGTTACGGAATACAAGAGTGTGTGACTAAAGCTACCATGTGAGTACATACCATTGTCAGGTTACTTCTTAAACTCTAGCTAGTAGATGGTTGTTACAGAAATCTTACTGCCAAATACGGCCTTCATGGAAAGGTGTTGTCATGTCCAGTGGGCTGAGCAACTATGGTAGCTAATTCTGTGGTGGCTGCTATGCTCAAATTCTACAGCACTCCAGTGGTAGCCAAGTCATGGCAGCTGTAGAGCTGAAGCAACAGTGGGCTCAGCACTGAAACTTGTCCTAGCTAGTATGAGAACAAACTGGAAAAGGAATCTTAGAGTGAAGAGTTCTTACTGACCTTGCAATTTCAATCTTAAATAGAAAAGTTAATAGATTTTGATTCCCAGAGTTGATTCTATGGTCTCACGAATGAGGGCGGTTTTCTCAAAAACCTCACGTTACAGCGACTCTAGGAGGCAGGTCAGTGAGCAAGAAATGGATTGTCTTCCCCATCTGGTTTGTGAACTATACCAGAAGCCTAACGTTCCTTCACTTGCTCTCAACCTGACGACCAGGAATTGGCTCCACTCCTCAACAAGTACCTCATGCTGATTTGTACACGGAACGATGTTTGTGCCAACAATGATGGAGGATAAGGTGAAATGCCTTACAGGCAAACCTGACTTTCAGATTGGTGTTAGAAATACCCTGTTGCCTACTCCCTCCTGCTCACTACTGCCACCAAATCTGGTCCAAGTTTTGCAGCTTGCAGATCTTGCAAAACCAACAGTTCACTTGGACCAAAAAAAAAAAATTGTATTTACAGATAAACATATATCTTAAAAATCTTTCTAGATATTTACCACTTAGATCTACCATACTATTCTTTATAGAATAAAACCTTTTTGTAATTGAGGAAATCTGCCTTGACTAAAACTGGGCATACCATCCTTTAAAAATAGATTGGTATGATATACTAGTCCTGGAACTAAACAGTTTAAGTGCCTTAGGATATGCAGTTTTTTATATGTTTTTAATTGTTTTTTGGTTGGCCAAAAGGTAATGGTAATGATTTGATGACTTCACAGATTCAAACTTATCTGGTTAAGTGTTCTAGAATTCTTCTTCTGAAATCCTTTCTGACAAATATGTGTATATACCCACACTCACACCTGTTTTTGTAGGTACGTATCCAGATAAAACCCATTCAACACCAACATCTAAAAATGCAGAGGCTGGAAAAAGGTTGACTCCAGAAGCTTCCCTACCTTTCCAAGCTCCCAAGTCCACCAAGGCTAGATATCCGGGTCCAGAGGGGATGAGTTACCCTGTCAGAAAAACACTAATCCCTCCAGTTTCTGCTAGAGAAAGCAAGAACTCAGAAACCAAGGAAAAAGGCGAACTTGTCCAGCCCAAGAACTTACAGAGAGCAAAACATTTGCCCTGTAGCACAGATTTCTGTAGCGGAAGGGGAATCTGTACAATGGTAGGCCCGCTGAGAAAGTGCCGCTGTCCGGTGGAATATGGCGGAGAGTTCTGTGAAGAGCCAGCACGTGGACCTGCCCCTGGCTACATCACCCTCAGCTTAACCATTGTCTTAGCAGTTGCACTAGTTGCTCTGGGAGCACTTGTCTGTCTCAGAAGAGAACACAAATTCAAAAGGTGAGCAGCTCTCAAATGTCCTCATGGGAGAGTTCATTCCAAAGAAGGCTTATAGGACTCATGGGGTTAGAGGTATGGCTCCTTCCCTAAGAATTTATCTTCTGAGGAAGGATCTCGGGGGATGAGGCAGCCCTCACTTGTTAGATGACCTGGAGAGACAACAGAGGTCACCTCTTTGGGACCTGAGGCAAATGATATTGTAAGGTGGGGGAGGCATTCATGCAGCTAGAATCTGCCTTAGCCCCAGAGGCACAATCTCAGGGATGAAGTGATGAGGTTCTTTGCCAACAAGGCCGAGTTCATGCCAATGGCTGGAGAAAAAAGGCAGGGATGGGGGCACCTGGGTGGCTCAGCGGGTTAAAGCCTCTACCTTCAGCTGAGGTCATGATCCCAGGGTCCTGGGATCGAGCCCCGCATCGCGCTCTCTGCTCAGATGGGAGTCTGCTTCCCTTCCTCTCTCTCTCTCTGCGTGCTTCTCTGCCTACTTGTGATCTCTGTCTATCAGATAAATAAATAAAATCTTAAAAAAAAAAGAAGAAGAAGAAAACCCAGACATACTGAATGAGTCAGGAATTCAGATTTCAACATGGCTCCCAGTTGGTTCACTTAAAAAAAAAAAAAAAGCAGGGATGGGTTAGTTCGCTGGGGCTGCTATAACAAATACCACAGACTGAAGACACTGATTAGGTCACATGTGCTTGTTAGGGTCCACTTATATGCTGGGAAGGGACATTAAGCAGCCTATCTATCAAGAAATACAGAGATAAGGAAGTTATGTCTCTGTCCAGCACTCACAGACTAAAGAAAAGGCCAGGAGAGAGAAATGGTGTATCTTTGCCCAAGGGAACCCTGGTTAACAGATTACTAATGTTAAGACTGACTGAAATGCTACCCATGGGGTTTTGATGGTCACCACAGGTCTTTTTAACCACATGAATCTGCTTTCTTAGCGTACCTGCCTCCAATATCCACTAACCACTAACTTGTCCTTGGATTCTGTTCTGCTTGACCCCAATTAGTAGAGTCCCCCAATTGAGAAGCTGTATTCTTTTGGAAGTTAAGTTAATGCCTATTAACAAATCATAATTGACTCAAGTATCACCCATTCTGGGTCATTTGATTGGTTCTAAAGACAAAACAACATAGTCCCCATAACGATAGCCTTTGATAGGGGATGAGCCAGCCCTTTCCAGCTATTGACTCATCCCAGCTTCAACCTCAAGGAACCACTCTTTTGACTCTGTTTTTTTTTGATTCTTAGAAATAGTGCAGCAGCATCAAGAAATTCGACCCACCATAAAGACAATGCCCAAGAAGAGGAGAATCTAATGAACAGTGAGACTTTTGTCAACGAGGCCTACGATGAGCAGGTATGCCTGGGAAGTGTCTTTGCGGAGAACAGATTGTGAGATACAGCTGAAGAATGCCCCTCCTGAAAAGTCCGAGCTGGGTGAGAGTAGGCAGTGTTAACTTACAGCGCTTTTCGTGGTTTGTGAATGATGCTATTATGTGTCTCCAACGAGTGTTCAGTAACTTGTTTATCTGTAGTCTCTGTTCAGTCTCTAGTTCAGACCAAAGTGAAATGTGCATGAAATAGTAATCAAGACATTCAGCTTTAGGTGAACTTCCACCAGGGGCTCAGTCCTATGGTGGGGTGGGATGTTATGAGTGCTAGTTGGAGTTACTCCTAAAATTATGTCCCTCTGCGATCTCTCAGTCACTCAGCCACCTCTGTGTTTTGCTTTGTTTTAACGTAGTGTGTATTCATGGGTGCCTACATCAGTCAGTGAAGCGTGCAACTCCTGATCTCGGAGTCATAAGTTCAAGGCCCACATTGGGCATAGAGCTTACTTTAAAGAAAAAAAAAAAACAATAAATAAAAATTTAAAAAATAAATACATATGTGTATATATATTAAGGGTCACCTGGCTGGCTCAGTCAGTGGAGCATGGGACTTTGATCTAGAGTTTGTGAGTTTGAGCCTCAGGTTGGGTGTAGAGATTACTTAAAAATAAAATCTTTAAAAACAAAACAAACCAAGAAAAAACTATCATAGTGTATATTCTCTAACTTCAGGTCTCTTTTCCTACAGGAACTGTTAACTTTACAAAGTGACTAACCTGCTGAAAAAGGAGCTGAAACATCTCTCTAAAAATTGTTTAGACACTGCACTGTGTACTGTTTTAACGTCTATAAGTAACGAACTGTAACTAGGTGCGAAGATGGTAACTTATTAACATAACTGCTTTTTAAATTGGAGGATTGGTTTTGTTGGCAGAGGTTGGGGGACTGCAGAGTCACAGGCCAGGTCGGATTTCTGCACAAGCTCCATGTGGTTTAGGTGAGGGCTCGTCTGCAGAGACTGTCTGATCCCCAGTGGGAGTGGCCCAGTGCTGGTCAGAGGTTCTGGATTTGAATCATAGTCCCGTCACTAACTTTGATGGGTGCTTAATTGCTCCGAACTGGCTTTTTCATCTTACAGAAGGGAAGGATCTCTTAAATCTTTACCTCCCAGGTAAAGGTCAAGTTTCTGCAGTGTAGCAAGTGTTCAAGTATTAGTTCTTTATCAGTCCCTCTCAGATGTTTTACTACAAAGTTAGTACGCGCTTTTGTTGAAAATTTATAAAAGATGTTGTTTAATGCTCTCATTTGATTCTAAAACTAAGTACAGTGGACCCTTGAGCAACACAGGTTTGAACTGCACCGGCCCACTTACGTGCAGGTGGTTTCCATCAGTACGTATACTGTGAATGCATTTTCTCATGATTTTCTTAGTAATATTTTCTTTTCTCTAGCTTTATTGTCAGAATACAGCATATAATACATATAATATACAAAATATGTGTTAAGTGACTGTTATGGGTAAGGCTTCTCATCAACAGTAGGCTGTTAAGTTTTGGGGGAGTCAAGGCGTGTGTGGATTTTCTACCGCAGTGGGTGGGTGTCCCAACCCCTGTCTGCTCCAGGATCAGCTGTGCAGGTGGATTTACTCTACTGATGTAGAAACTCAGACAGTGATTTGTCTAAGGCTTGAAGTAAAGTAGGTAGACACTGGGGGCCTCAACATAGCGTTACCGGTGTGGACTGGGACTCATCTTGATGAGCTCTAGTCTGCTGGGAAACTCACAGATGCTACTTAGATCCCGGACTCCCTTTGGCCCTCCAGATGGTATCTTCCTTTACACTCTTATGTAAGGAATCACGGGCACTGAATCTGTGACGGGAGATGGATAACAGGAGCATTGTCAACATTCAGTAGCAACCTTGGGCTGATCACTTAATCATGAAACTGTTTCTCCAATGATAACAAGAGGGTTAAGAGAACCTACATCAGCCAATGAATCATCACATGAAGATATAAAAATATGTGCACTGCTTAGTGCGTAGTACCAGAGGCTGAGAACCCAAGTCCAAATGATAGTCATGACTTGTCTTGGAAGTCTTTCCTTGCTTGGCTGTTTGTCTAGGCTATTTATAAAGTTCGTTTCTTGTAGCATGCGTTTGTGTAGGCTTCAAGGCGTAAGAGCGGTCCTAAGCTTATAGCTGTGGGTATGGAATATAAAATTGACTGTGCTTTGCAGTCAAGTATAAAAATTTCCAAGTACAGATCAACTTGACAGGAAAAACAAAAGCTGGGGGTTCCACCCTTCCCGAGGCTGGGAGACACCCGCAGCAGCATTCAGTTTCCTGGGGGCACTTAACTGTATTTGAGAGAAACCATTTCCGCACTGAAGCGCACGAGACCCCTCGCCACAGAGTGATTCTTCGGTTTTTCTTGCCACCGCTTCCAAGAACCGTCTCCCTGCCAAGTTGGCCCTTGGCAAGGCTCTGCCTCCATCTGTGGAAAAGTGAGTAAAAAACGCTGGAAAACGTGCATGAATGACATGCAGCGGCATTATCACTTTGTCTGGACACACTTTAGCTGTCACCCTCACCTCCTGCAGACCCTAAGCGTCCAGCAGACTTCCAAGACTAGAGTTCTAGCCAGCTCCCTTGACCTTGGACTTCCGCAGGCTGTGCCTTCAACTCCACAGGCCCCGCCTTCTATTCCACAAGCTCCGCCTCCTGTCTAGACCCCAACCGCTCCACCATTTCCTTTTCCAGGTGAAAGGGTGGCTGACAGCAGCCCAATCTGTGTGTCACGCAGGTATCCCTCACCTCTACCTCCTGCCCGGGCTTAGTCATGTCTTCTCCTATCTGGTCTCCTATGAACTGTGCCTAAGTATTATCCCGCTTGAATGCAGTTTAATGCATCGTTATGCATCCCCAATTCAAGAATTTACAGGACACCTCTGAACTCCTTTTCACTGACAGACTAAGTATAAATGTTAAGTACCCATTCATAGGATTAACAATCCCTAACCACTGCTATGCCCGACACTGGCTTTCATATGTCAGTTACCTAAACTTAGCTGTTTGGAGCAAAGGCATATTAACTGTAAGAACCTTCTTTTGTGATGATCTCAGTATTAGGTGTTAATTTCTTAATTTCTCTCCACCTAAATAGATGAAGTAGTAAACTCCATAGCAGATGTGAAATTTAAATTTCCTTTTTTTTTTTTTTTTTTTTAAGATTTCATTTATTTGACAGAGATCACAAGTAGGCAGAGAGGCAGGCAGAGAGAGAGGAGGAAGCAAGCTCCCCGCTGAGCAGAGAGCCTGATGCGGGGCTTGATCCCAGGACCCTGGGACCATGACTTGAGCTGAAGGCAGAGGCTTAACCCACTGAGACACCCAGGTGCCCCCAAATTTAAATTTCTTTGTAGAAACTCAACATCTGTAACCTGGTGGTAGCTTTGGGTTTCCTTCTGGAGAGGGACAAGGAGCTTGAGAAAAGCTCATAGTTTCATGCGATAGGTTCAGAGAGCCCTGTGGAAAACTTGACCTTTTAGGTCTCTAGCTAGCAATTCAGTTAAACTCTTGCTACTTACTTGTTTTAGGAAACCAATGGGGAGAGATCATTGATGTTGGAAGCGATGCAGCAGGTTCCTACTCTTTTAACCGCTGGAAGGCTTTTGAAATCCAGAGAAACCAGGAGCTAGAACATGGAGTTGGTCGCCATCACTTACCAGATGTACAGATCAGTCTGCTTCCTCGGCCTTCACCGTTCACATTTACTTCTCTCCTCTCAGCCTCACCCAATTCTTAAGCTTCACTCTCAAGACAGCGCATTTGGAAAGGCTGTGCGGACCTCGGGCTGGTTTGTGAGCACGGCTCCGCCCACCTGCCTGTCAGAGGGAGGACGTGCTCCACAGCCCCGCGGGACCTGAGGGAGGGTGGTCCAGTTGTCTTGACTGTTTGTTTCAAGCCCTGCTCCCCACATGTGAACCCTGGAGAAGCAAGCCCTCTCGTCAGCATTGTCTCCCCCACGCCTCGTCTTGTGTTTTCCTTGATTCCGACAAAGGCCCTTGTTTTCCAGTGTTCGGTCCTCTGTAATGGAGATTTGCTGGAGGGGGTCATTGAACTGCGGGCAGTGAGGAGACAGGGGAATGTACGCGGGGGTCACGGGGCAGACTGGATGAGAATTGCACACAAGTTTGTGGTTTTTTCCCCTCCCTGGCCCCTCACACAAGTTTGTATTTGAAGTTGTGATGTTGTCCCTTATTTTGTTCCCCTCACATTGAGAAAATCTCATCCATGACATGTTGGGACCAGAGGAGGCACCGGTTGTGTTGGCCTGGTCCTTGCAAGCCGATGGTAACCCAGTTCGCAAAGTTGGTCCCGTGACCCATTCCCCGCCAGCGTCTGTGCCCCTCCACACCCTGTGGGCCTGTGGCCTCGGGTCACAAATGACTGTACAAGACAAGTTGTGTATAAGGCAAAGAGGCACTTAGGGTACAGAAACAGATTTTAGAGGTAACTTATTAAATTTCTAACAGTTCCCAAACAAGTGTTAACACCGGTTCTGGGACTACAAATATACATAGAAACTATCATACCCTTACTTTCAATTTAGAGGTAAAACAGAAATGTACATCAAGAAAATGACATGCTTGAACATGTGAGTGATATGTCCAACAGGACGCCTCGAAGCTGTTGTGGGAAAGTTGCCATTTAGGGTGTGTGGGGGGCTGGTGATAACATAGGCCCTGGCCAAGCCATGAATGGAGTTGAAGCCGAGAAAGGATAACACCTAAGGAAGATCCCAGGGCTTTTAAAGACATGATTGACTGAGTTTGTGCCAGACCAGACTGTATTCATTCCCTCCTCAAGCTCTTAGCCTGACAAAGGGCAGAGGGCAAGATTTTCCCAGCCTCCCTCAAAGACACCACCAGCTTCTTCCTGTCCTTAGCAGCCAGTTCTAGAGCCAAATGGAAGCAAAACACACTGGTGCCACGCCCACTGCGCCATCACGGTTCTCTCTTCTTTCCGTTCTCTGCTCAAGCATCACCTCCTTCCTGACCACCTTCCCTAAAATACCACCCTCTCCTCAAGCCCTTGTGGCTGGTCTGTTTCTCCTCATTTTCCTAGTGCGTGTCTCTCAGGCTTTGCTAGATTGTGTAAGTTCCCCAAAGGCAGAGCCTGGAGTGGTCTTCCAAGGTGCCCACAGATGTGCCGACGAAACGACAGGTGCCCCCGCACCTACTGGTTGGATGGTCTATGCATGGTCTAGAAGCATCTTGACAGCGCCTCCTACAGCATCTGCAAATGTTGAACAGCTTCTGTGCTGAGATCTTCACCCCTCCTCACAGAAGGCATGCTGCTAGGTCAGAGCCAGCCTGGCCAACAGGCAGAGCAGGAGCCTTGTGAACAGTGTCTGCTCTACGTTCACACATTCCTCGGTCCCTGCAGGCAGGCACAAGCTGAGTAATCTCGAGAAGACTTCGCCCATTAATTGGGGACACATACTTCGTATGTGATCAGGTTCATGAAGAACAGGTCGTGATGGCGCAAGGGGGGTGGCGGGGGTGGGTATGAGGCAAGGGGGCAGTGCTGTTCCCCAGCAGTGTCTTCCCTGTGGGGAGGTTGCCTGGCTCATGGGTTTTCAGTTTAGGCCAAGTTCACGCCCACAGCAGCAGCTCCGGAGGCTCCTGCCTGGTCCAGGGTCTTGAGTGTCAGAGCCATTGTCTCTGGGTGCTGCTGTGGCACAGAATGACCCGTGTGCCCACAACAGATCCCAGCCTGACTCAGGAGTGCCTTTCCATGCTGTCTTGACTTTTTTCACAGCAAAAAGCAGTTTGCATTTTTTTTTTAAAAGGGAGTTTCGGTTTCATTTCTGTTGCTAGGGCCAAAACAGAGCCCTCATTCCTGACAACAAATCCTCAATCAGCAGAGGGGGTGTGTCCTGGATATAAGCTGCAGAATAGCTGGGCGGGGAGGAAAAGTGAAAACTACAAAGCCCTAGTTTTGTTTTTACGCAGGCCTCCCTGAGAAATATCTGGAATTATTATGCAGGCAAGATGAGTAGATTCGGCACTTGGTAGGAACTCTGTATCTTTGTTCTTAACCGCCTGGGTCCTGACTTCCCAGAGCCCTCATGCCTGCCTTTGGAGGTGTTCCCTGAGAAAGCAGCTTGCCTCTTCTCCCTCTGGCTCTGTTCCCTGGAGCAGCGAGCTCTCAGAGGTCTGATTCTCTGCCGCCAGTTGGGGTTGCAATTTTGGGTGAAGCACCCTCACAGGAAAGCCTCGCAACCCCAAGTGGGGGGACCGCAGGCATCCCAGGTGTGGCTTCCTCCTGGGAGCTGGTAGGAAAAGTCCCTTTCTGACCTCTGCTCCACCTACTCAATGAGAATTTGCATTTGAAAGAGATAGCCTGCACTTTAAGGTTTGGTCCCCAAAAGATGCAAAATATAAGTGTATCTGTACTATCCCTTCCACTGCTAATGAGTAGAATGTGCTGTTTCGTTCTGCTTTAGCTCACTGTTATCAGTGCTTGCTGAACTGAACGTTCCTACAACTGAATGGGCTGCCACCGGCCTTTTTTTTTTTTTTTTTTAAGATTTTTAAAATTTGTTTATTTTGACAGAGAGAGAGCACAAGTAGGCAGAGAGGCAGGCGGGGGGGGGGGGGCGGGGGGGGAGCAGGCTCCCCGCTGAGCAGAGAGCCTGATGTGGGGCTCTATCCCAGGACCCTGGGATCATGATCCAGAGCTGAAGACAGAGGCTTAACCAACTGAGCCACCCAGGTTCCCCCCATCGTCTGGTTTTAAAGATGAAATTCAACTCCGTGAAAGGCGCCCTTAAAATCAACTACTTGAAATTAGAGTGGGTCCTGTCTGAGATTTAGTCCCTTTCATGGAATGCAGAGCTGCCTACCTGTGATTTTAGGCACCACTGTTTACAAGAGGAAAGGATTTCTAGTCTCCCTTCATGTTGGAAACTGGTGCTTCTAGTTTTTTCAAACAATAGAAGTGTCTTTGCTCAGAAAACAGCACCAACTTGAAAATAAAGCGATCAGGGATTTAAGTGGGGCCCGTTGGCTCCTTTTAGTAATCTTATGCCAAGAGGGGCAAAGATCTGAATGCTAGATTTCAGAAACAGTGCCCAAGCAGCCAGGAAATCGTTAGTAATGATGAGCAAACTCCACAAGTTTGTATTGGAGACAAAAAAGCTTTTGTGTGTCTACTGAAATGCTTGTGTTCAGCTTTTATTTATAAATAAGAGATATATGCCCATGTTCTTTACCTACTGTGATTAAAACAGGTTCCATTCTGTATGTAATTTATGGTCCCCTATGTCCAGTGTGAGGTAGCCCAGGAATGGAGCAGTAAGGCCGTTCAATCCCACCTGGCTTCTAGGAGAGAAATTGCAGTGTCCTCAACTTTCACACCAAAAATAAGTAATAAAGACAAATGCTATGTACACCTGAAGAAATGTAAATAAGAGTTAATCAAGTTATTCCATAAAAGCCACAAGAGCCCCTGGTGCTTGCATGGCTCCAAGTTTATTTTAAGAGCTTCAATCAAACATAGCCAGTATATTGGTCTCTTGAGAGTCTGCAGGAGAATAAGTTATACAACGGGGGAAAAAAAATTATATTGATGTAAGGTTCACTGGCATTTCCGGATACTGTTTCAAGGTGTTAACATGGCTTGTGAGCCTCTCTTTGCTGATTTTGGCTTTTTGTCATGGTCCTGTGTCAACACGATGCAAAGGCGCCCTTTCCAGATCTCCTTCAGCTTCAAGTATGAAAATCCCGTCACTCCGTAAGAAGATCCTCATCCCTCTGGGGAGGAAAACTAAATTTTACAGAAAGAAAAGCAAAGCCAAGCTGACCTAATCGCTTGAGTCACAAGAAAGGAAGATCACCTTCCAAACCAGTTCCAGGAACCTGTCCGGGGTTTCGGACGCCGAGTCAGGTGTTTCCAGCCGCAAGGTACCGGGCAAGTTCAAGGCTGGACATGGTGGGGGCGAGTCCTTCGTCCCCGCAGCACCGGCCCAGAGCAGGCCTGGGAGAGGAGGGGGGCGCCGTCTACAGGTCGGAGTCGCAGGGCAGCGAGGCGTGGCAGGACCCGGTGCTGCCCGAGGAGTCGCGGGGGGAGCGGGCGTCCTCCCCGCGGAGCACGTCTATCTGGTTGGTGTAGGCGCCGGGCTGCGGCCGCGGCATGGGGAAGCCGGCCTTGGGCTGGCGGGCGGCGCCGGGGTTGGCCGGCCGCGGCCGGTGCTGGCCGTCGCTGTAGTACTTGATGGCGGGCGGCAGCGCGGGCTCGGGCCAGTAGACGTGCACCGTGCTGATGCTGGGCCGGCGCGGGCCGCCCGCGGGCTCCTTGCGGCGGCGGCGGCAGCGCTCCTCGCACCAGGGCGCGAAGCTGAGCGCCAGCGAGAAGCCGCCCAGCAGCAGCAGGCAGCTGCCCAGGTAGCCCAGCACCAGGCTGTAGCTGACGTGCAGCGTGACCGGGCTGGCGTCGGCGGGCAGGGCGCTGCGGTCCGCCAAGAAGTGGTTGTACCAGGAGACCGGGATGAGGCTGAGCAGGCCGGCGGCGAAGAGCACCGCGCCCGAGAGGCCGGCCAGCGCGAAGCGCGGCTCCTCCTGCCAGCAGCGCACGCCCAGCGACGCCAGCAGCAGCCCCAGGGCCGTGGTGGCCAGCGACGTGACCATGAGGGCCCGCGCCACGCGCACCGGCTCGGAGTTGAAGTAGCCCCTCGGGTCCGGCTGGCCGCACTGGCGCTCGCGGCTGCTCTGCTCGCGGCACATGTCCCACAGGCCCTGGTACAGCTCCACGTCCACCGGCTGGTTGAGGAAGCCCTTCACCAGCCGCCAGCCGGGCGCCAGCGTGGCCGTCAGGTTGAGCAGCAGCCCGCAGGGCGCCAGCACCATGCCCAGCGTCATCACCGCCGGCGTCCGCATCCCGGCGGCCGCGCACCTGCCGCCTGCGCCCGAGTCGACCGAACCTTCCCCTCTCGGCCGCTCCCTCCGCGGGCCCTCCGCGCGTCCCCGCCGCTCCCGCCGCCCGCGAGGCCGCCGGCCCCAATCGAAACCGGTTCGCTGGCGCGTCTGGCCGAGACTGCGGCCCGAGGTGCGGGCGCCCGGGGGCGGCCGGCGGGGCTCAGCCCGCCCGGGTGGGAGGGGAGGGGGGTGCGAGCCGAAGGCGGAGGGGGCAGCTCGCGCGCGGCGGGCTCCGGGCCGCGTCCACACCCCGCCGCGCCGCCGGGCTCTCCGGGACCGAGCAAAGGTCGCCCCGCCCCTGCTCGTCGCGAGGCCCCGCGGCCCGGCCGGCCCTGGGCGGGGGGAGGAGGGAGGGGGCGGCGCCGCCCGCACGGCCGCACCTGCCTCGGGGGCCGCGCCACCGCCCTCCCGCGCCGCGGACCCGGGTTCGCCGCGGTCGCTGCGGCCCCCGCCCGTCCGCCCGGCGGGGCCCGCCTCTCCCCGCTCCGCTCCCGGCGGGTCCGACGTCCGCTCGCAGTTCTGGGCTGTTGACTTTCGGCCACCCGCGGCCGAGCGGGCGGCGCCGGGGATGCGTCGGGCAGGTGTGCGCCGAGGGTCCCCGTCCGGCGGCGCGTCCCGGGATGCGGCGCTTCGGTGGCCTAAGAAACCGTGTTCAGCGTGCTGAGTAAAAGCCCCACCCTGCAGTTTCAGTCCCGCTCAAAAGAATCAAAGGTAGTATTTTTCTGGGATGAAGGGTTTCAGAGGATTCTAATTATTATTATTATTATTCCCATGGAAAAGTTTGAAGAGGCCAAAAAAAAAAAAAAAAGGAGGAGTGTTACTGGGCGTCCTGTGCGGCACACTTTTCAGTTGTGTCTAACCATATAGGGTCCTGTGTCCGTTTCTCGTCCTTGAGCTGCTTTATACCTCTGTCAGTTGTTGAAAGCCTATAGTACTGCCGGTGACTTTTGTTCATAAAGATACAGATGAGGGGGCGCCTGGGTGGCTTAGTGGGTTGGACCTCTGACTCACGAGTCCCGCTGGGGTCTGATGTCCTGTTGCGGGATCAAGCCCAACCTGGGGCTCTGCGCTCGGCGGGGTGTCCGCTTGGGTCTGTCTGTCTGTCTCTCTCTCTCCTCCTCTGCCCTTACCCCTTACATTCTCCTCCCTTTCTCTCTAAAAGAAATAAATAAATCTTAAAAAGAAAAAAAGAAATGCAAATGAGCTTGTGTCAGTAGAACGGAAATGATGATTGCCCAATGGATACTGACCAATTCGACATTGATTTGTAGATTTCTCAGCTGTATACCTGTAAATGTGCATTCTTCTTTGAACTGGTCCTAACATCATATTCCTTCCCTTGTTGATAACGAGTTAAATAAAATCTTTGGCATGTGTTCATTTTATACTTGTGTGAGAGTCATGATTTTACATTTTTCTAAAAATCATTCTTAAAGATATTTTTCTCATTTTCCATAGTTCTTACAGTGGAGGTGTATTATCTTTATAATTGGTTAAAATGAAAAAATATTTCTAAAACCAAAGTTAAGTGTTGATTTGAAATAATTTTAAACATTCTAGAGTGAATAATAACCAGGTATAGGAATCAAAGGAATACCTTTGTCATTAAAAACTTTTTTCTTAAATTATTGTAAAATACACATCACATGGAATTTACCATCTCAGCCACTTTTAAGTATACAGCCCATTG